>NC_073640.1:25219444-25525000 GCF_029407905.1 Bubalus kerabau
GGAATTCTCCAGGCAAGAATACTGGAGTGGGTAGCCATTCACTGAGGGATCTTCCCAACCCAAGGATTGAACCCAGGTCTCCCCCATTGCAGGCGCAATCTTTCTGTCTGAGCCACCAGGGAAGCCTATTAGCTATCATGCACTGCAAATTGTTATTTACACAACTTTTAAAAGAGATGCTGAGATGTGTAATTACTTTGCACAATTTTTTAAACTTTGGAAGGAGAAAAACAGCTATTCACTTCTCTGGTTCTCATTAGCATTTGTAACGTGGACCACGGGGGCGGTTTTCTGTGCTGTGTTTTTCCTCGCTGTTTCTTGCCTTTTCATTTGAAGAATAGCAGGATCTTGTCTTTTGTTCACACAAGTAAAAGTCCATTCAGCCAGAAAACAGAACAGTGTGCTCCTGTGCACTAAGAGCATCTGAAGGCTTTTGGTCCCACACTAGTTGCTGTTTAACTACAATAAAATTGTGACCAAAGGAGATAAACATTTAAAGGATAAATGACAGGGCTGTTAATCCAAAAGCCAGTTTTGTAGCATTGTTGTTTTTAGCTAATAGGTATATAGCCCGGAGTCATGGGGATGCCTTTCAACTCTGAAACACAGCAAAACCTGTTTTCCAGCCAGTTAAAAAAATAATGTCACTGGGTATTTTTAATGGCCGATCACTTTGTGTTTTAAAAAGTCACTTGAATGTGTCTAAACGGTCTCTGGAAACTTCTAGGAATTTTCCTGATGTGTTTGTTAATCTCGGTCATGTCATTCATATGTAAATTATGAAAAAATATAAATTCATGTATAATGTCATAATTCTGTGTGTGTGTGTGTGTAATACCAAGTCTATTATCTAAGAAAAGGCTTTTATAAGTATGAATTCAGAACTTGATCTGTCTTTACTCCTATAAAGCATGATTTGCCTACCCTTTGGTGGAGGAAAAGCATTTTTGAGAATTTCTTTTCCCTATGAGAATGCAGTGCTCCAGTACTCCAGTGCTGAAGCTCTAATACTTTGGCCACTTGATGCAAAACACTGATTCATTGGAAAAGACTCTGATACTGGGAAGGATTGAAGGCAGGAGGAGTAGGGGATGACAGAGGACGAGATGGTTGGACGGCATCACTGACTCGATGGACACGAGTTTGAGCAAGCTCCAGGAGTTGGTGATGGACAGGGAAGCCAGGCGTGCTGCAGTCCATGGGGTCACAAAGAGTCGGACATGACTGAGCGACCGAACTGAACTGATGAGAATGCAAAGGATAAATCTCTGTTCCGTTTTCTCATGCCTCTCTTTCCCTTTCCTTCCCTTTATGTTTAAAAAAAAAAATTTATTTTTACTTAGAGGATAATTGCTTTACAATGTTGTGTTGGTTTCTGCCATATATCAACATGAGCCAGCCATACGTATACATGTCACCTTCCTAGTGAACCTCCCCTCACCTCCTACCCCAACCTTCCCTTCCTTTTTCTCTCTTCTCTCTTCCCCTGGCTTCTTTCTCTGGCTCTGTCTTTCTCTCTCTAAGCTGAAATTTGAGTCTTTGGCAAAACTGAGTCTTTGAGAAGAGATGCTTCTGGTTGTGGTAAGGGTACTCAGATGTTGGAGTGAGGTTTATTTTTATAAATGGTTTCACTTGTTTTTAGTTGCCAAATGCTGGGGTCTCTTGTCTCTTATTGGCTGGATTATTCAGGTTTATCTTTTCTAGGATATCCCAAAATAAAAGAATCCAAGTATATTGTACAAATGCATTTCCCTTTTATGCAGTGGCATCTCATTATAGCAGGAAGCTTACACTTTACCTACTTAGGAGGCCTGGAGGTGCCAACGGTGAAGTAAGAAGTAGGTTTACCACTTACTGGGGCCAGCGTAACGTAGCTTCAGTGTATGAATGTGGGCCCGGTGTTTGCAGATAGTCAGAGTTTTCAGAGGAAACTGAAAATGTGGATTTTTGTTTGAAAGCTTTTTATTTTAAAGAGCAGTCTACTAACTGAAATTTAAAGCCCATATGATCCAAATATACCATATTTACTTTCTCAGACTGAAAGCAACTGAGGGTCTGCCCTTTGTGATGTCTATTATTTAGAGAGATTATATTACTAATGTTACCAAAGAGGAATCTGTGAGGACTCCTCTTCAAGGAAGTGGACCAGCCCGAAGAAAAATAATGAAGGTTGACATTAGGGGATATCGAAAGAAGAGGCCAGGTTTCCATCATATCACCCTACAGTGGGGGCGCATCAGTGGACGAACTCAGTTTCTGCACACAGAGCTTCCATTCCCGTTTTTCTTGCCTCACTTGAAATTATAAACTGATAGGCAAGATCACCAGACACTGTGGGATGCCTCCAACAAGAAGGACAACACAAAGCAAACAGCAAAAAGGGAACCCAGAGAGACAGGACGATGGAGAACAGAAGAGAAAACGTCAAAAGAAACGATGATGAGTATTCTTAAGTAGATGAGGAAAGATGCTGTATACACGAAACAGGAACAGGATAGTAATAAAAAGGAACACTCATATTGTTAATTTTGTTAGCTGTGATTGTATATTGTGGTTATATATATATTTTTGAAAAGGCTGTCCTTATGTATTAGAGATACATACCAAATACATACATACCATATGTATTTCAATGTACAGTTGAAATATGATGCTTGAAGTTTGTTTTGAAGTAATTCAGAAAAGTAGGGTAAAGGAATAGGACAGTTAAGATTAGGAAAATGTTGATAACTGTGTAATAAGTATACCATTGTGTAATAAGTATGTGAGGGCTTGTTATATAATTTTCTATGTGCTTGTGTGCTTAAAATTTTCTGTTGTGAAATGTTTAAAGTGGGGGGGGGTGGCATTTAAAGACTCAAGAACTCTTGAAAATTAAGAATATGGTAACAGAGGTAAACATTTCAATAGGATTTGAAAATAAGGTAGAACTTAGAAAGTAGAACAAAAAAATGCAATGAAAGATTAGAGAGGAAAGATACAAAATTAGATGATCAGTCCCAGTGATCCAGTATCTAACTGTATGAGTGGTAGAGTAAGAGCCAATATATTAAAAGGGAAGGAATTATCAAAGAAATGTTACAAGGTAATTTTCTTGATTTGCAAGATGTGAATTTTGAAATCCAAAAAAGCCCACCTAGTGTCTAGCATGAGAGCTGAAAAATGACCCCACCAGGGCCCTTTTTATGAAATTACAGATACCCAGAGAAAAAGAGGAGGTCTTAAGAGCTGACTTCTGTCCTCGGCTGGGCTGGGTACTCTGGTGCCAAACTCCCTGGGCTAACTGCTTTCAGACTGTCAGGGCCGTGCTGGCTGCCTGATGCTTGGGATTGAAAGGGCATGCTGTCTAACCTCTGTTCCTGGACTTCTAACCAAGCTTCTTGTTTTCAGCTCCGCTTCTGAAATGCACCAATTGTCAGAGGCACCTGGTTGCTGTAATACCTGAACCTTTCTGGAGATGTTAACATTAACCCCCTCCTGTTAAGAGTGACTATCTTTCCCTTTCCCTCCTCAACCCCTGCCCTGCCAGTAGGCTTCAACTTTTCCTGTTCTGTTACATTAGTTAATACTCCCTTTTCATCTTCCAAAAGATGAAGCTGACGTATTTTTTAAAAAATAATTGTATTTATTTATTTATTTAATTTTTGGTTAGGCTGTGTCTTGGCCGCGGCGGGCTTTTCTCTAGTTCGGCCAGCAGGGGCTACTTTCTGGGTGTAGCGCACAGGCCTCTCATTGCAGTGGCTTCTCTTATTGCCGATCATGGGCCCTGGGGCATGCGCGCTTCCGTAGTTGTGGCATGTGGGATCAGTAGTTGCGGTCTCTATGTTACAGACTGAATAGTTGTGGCGCATGGGCTTACATGCTCTGCGGCGTGTGCAGTCTTCCTGGATCGTGTGTGATCTTCCTGAATCAGGGATCAAACCTATGTCTCTTGCATTGGCAGGCTGATTCTTTACCCTTGAACCACCAGGGAAGCCCTTTCCTACTGTTTTGGGTCTTACTCTGTTTCCCAGGTGGCCCAGAGGCAAAGAATTTGCCTGCCACTGCTGGAGACACCGGAAATGGGGATTTGCTTCCTGGATGGGGAAGATCCCCTGGAGGATGGTAACTGAGACTTCAGTACTCTTGCCTGGAAAATCCATGGACCACGGAGCCTGACGGACTGCAGTTCATGGAGTCGTAAAGAGTTGGATACAGCTGAGTGACTGAGCATGTATACACTGCTGCTGCTGCTAAGTTGCTTCAGTTGTGTCTGACTCTGCGACCCCATAGACGGCAGCCTACCAGGCTCCCACGTCCCTGGGATTCTCCAGGCAAGAACACCGGAGTGGGTTGTCATTTCCTTCTCCAATGCATGAAAGTGAAAAGTGAAAGTGAAGTCACTCAGTCGTGTCCGACTCTTAGCAATCCCATTGACTGCAGCCCACCAGGCTCCCCCGTCCCTGGGATTCTCCAGGCAAGAACACTGGAGTGGGTTGCCATTTCTTTCTCCAATGCAGGAAAGTGAAAAGTGAAAGTGAAGTCACTCAGTCATGTCCGACTCTTAGCGATCCCATTGACTGCAGCCCACCAGGCTCCTCCGTCCATGGGATTTTCCAGGCAAGAGTACTGGAGTGGGGTGCCATCGCCTTCTCTGATGTATACACTATGCACACAATATATGCTTTGTCAGTCAACTAGGTTTTGTAGCCTGTGAACATAGGGTGATGTCGAAGTTTACTTACATATTCCCTTATGGCTCCTGATGAATTTGAATTCAGTGCTTGCTGATTGAAGTATATACTTGGTTTTATTTTATTACTTTTGTGTATGTTTTATGTGATTTTGTTTCAGTGTCCTCTTATCGCTCAGAGATTGTAGGAAGGACTAAGCATGAGTCATTAAGTTAAAAATATCATTGAGTGATATCAGTAAGTTAAGTGTCTCACTGGCTTACAGCTTCAAAAAGATTGTACTGAAATGGCAAGTTTTCAGTTGCATTTAGAGAGGAGGAATGGAGGCCTGACTAGTCATTATACTGAAAAAGGGGAAATCTGGGGCTTGTGGTCTGATTTTAGACTGAAAGTCTGTTTCAGTTTGCTTAATGACTGTCACCTGTGCCCGGGTGCTGCCCTTTGATTTTAGGCTCGTCGCTCTCAGCCTGGGAGTTTCGGTTGTTGAGAATATGCCCCTCCACTGTAAAGAAACAGTGCTGTCAACCTCTCTAAAGTCACCTTTTTTCTTAAAGAAACTCTTTTAATAGTTCCACATATTCTGTAGTTATGCATTTCTGTGAGTGCTTACCGGCCCCAGCACTGTGTTTAATAAATGATTGAACTTTGAAGAACCTTTGAGAAGCAAGGGCTTTATGTGACTGAGCAGCAGACATGAAAAAACGCTATCCTCCTGAGTATCTAACAGACAGAATAGAGGCTTGATCAGACAATATAAGCATCGAGTGAATGATGGTAATACCATGAAATATTTACACCCGGAGAGCATGCTAGGGTGGGAAGGAGAGTGGGTGGGTTTTTACCATTTGGGGTTGAACGGGATGCCATACAGCTCACCACTCTGTGATCTTAAAAGCAAAACAGAAAGAAAAAAAGACAGACAGAAAGATAGAAAGAAAGGAAAAAGAAAAGAAAGAAGAGAAAGAAGAGTTATTGATTTGGTGATATTTTATTGTTTGCAGTAGTTTTTCATAAGAGCAAGGCTCCTTTTGCAGACAGCAACCTTACAAAAAGCCAAGTTTTTATTGATCGTTAAAAGAGACTAAAAAGTCATGGTTTCTTTTTTTTTAATTTTTAAAATTTTATTGAAGTATAATTGATTTGCAATGTTGTGTTAATTGCTGCTGTACAGCAAAGTGATTCAGTTATATATATATCTATATTCGTGACTATGTAGAGTCATGGTTTCTTGCCATCATAAGTTTAAAGTTTTAATTTACTCAACATCTCATGATTTAACATACCTTAAAAGCCTTCATTTTATTATCTGTGAACATAGAGACTTGCACAGCAAAGAACCAAATAACCTATCATGTTCTTATTTTCAAACCAAATATGTGATTTATTTATTTCTTATTTCTATTTTAAATTGTCTTGTGTTGTGTTTATTAAAGTGATTATTAAATCATTATTAAAATGATCCACAGAGAAAGTTAATATAATGGAAGAAGTGTCTAGATTACTTCCAGAAAGTTTAGAAGATACTTATCTGAGCTGATATATTTAGAGAATTTCAAATAAGTTCCAGTATAGAAGTAGGCTAAAATGAACATGCCAGACCAATTTGTTTTGTCCCTCTGCCAGTATTTTGTATGTAAATTGTTCTTATAGTGATAAACCTTCTTAGATTTCATGCTACTATGTAGTATTATTGAAAATACTTATTGTTGATAGTGAATATGTTGACAAAAACTAATTTGATTTATTAAGTTTAATTTTACTCATGATATATGTGCAAAGAAAACAAAGGCCACAGATTGTATTTGGGAGCTATTTTAATGTGATATTTTTACTTTTTCTTTTTATCAGTAGTAGAAAGAATTGAATCACATATTAATAAGGGAGCTCAGAACTAACATATCATTATAAATCAACGATACTACAGTAAAAATTAAGAAAAACAATATGGAAACTCAGATTGACCACACACATTGGCCTTTCAAGGGGATCATCTGCCTTTGGTATCTATCATGAGCTCCCTGGATATTCGGGATGAGTTATGCTAAACAAGGATGAGATGGTTAGATAGTATCACTGGCTCAATGAACATGAACTTGGACAAACTCTGGGAGATAATGTGGGAGAGGGAGGCCTGGCATGCTGTAGTCCATGGGGTTGCAAAGAGTCGGACGTGACTTAGGGACTCAACAATGACAGCATACTAAACAAATTTGGAAATTTTTCTCCATGATCACATTGTCCTAAACTGACAGATTTTATCACTTGTAAAGTCAAAGTGATAATGTCAGAAGGGAAATTTGGTAAGACTTTGCTTAGAAAGTACAATGTTTTGTCCATTGATTCTAAGTAAGGGAACTTATAATCAAAGGAGTTTACTGTTTATAATAGTAGGAATCCATTGCATATAAAGAAGTTTATAGTCTAAGGACCCATTAGCAGTGAAATCTGGTAGGAAGCTATTTGTGAAAAGATGTATGAATTCCCAAATTGAAACAGTAGTGGTAAGACAATAATGGTGTGCTTATTTGTTGCTAAAGTGATAACTTTGGAATTTTAGGGTTTGATTGATGTGGATTTAAATTCTGCCTCTGCCACTTAACTTGTTGACTTCTGGCAGTTCATGGGCCTGAGACTCAGTTTTCTTGTCTCCAATAATGGGGCCAGTGATAATTAATGTCTCAGTGAAAAAGCATCTAAGTGTTCAGCACAAGGCTCAGTACATAGGACATGCTCCCTCAACATCAGCTCCTTTTTTAGACCAAAAAGGTTTTATCTAGGAAATGAGGAAGTGAGACTTTTATAAGTTCTTGATTGATAGAGGTAGAGAAGCAGGGAGCCAGATGGGCACCCCAAGCCTGTGGACCACTACATGAGATTGGTGAGAAGTGTGTGTGTGTGTTTTATGATGGACAGATAGGGGAAGGAAGGATTGAATTCACTGGTTTATAGAGGTAAATACGATATTGGTGGTTTGAGATGCCATCTGAAATTCCACTGTCATTATTTGCTGTTCCAAATTGGGCTAGAAAGGCATGTGCACAGTTGAGAATTTTATGTCCTTCTGCGTTTTCCTGAACTTCTCACTCTTTTCAAATGCAAACTGTTAGAAATGTTTGAGCCCATCTAGGGCAAGTCAAAGGTTTGTCTGTTCTTAAATTCTGTCTCTGACAAGATATGCTCAGGGCTGTACCGTACTCTGGGGATTCGGTGGTGACCACCAGACCCAACTCCCGCCTCTTGTGGAGGTTAGCATCTTATTAGAGAAAGAGAGGTAGTAGACAGTATTCAAGATGGTGATAAATAAGGCCGTGTTTACTAGATAAAGAGTCGGGTACCATGACTGAGGGGTGGGGCCTGCTGTGGAGAGAGTGGTCTGAGGTTGGCTTTTGATGTGAGATCTGAAGGATAAGGAGGGTGTTCATTCCAGCCACAGGGACATGTCTGAACCACATAGGAGGAGCTCAGAAGCTCGGTGGCCAGATCTTAAGGAGAAAGAGACAAAAGGGGGAAGGAATTGAGGCCAGATCACTTTAGGGCATCTAGGCTGTGGTAAAGGTTTGGGTTTTATGCCAAGCCTGATGGAAACCCATTGGAGGGTTTGAAGACGGAGCATGTGTGTGTGTGTGTGTGTCCACATCTGATTTGCATTTTGTAAACATCACTGTGGCTGCTTTGTGGGGAATAGTGAAGAAAGGATAGAATTAGGGAGAAAAATCACGGGGAGAGCTAAGCTGATAGCTAGGCCCAGGTGGTGATTATGGAGGTAGAGAGAAGGATTTAGAATATATTTCAGAGGCAAAGCTGACGGGACTTGAAAGGGTTTTGAAAGTAAAGAGGAAATGAGGGATAAATTCCATGTTTTGAGCTTGACAGACTGGACTGTGCCCACTTACCGAGATCAGAAGACCGAGAAAGAAGCGGGTGTGAAAGCACACGTGCTCCTTTGCACCTTCACACACATCCAGGGCCGTCACCTGGGCTCGGGCAGGGGGAGTCTGGCGGTCGGGGCTGGATATAGAAATTTTGAATCATCAGCTTAGAGCCACTCGCTGGTTGTAAGCCTGGGAATGCCTCTCCTTGTGAACCCCTGTTCTTCCTTAGCTTGTAAGGAATTTTTAGGCCCTTTCCCTGAGCTGATGTTACCCCTTCACCTTTCCTGCCTCTGAGTTCCACTACCAGACCGTCGTCTCCAAGCCCCACAAATGTGTTCCTCCCGGGCAAAAACCGAAGATGACGCACACCATGAACCAGATTTTCCATGACAGACTTGTAAGGAACAAGATAATCTCATTGTTCCTCCCGCTACTTAAAATAAAGGTAATATTGATTTTAGAGTAGCAGTTCAGGTCCTAAGGCGTGATATTGATCAGGCATCTGATGAGAATTTGCAGGGTAGGCTTCCAGCCCTGCAGCTACAGGGCATCTCCCCACTGGGTCAGGCCTCCGTGCTGACCTCCACTATTACACATGGTGTTTTTCTTAGGAATTCTTGGCCCTGTTTAGTCTAGGCACTGTCCAGGAGCATTTATTTTACCTGATGGATGGCTCAATCCAGCCTGTCTCTTACCTTAATCTGACCTTAAAAATGAGAACTCTATTGTTCTTAGTAAAAATGAAGACTAATTTGGACAGTGCTTAGAATGATTTTCTTCTCCATGGCCGTGGAGTTCATGTTACATCTTTGGCAGTGAAACTTCTTATTAAAATGTTTTAATCTAGCTTTCCTCCTTTTTTTTTTTTTTAAACTTGTTCTTTGGAACATGGCTCACTTTATCTGTATGGATTTTTTTTTTTTTTTTTTTAAACAGGATAAGGTACCTCTTTTAAAGATGCCAATATTAAACCCACAAGACTCCTCCATTTTAATGTTACATCAAGGAAAGTAATGTCCTTATGGCTATTGTGATATGGTGTATTCAACATACTCCATTTATAGGTTAGGCTTAACAATATTTACACGTCAGGTTCTGCGGATATTTTGAATTTAATAACAATCAAGGGATAAATTGTTTACTGGCCTGAAGGATATAAAGAATCCCTAGAAATCATCTGAAAAGAATCTTTTCATATTAAAAAGTTTTGACTTGCTGCTGTCATAAGACATGTATTTGCCTCCTGTGTCTGAAAATTCTGGCTGGATTGCCCGTGGGGTTGCTTTGAGGTTTAAAAGCGTTAACACAGGCACTCAGCACAGAGCCTGACACATAGTAAGTGCTCATTGATGTTAGCTATTATTAGTTGCTATGATGAGACATTAGCTGCAGAGTCCTTTAAAAAATTATGTATTTATTTCTTTATGACTATGATGGGCCTTGGTTGCTCTGCTCAGGCTTTTCTCTAGTTGTGGCAGGCGGGGGCTACTTCAGCTGCAGTGCGCAGGCTTCTCATTGCAATGGCTTCTCGTTTCAGAGCACAGTCTCTTAGATACTTGGGCTTTACTAGTTGTGGCGCATGGGCTTAGTTGTCCCGGAGCATCTACTCTTCCGATCAGGGATCGGACTGGTGACCTTGGCATTGGCAGGTGGATTCTTAACCACTGGAACACCGGGGAAGGACCACTTCCCTGCAGAGGAAAAGTCCTGCAGAATCCTTTTCTGTCAGCCACAATACCTGGCCCAGGTCTGAGCACACAGCACAGTGTTCAGGTAGATGCAGAGTGACTGATTAGTGTCTCCAACATTTGGGATTTCTTTCCACATGTGCAGTGTCAGAGCCAATTTTGTGTCTTTTCTAAAATGATCTAAAGTACCTGATATCCTTGGATTCTTTACTTGGTTACTCACAAAAACAGCTGCATGCATTTTGACCCTTTCCCTTATCAGCCTGTCTTCTTTGTTAGCTGCCAGATAGGGCTCTGCTTTCAATTTCTTCACACTTAGAAGAGATAATAAATGTTCACATTTCTAGTGCATTACCAGGCACAGAATGGATCACTGTCACTTGACTTGGCATCATGGCTGCTGGTCCATTCTGCCTTTGCTGCTAAGTAGCTTTAGTCGTGTCCGACTCTGTGCAACCCCAGAGATGGCAGCCCACCAGGCTCCCCTATCCCTGGGATTCTCCAGGCAAGAACACTGGAGTGGGTTGCCATTTCCTTCTCCAATTCTGCCTTTAGGGAGACTGTTTTGGGAAGTGGGGATGTGGCTTCTTTTAAGGTAGACGGTGAAATAGTTATTTCTTATCCTAGTGGTGGGTACTAAGGGGATCTTATGCTTTCTTAAAATTCTCTGGTGGTTGCACAGAGGGGCAACACACCAGCCTTTTGTGTAGCAGAGGTTGGTGGAATGGACAGGCAGCTTCGTCAGTGGAGACATGGCCTCTGTTTGGCTCACGAGTACCCAGTTATTTTGGGGGTGGTTTGTGAGTCATCTGAAATATGCATTTAATCTAGACTTGTGGCCTGTTGGTGAGGCTGCTGCTTTTTTATGATCTCAAATGTCTTGTCCATGTTCAGACTTGCCTTGTTTCTCTGTTTACTTTGAACTGGGAAAATGTTCACCATGGCATTTGGAATCCCTCCTCAAGTGTGCGTTCGGTCACATCACCCCTGGCTACCACCAGTACAGGGCTGTTTATTTTGGATGTCCTTTTCTGATGTTCAGCTAATTTAACCCACAATGAAGTTAATCCTTGCTTCTTTGGAAAAGTACAGATTTACTTATTAGCTGCTTTCAGAGATATTTGCATTTTCAGGCCAGTGACTATATAATTCCACTGACTTTTGGACCTATCTACTCACATATGCAGCGGGCACCTTTTTCAAGTCAGGGTTTAGATAGAGCAAATCATAACCATCCTGAGTTATCTGAAGTTCTCTTGAAGGTTAATAATGAACGTATTGGGACAAGGGCTTCCCAGATGGCTCAGTGGTAAAGAATCCACCTGCCAAGCAGAAGACGTGGGTTTGATCCCTCGGTCGTGAAGATCCCTGGAGAAGGAAATGGCAACCCATTCCAGTATTCTTGCCCGGAGAATCCCATGGGTAGAGGAGCCTGGCGGGCTATAGCTGATGGGGTCGCAAAGAGTTGGGCACGACTTAGCGACTAAACAGTGAAAAACAGTATGGGAAAAAAATGGAGGAGTTGTGTTGAATATTCTGTTTTGTCCATTTATCTTGCCTTCTTGTGCAGGAGAGTGAAGAAAATCAAGTTGTTTTTTAATTCAAGCATGTTGACTAACAGCATGGAAGCCACTTCCACTTGGACTTGAGTCTTGGCTGTGTCACTAACTAGTTGTGTGACCTTGGGCAGATTACTTAATTTTGACCTCAGTTTCATTACCTGTGAAGTGAGGATCATTATAGTAACTACAAGGAGGGTTGATACGAAGATCAAATGAGTTAATTTATGTAAAGCATTTAGAACCAAAGTGAATACATAGTAACTGCTATACAGTTTTAGGTATTATAGTTTTATTAGGAATTGGTAATTGCATAAATAAAAAAGATGAAAGTGTAAATCATTAATCAGAGCCATTTATCTATGGGATCCTTAGGCATTGCATCTAACCTTTTGGATTTATATTAGGGAGGTTACTGCTTAAACAAAAATATCAAAATACTGTATCATGGCTTGAACATGAGAAAATGTGTTTCTTGCTTATGTAACGGTAATGAGTAGGGAAGCTGGTTGGTGGGATGGCTTTCTGCATGGGTTTATTTAGGAAAGGAGGTTCTATCATCTTCGGCACATTGCCTGTGAGGTCACCTGAGCTTATCTCCATTCCAGTCAGTCAGAAGGGGAAGAGAGCAGGCAGAAAAGTGCTTAGGAGTTTTGCACAGGTCAAACCCAGAAGTCGCACTCATCAATTCCATTCACATTCCATTGGCCACAACTCAGCAGCTACCCGTTTTGGCTCCAGAGTTTTTCAGAGGTCTATAAAAATGTACAAGACTTTAAAACATGTGTTGACTCCCAATTCCAAACATAAAATTGCAGAATTGAAATGAATTGACATGGTTCATTGATTATAAAATGTAGCCTTCTATTAGCTCCATAAGTTGTTAACATTTAGTATTCATGAAATGTTATTAAATTTGAAATGAATTTATAAGTTGGATTTTCTGATTTCTCAAGAATTCCCAAATATGCCTGATGCTGATGATCGCTGAGATTATAGTCAATCATTGGTGAGCTTCTCAAAGTCCAGTGAATTCAAATGGAAAACGCTAAAAATCCACTCATATTTTTCTATTGCAAAGCAACTTTAATGTGACATATGGGTACAACTTCAGTGTTGAGTTGGGACTTCAGAAATAGCAGTGATCATGGCTTAGATTATCTTAAAACAGTCCTGTTGCTGAGTGTTAGTATATGCAGACCATATTTTGGTTGTTTTGAAAAGGTATGTGATGGGGTTGACTAAACACATTTTGCATGTCCCCCCTGCCCCACCTTATCTTCTCCCCCCCACCTCTCTTCTTCACTTTTAATAAAATATTTGCTGCTGTGATATCCAAGAACATAAATTACACTACATTTAATAACCTAGGTTCTTGATCTTGGTGATGGCAGGGAGGAAAAGTGCCTTTTCTTTTTCAGGTCATGTTTGAAGGCTGGGGTTGGATTGGTCTTTGTTTTGAGTCATTCCTGGCCTCTCGGACCATGGTGTCCTCTTCCTGAACTTTCTTTCTCGTTCTTCCAAAGTGAGGCACTACTGAATGGCCATTGGGAGATGTGGTTTTTTTTTTTTTTTTTTTTTTAAATACTTCTTTTTTTTTAGCTGTTCCACGTGTCTTGCAGGATCTTAGTTCCTTCACCAGGGATCAAACCCGGACCCCTGGCACTGAAGGGGCTGAGTCCTACCCACTGGACCACCAGGGAATTGGGAGATAGAGTTTCAAAAACCACTTCTTATGAAGGATCTTGTCAAGGGTTATTTCATTACAATAGCTTTTGGTTCTTCTGTGTGTGTGTTTTTTTTTTTTTTTTTTTTTGCTCAGACTTACCAACTGGAATTGATTCGTTGATTACAAAAACAAAATGCCCAGAATAGATCAGAAGAGACTTTGATGTAGGTTAGGGCTGTGATACAGACTTTCATGAAAGGGATAGGCAAAATAAGAAATATGGCTGTTGCTTCTGATCAGGCATTGCAGGGAGCCCTGAGAGTGGAGCGTGGGGGAACTTTGCGTTTCTTATTCCTCCTACAGTCATCTCCACTTCAGTACACAGCAATTTCATCCTTCTAGTTGCTTAGGCCAGCAACCTCAGAGGCGTCCCTAACTCGTCTTTTTATATCCCACATCTTGGGTGCTTGCTTAGTTGCTTCAGTCGTGTCTGACTCTTTGCGACCCCGTGGATTGTAGCCTGCCAGGCTCCTCTGTCCATGGGATTCTCCAGACAAGAATACGGGAGTGGGTTGCCGTGCCCTCCTCCAAGGGATCTTCCTGGACAGGATCGAACCCGCATCTCTTATGTCTCCTGCACTGGCAGGTGGATTCTTTACTACTAGCGCTACCTGGGAAGCCCATCCCACATCTTATATGGTAGCAAATTGTTGACCCTGTCTTCAGAATTTATTTAGAATCCAGCCGCTTCTCGGAACCCCGCACCTCCGTCATCTTCTCCAGCCTACACGCCTCTGTCTCCGAGATCATTGCCATGTCTTCCTGACTAGCCTTGCCACGACTTTCCTTGGCTTTCTCTATGTGCAAAAACCAGAGCATGTATTAAAAAAATTCACATCATATCATTCTTCTGTTCAGTACTTTTTATGGTTTCCCATAACATTATAACCCAGCAATTCCACTGCTAGTTATCCAAGATGAATGAAAATGTCTGTCCATGCAAAACTCATGCGTCAAACTTCATAGCAGCATTATTCATAATGCCAAAAATGCCATTATGCCAAAAAGTGGAAACAACCACGTGTCCATCAGATGATAAATGAATAATCGAAACGTGGTATATCCATACAGTGGGATATTCGGCAGTCCAAAAGATGAAGTACTGATACGTGGTACAACATAGATGGATTTTGAGAACATAAAGCTTCGTGAAAGAAGCCAGGGACAAAAGGCCAGATGTTATACGATTTCATATCCAGAGTAAACAAATCCATAGGGACAGAAAGTAGATTGGTGGTGGCCAGGAGCTGGGGAGAGAGGCATGAGGAGTGACTGATCTCGGGTGCAGGGTTACCTTTTGGTATCATGAAAATGTTCTGTGATTAAGCTGTGGTGATGATTGCATAACTCTGTGCATATACATTCTGAATTATAAACTCTCAAAGGGCAAATTCCATGGCATGTCAGTCGCATCTCAGTGAAGCTACATTTAGACAATAAAACACAAACCCTTTTAATTTTCTGTCTGATCTGTCCCCCTTCCATTCTGTTGTCAGACCAGGCAACGGCTTCCTGCCACAGGGCCTTTGGACTTGCTGTTCCGCCTTAGAACTTTCTTCCCCCAGATATCCACATGGCTGGTTCCCTCACTTCCTTGAGGTCTCTATTTCAGCATTACATTCTCAGGAGGCTTTCTCTGATCATGCTAAAATAGCACTCTCCATCTCATTGCCTGATGGCCATCTCTGTTCCCTTTACCCTGTTTTATTTTTCTTGCCATCCCTTACCATCATCTGATATAGTATATATTTTCTTGTCTGTTTTTTGTCTACATTCCTCTATTACAGTGTGAACTCCAGGAGACAGACAGTGACTCTGCTTGTGTTCACTCCTATATCTGCAGCAATGTAGTCAGGTCTCTTTTCACCAAACCATCAGCATGAGAAGGGCAAGGATTTCGGTGGCAGTGTTTTGGGAATACACTATATTTGTGTGGAGTATTCAATGTATCTTTCTGGTGCCACTTTAGAAATCAAGAGACTGGAAACAGACTCTATGGGAAAGGTAATTTTGGGTCAGAAGGTGGAATGGAAGTCCTCAAAGTTATTGTCAGATAATTCTTCCTGTAGATTGGTAAGTTTTCCTACTTTTTTAAAAAAGCATCTGCTTTATGCTGCTGTGTTATGAAGAATGTGCTAGTTTTCATATATGCCTTACGGGATCAGGGCCTTTGGTTTTATTGCATCTTAATTTACCACCCCCTCTGCTATCTTTTCCTACTTTCGATGTTCTTGACATTTTAGTTTTGAAGAAGTTTTCTGCCAGAAGATGATCAGCAAAGCAAACTTTTTCTAGAAAGCCACTGATTGGTTTGGGGCTTTGATTTGGTTTTAGAGGAGTTTAAGCTGAAACATACCTGCTTTGTGGTTATTTAGAGATGCAGAGGTAGAAATAGAAGTAAAGAAAAGAATGCATTTATGTTTTAGATAACTAATGAGAACCTACTGTATAGCTCAGGCTTCCCTTGTGGCTCAGCTGATAAAGAATCCGCCTGCAATGCGGGAGACCTGGGTTCGATCCCTGGGTTGGGAAGATCGCCTGGAGAAGGGAAAGGCTACCCACTCCAGTGTTCTGGCTTGGAGAATCCCATGGACTGTATAGTCCATGGGGTCGCAAAGAGTCGGACACGACTGAGTGACTTTCACTTCACTTCACTGTATAGCACAGGGGGGAAAAAAAGAAGGTATAAAAATAAAAACAGTATAGGTCTGTTTTAAAAAGCAAGTATTTAGTTGGAGAGGCCCTCACCATTCCTGTTTCCTTTTCTTACTTCCAAGCTCAGGTGGAAGGTATCGTCAGTTGCCCTAACTCTCTGCAGGTTAAGAAGCACATGCCACTAGATGGCGCTGAAGTGTCATTCTTTCACACAACAGAGCCCTGGAACCCTTGCGTTATCTTGCTTCAGGCGACTGGCTTTCTAGGTGTCAGGGAAATTGTTTTATTGGTCGAGGGCATAGAGTAATATATTCATCTCCACCCTAGGCAGCTATTTAATGCCCTGAAACATGGCCCTCTTGTGGCCATGGCCTGTTAACTATGCTTATTTGGTGTAATAATTAGCAGAATTTCTCACTAACAGGCATACTTACCAACACTTCACATCTTCCCCGTACGTGATGGATCGTACATTCTGGAGAAAAAAGTTGGGAAGGTCAAAGCTTAACCTCCTTCTATCAGGGCTACTTTCTGCACATTTGCTCAGAATCGGTTTATATTAACTTGCTTTTGAGCTTCTTCAAACCAGAGTTGTGAGTCGGGTAAACATGTTTGAGCTTTTATGTAATAGCCCAGTGATGGCTTGTAAACACAACACTGTTAATTTTCCAACTCTTAGAATGATAGGAAAATAAATGAATAGCTGCCCAAATGGTTGGATGACACTTGCTACCCAGACTGTGTGTGTTGGAAGCGTGTCCTAGGAACGGTGGGTCTGCCACAGATACCACATTTTAGGTTAAAATTGGAGAAGAAAATTACACATGGGATTTTAATTTTTTCCATGGTTGTAAGTTAGGCCCCATTGAATTCTCTGTGGTTTTACAAGCCCTCTTAGGCTCCTAATATTTCCACACCAACAATTTTAACATTCACTTTAGGACGTGGTTAGAGTTAACTGACAGAATGCCAAACAGGAGAAATTAGGTTTAAAGCAGGAAGTACTTTAGTTGGACCTGTAACTCACCACCTCTCTGACCTTAGGCAGATTGTTGACCTTCTCTGTGCTTTGGTTCTCTCATTTCTTAAAATTAAGATGATGATACCCTTTTGGTATCTTGTGCCAGGTAAAATGAAGTGAGAACGCTTCAAAATGCCTTTACTTATTTTCAAAGCTTCAATAAATGTAACAAATTGTTTATAGTTTGTTAAGAAAGCTAAGAGGATTTTTCTTTGTTGATTCAAAAGATGAGTTGTGGACATTTTAAAGACTGAATTAAGATAGTCCCTGACTGCTGTTGGGGACAGTCCCTGACTGTTTTAAAGCCATTCATCAAATACTTTCACTTAATTGTTCTGCCCTTATTTAAGCCTACTTGTGTGTCTGCATTTAGTTGTGGGAAACAGAAATGAGATAAGATAGGGAAATGTGTTGTTATTTATTCGCTAAGCTGTGTCCGACTCTTTGTGACCCTGTAGACTGTAGCCTGCCAGGCTCCTCTGTCCATGGGATTTCCCAGGCAAGAATATTGGGGTGGGTTGCCATTTCCTTCTCCAGGGGATCTTTCCGACCCAGGGATAGAACCTGTGTCTCCTGCATTGGCAGGCAGGTTCTTTATCACTTTATTTTCTTTTCTAAGGAAATAGATTCTTATAGAGTCATTGAGAGGACCAGAGAAATGGAAGCTGAGCCTCTGGAGGTGAGCTTCTGAAACAGACTGGCATGCCAGGTGGACTGCTAATCCGTCATACTTGAGAAGGCAAGGGATCAGGAATCCGTTACTAGAATGTTCACTGTTTTAAGAACATGCGGGCTGTGGTTTCTATCCGGGAACAGAAAGGTACCACCATTACAACTGGCCTTGGATAACACCAAAGTTATTGGTCAGATCCTGGAATGTTGCTGCAGAAATCCTTTAATCTTTCCATAACTGTGTTGCCTATAGAAAAAGTCAGAACAGCAAGAAGATGGCCTCCATGTGACTTCTGCCTTCTACATCTCACACGGAGCCTTGTAATTGGTACAACCGTGAAAGTGAAAGTGAAGTTGCTCAGTTGTGTCCGACTCTTTGCGATCCTATGGACTGTAGCCTACCAGGCTCCTCTGTCCATGGGATTTTCCAGGCAAGAATACTGGAGTGGGTTGCCATTTCCTTCTCCAACTATACCCTCACCCAGAACCCTAGCCGTGAAGGGCTCTGGGAAATGTAGTTTTTAGCTTTCCATCCTCTGCAGCATTGGAAGACACCGTGATAGGATTGGAAGGCTGCTGAGTGCCAGTCCATCACATCCATACCCCTCTCTCTCAGTATGTTTTAAATCTCTTATCTTTTCCTCCAAATCAGTATTTCATTTACAGCCTAGCACAGCAAGAAGCTTAGTAGACCTTCAGTAGATGTGCTGTTAATGACCTTGACTTCTTTATTTCTGTGTATGGTCTTCCCACCTGTTATTACACTCTTGGTACCAGATTAGGTTCCAGATGTATCTACCTTGATGTAGCTTTTGATGCTTTTTCATTTCCATCGCCATCTCCTTGTTCAAGCCCAGCCCTTGTCTGACTGTGCTTCTCAGTCTCCTTATCTGTCCCCCTCTTCCTTGGTCTCTAGTCTTGGATTCTTATAACTAGACTGTATTATTAATAAATAGCTTAGTGTTTTAAAAAGCAAAACAGCAAATAAAATAGCACACTTCCATTGTGCTCCTGTCCTTCTCAAAAGCCTTTTGTGGGCCCTCATTACATGTGGGATAGATTCTACTTACCTGAACTTTCAGAACCTTCCATAATCTGGGTAAAATCTAACATTCTAATGTCATCTTCCATTTCCCCCTGTTGAAATGGCATCTTAGCCAAAAGGTCCGATTACTGGTGTCTGAGAAGATCCTTTTGGCATTCTTATGCCTTACTACCTGTGTTTAATTTTCTACTTTCTTCTTCCCATTTTTTCATGCCTTGGTCATGTTGGTAAGTATTTTTTCATTTTTATTTTGTCCTTTCTTCACACTTACACACCACTGTTTTATGTGGGCTTTTAATTTTCTTTTGTGTATTCTTAGTATTCTTAGTTTCCTTTTGTGACCATATATGTTCTCTCCTTTTTTTTTTTTTTCCCCACGTAGACAGTATAAATATTTGTTATGGATTGATTGACTTGTTGATTCTTCATGGTTTAGACATTTACTTGCTTGGGACAGGGGGATGGGGAAGGGTTATTGTGGGGGCTGAAGCCACGTCTAGCTGTGTGATTTTTGTCCTTTTGATTTCTTGTGAAAGGACAAATTAACTATTTGCTTTGAGCAAGCTAATGCCGTGTTTTGTGGATTTAATGTTTGAAAAGGGCCCTTGGCTCGAAAGCCCTGGAGCTGAACTCCTTCCCCCTGTTTGCCAGGCTGGATGAGCTCCATGTCTGTACCACCGCATTGCAGTTTGCTTAAGAGGGGGTTGTGAAATAGCAATGGAATTTGTCTGTGGTTTCTTGCCAGGGAGGAGGAGGAAGAAAGGATTTGGAGTAAATCAGACATGCAAATTAGCAAGACCCATGGGCCTTAAGTACATTGCACAATAGAATCCAAAGAAATTCAGTTTGCCTTCCTTTCTGCTTTTCGTTTGTGCAGGATGTGTGTGAAAAAGGGCAGCTATTCTATATTTGATCTAAGCCAAAATTCTCAACTTATTGGCTCCAGGAGCCTTTTTAGACTTACACCGTCGACCCTCAGTATCTGTAGGATGTTGGTTCCAGGGCCCCCTGCAGATACCAAAATCCAAGTCCTTTATATAAAACGGGGTAGGTTTTAGTTATAACTTACACACATCCTCCTGTATACTTTAAATCCTCTGTAGATTACTTATAATACCATATACAGGGTAAATGCTATGTAAATACTTGTTAAGTGAGTGAGTGAAAGTCGCTCAGTCGTGTCTGGCTCTTTGTGACACATGGATTATACAGTCCATGAAATTCTCCAGGTTGGAATACTGGAGTGGGTGGCTCTTTCCTTCTCCAGGGGATTTTTCCAACCCAGGGATCGAACCTAGGTCTCCCACATTGCAGGAGGATTCTTGACCAGCTGAGCCACCAGGGAAGCCTGTGGTAAATACAAATTTTGCTTTTTGGAACTATCTGGAATTTTTTCCCCCCGGGATTTTTTGATCTGTGATTGGTTGAATCCACAGATGCAGAACTCATAGATACAGAGGGCTGACTCTACTGCTAAAAGTTATTGAGGAACCCCAAAAGCTTCTATTGATATCATGGTAGGAACTAAAATTGAGAAATTTAGAAATATTCATTAATTTTTGAAAAGATGTTTGCCAAATTGCAAAGTCTGACTAACCACGTTTTGTGTGTCAGATGTTTTCTCAAGTAAAAATGGTGTTCTGTGAAAAAATTGGCTACTTTAGTCCACAACTCAATAATCACACAAGGACTTTTCTTTGAAACAGCCATCTCACTTTGAAGTGCTTTAGGTAAACGTCCCATTTTGACACACAGAATACTAAGAAGACAACTTACTTACTTACTTTACTTACTTTTGAGGTTTAATGAAGTTAATCATGTTTACTGCTTTATCAAGGGCATTCTCAAGTGAATGAATGTTTTTCTTTTTTCTCTTTTTACCGGACTGCATGATGTAAAGAACACAGTGACAGATAGTGCAGTTTTGTGCTTTTGGCTTGACTTGTGCCAAGGTACCTGAAGCATCACCCACCATTCTTTTGAACCACTGGCGCAAATGTCAACACAGTGAAAAAAGCAAATGGTAGTATTATAAAACTAGTATTGATCTTGCAGATCTTTGGTTGAACCATTGTGCTAGAACCAATTAGGAAGACTGGAATGGTGAAAAATTCAAAGAATGGAATAAGAGTTTTATGAGTTTTAGCTTCAAGGCTGATTTCTTCTTCACTCTGGAGCTTTGCCTGAGTGAGGCAAGGCAGAGGAGAAAATTTCTCTCCTCTTCTGTGCTTGCTCTCAGCTGAGGGTTTCATTCCTTGGGCTTGAGCTTTTTGAGTTTAGGAAGCACAAGGAGATTCTCTATTTTCGGTAATTATTAGTATTTACCTTAGGTCAATTGATGGTGGTTTTTGTTATTAGAAAAGAATATATAAGTGCTATTTTTGAGATGAGTTCACCATAGGCCTTATGTCCGGAGAAGGCAATGGCACCCCACTCCAGTACTCTTGCCTGGAAAATCCCATGGACGGAGGAGCCTGGTAGGCTGCAGTCCATGGGGTCGCTAAGAGTCAGACATGACTGAGCAACTTCACTTTCTCTTTTCACCTTTATGCATTGGAGAAGGAAATGGCAACCCACTCCAGTATTCTTGCCTGGAGAATCCCGGGGACGGGGGAGCCTGGTGGGCTGCCGTCTATGGGGTTGCACAGAGTCGGACACAACTGAAGCGACTCAGCAGCAGCAGCAGCAGGCCTTACTGTTTGGGACATTTTTGAAGGATTCTCTAAAAATAACGTATTTTGGACAATATGTGAAAATTATTTCAGTCAGTTGGCCTCATTGACAAGCTTCTGATTGTTTTATTGGTTAGCTTGTTTGCTTCTTTGTTTTTTTTATACTTGGAAGGTAATCTTTGTGTTTCTTGAATTGCTATCAGGCTGTGAGATCTCCCAAGTAGTATCATCCCATCGTTGGGGTGAATATGACCTGCACTGGAGACAGCATTGAACCGATCCTGTAAGAGAAGAATCCCAATTTTCCAGTTTCTTTCTTTCTTTTTTTTTTTTTTAAACTTCTTGGGTGGTTGGGGCACATTATTGAGACAATTATTACATTTACTCAAGAGTTTGTCTTTTCTATTAAAAAAAAATTCCATCTAAGTGCCTCACGGTGAAGAGGAGGAGATTGTGTAACTGGAGTCTCCTCTTAACCGGTCTTTATTGTTGAAGAAGACTGGCCCCTTTGTGTCTCAGCTTGGCACACAGGAACGGTTTTAATTTAACAGTCCAGCTCCTTTAATAGATCAATTCTCCATTGTGTTTTGAACTTGTTGCATTCCCAGGGTACTCTCTGAGCTATGGGCTTCTTTGGAGAAATTGGGGTGGGGGTGGTGGTGTCAGGGAGGTTTAGTCATTTGGGGTATGATTTATGGTTTAAGCCTAAGCCTCCTTCCTTACTGTTAGACTGGGAAGGTAATTAGCATATGTAAATAGCTGCTGTGTGTCAGATACTCTAGTAGATGTTCTGTTCATCCTCATCTAATCCTCATGGCATGTCTCTGATACATCCGGAGCCTATACACTTTCTCTCGCCTCTGTTACTTCAAGTCATCATTTCTCTCTCTTTTTTTAAAAAAAAATTATTTATTTATTTGGCTGTACTGGGTCTTAGTTGCAGCATGTGGGATCTAGTTCCCTGAGCAGGGATCAAACCCAGGCCCCCCTGCATTGGGAGTGTGGTGTCTCGGTCACTGGACCACCAGGGAAGTCCCCATCATTTATCTCTTGATTGGACTTGCTTACCCCCAAATTGATCTCCCCACTTAAACTTTAAGAAAAAAATTATTTTATTTAATTTTAATTTATTTGGCTGCGTTGGGTCTTAGTTGTGGCATGCAGGATCTTTTGTCGCGCCTCCCAGGCTCTTCGTTGCTGTGTATGGGCTTCTCTCTAGTTGTGGTGTGCAGGCTCCAGAGCAGGCAGTAGTAGTTGCATTGCACGGGCTTAGTTGCCCTGATTCTAGTAACCAACACCCCGCCTGCCCCCCAGCCCAGGGATCAGACTCACTTCCTCTGCATGGGAAGACAGATTTCTTAAAACCCCTGGACCACCAGGGCCGCCCCGCTTCACTTCAGCTTTGCCCAGCCCTCTCCTTATCATAGTCCATCTCCCACACATCAGGTGGACTCAGACTTTAAAAATGAACATCGAGTGTGTCCCCTCCTTACTTAAAGCCCCTCCGTGACTGCTTGGCACACAGAGTGAAATCCTGCATTCTGGCTGACCATGCCCCACGTGATTGGGCTTCTGCCCACTCCCCAGACTTGTCCACTGTGCTCAGACCTGCTGGGCTTCTTTCTGTTCCAGGCTGGTCTTCCTCAGGGCATTTGTACCAGCTGTTCTTCCTGCCTAGAACTCTCCCTTTAGATCTTTACTCTGAGCCTGGCTGCTGCTGCTTGTGATTTGTATCTTACCTGAAATGACACCTGCTCAGTGTAGCCTCTCCGGCCAGCCAGGCTGTAACAGTCTTGCTCTGTTTGTGTCGTTCATTTTATTTGTGTTAATTTACCTGGTGCAGGTGATGAGTGAGGTTCTGCTGTCAGATGGTCTGGGTTTCTGTCTTGGTCGGCCCTGCCACTTACCAGCTGTGTGATTTTGGGCACGTTACTTAACCTTTTGGGCCTTTAGTTTTCTCCTCCAGAAAATGGATATCATAATTTTATGTTGCTCCATTATGAGAATACAATAAGTCAAGACTTACAATAGTTTCTGACACATTGTATACGTTCAAGAACCATTGTTGTTCAGTTGCTAAATTGTGTCAGACTCTTTGTGACCCCATGGACTGCAGCACTCCAGGCTTCTGTGTCCTTCACTATATCCCGGAGCTTGCTCAAACTCATGTCCATTGAGTCAGGGATGCCATCCAACCATCTCATCCTCTGTTGCCCCCTTCTCTTCTTTTTTTTTTTTTTTTTTAATTAATTTATTTTTTAATTGAAGGATAATTGCTTTACAGAATTTTGTTGTTTTCTATCAAACATCCACATGAATCAGCCATAGCCCTCTTCTCCTCTTGCCTTCAACCTTTCCCAGCATCGAGGTCTTTTCCAGTGAGTCGGCTTTTCGCATCATGTGGCCAAAGAAAACCCCATGAACACAATGAAAAGGCAAGAACCATTAGCTATTATTTTATTAATGTGATCTCTTGTTGCTGTTGTTGAGTCACTGTCAGGTCCGACTCTTTGCGACCCCATGGACTGGAGCCAGACAGGCTTCTCTGTCCATAGGATTTCCCAGGCAAGAATACTAAAGTGAGTTGCCATTTCTTTCTCTGGGGGATCTTCCTGACCCAGGGATTGAACCCGTGTCTCCTGTGCCTTCTGCATTGGCAGGCAGATTCTGTACTACTGCGCCACCTGAGAAGCCCCATTAATGTGATTAGTGTTATGAAAATTATTTTATATATTTTTTACTTATTTGTTTGGCTATTTTAGTCTTAAACTGAGCGTATAAGCTTTATGAAGAAAGGAACTTTAGCTGTTACATTAAAAATGTATCCCTAGGGCCTGGAACAGTGGCACAAATCAGCACTCACTAAAAATCTGTTGATTATTAAAATCTGAAAATCCTTATCCCTATTTTCCTTTTTAAAAAATATTTATATATTTGACTTCATTGGGTCTTAGTTGTGGCACGTAGGGTCTTTGTTGCATCATGCGGGATCTTTTGTTGCTGTGCACAGGCTCTTCAGTTGTGGCTTGTGGGCTCAGTTGTTACGGCATATTGTGGCTTAGTTGCTCCGAACATGTGGGATCTTAGTTCCCTGACTAGGGATCGAACCCATGTCCCGTGTGTCACAAGGTAGATTCTTAACCACTGGACCATCAGGGAAGTCCCTTTTCCTATTTTAGAAATTGTGTAATCAGGGTTCTGCCAGGTAAAGTAACTTACACAAGGTTACACAGTTTCTAAACAGCAGTCCTAGGTTTGAGGCTAACTCCAGATTCCAAGGGCTTCCCAGGTGGCTCAGTGGTAAAGAATCCACCTGCTAACGCAGGGGATGCAGGAGATATGAGTTCGATCTCTGGGTCAGGAAGGTCCTCTGGAGAAGGAAATGGCAACCCACTCCAGTAAGACCATATTCTGTCCATTACACCAAAATACAGAAGTGTAGATTTCTTTCCTCCAAAGCGTGTCATGTTCAACACATTATTTTCAGGTTGCCGTTTTATATAAATGCATTCTGATATTTCTCATGAAATGAATACAACCATTTCTGTGAATATGAAGGGTCAAGGCCAAGAGTTAAATCCAGAGGGAAGTTCAGAAAGTGAGATTACACAAACCCACCAAATTCAGGGGTGGGGAGAAGTTACCCAAATCCCGTCTTGGGGATGTGCAAGACAGTGACCTTGGGACTGGACTGCCTGGGGAAATTCATGTGCTTTGACTCCTTCAGGGAAAAAAAATCTCTAAAGTCATAAACCCCTATTTTGGGCTCGTGTACTTCTTCTGTATCTTAGTCTGGTGAGGTGGAGATGGAAGTTGAGAAATAGCGGTGTTGGCATTTGCGGCTTTTAGGAAATAGTGGACTTGACTCTGATTTTGCCCCTGACAGCATATGACAATGGTCCTTGGTCCATGGGGCTTCACTGACTCATTCTTTTAAGCAGCCTTTGTCTGTTTTTTGTTTGTTTGTTTAATTTTTGGTAAGCTATGCAAATAGTGTGAGAGTGCATGACACACAGGGAAAAATATAGACTTTGGAGATGGGCAGATCAAGGTTCAAGTTTCTGCTTGGCCACTTCTAGGCTGCCTCTTGGCACGTTAACTTCTCTAAACCGCTGTTTGTTTATATAATGGGGATTCGCATGACAAGTCAAAGAGAGCCCCTGCCTCAAGTATCTTGTGTCACGTCTCCAGTTTGGATCATCAGCCCTTTTGAGAATTTAATAAATGCTATAGATTCTCTCCTTGGAAATGTGCCCATACACCCCAAGTTTGGCATTTAATTTCATGGGATTCACGGAACCTTTGAAACCCTGGTTAAGCATCTCTGCACTGGGATCAGGGTCCTTATGGTTTATGGGGAGAGCCTGTGTGTGTGAGCATGTGTGTGTTTTCCTTAGGAACTGGACCAGTGCTTCCTGTAGCTTCTTATTAATGTTTGTTGAATGAGGGAATTCAACTAATTTCTGGATTCCTTAATCACCTTGCACTTGATATTTGGTTTCCTCTGCCCTTGCCTGGTGACAGTGCCAGCTTCGTAACTTTGTCCGGGCATGCCAGTAGTTACTGCACCTTGGCAATAAATATCTGAGGCTGTGGTTTTGCCTTAGGTAAACCGTAGAGGTGGGCTCAGGAAACGCTTGGAAAATATCTCCGGTTTATAATAACACGTAAATGTCATGAGCCAGCCCTTGTGGGATGGTACCTGAAAGTATTTGGACACACCTGCTTTGCTCATTAAACTGCCTGGCCTCTGATGGCATTTCAGTTCAGATTTTAGGTTCTGTTGATGAGTGGTTTCTAAGTATGGTCGATCACTTTATCTCAGAAACAGCACACGCATGGGTGTGCAGGTGCGTGCTAAGGCGCTTCAGTCATGTCTGTTTGCAACTCTGGACCATATTCCACCAGGGTCCTCTGGCCACAGGGATTCTCCAGGCAAGAATACTGGAGTGGTTTGCCATGCCCTCCTCCGGGGATTCTTCCCGACTCAGGGATCAAACCCGTGCCTCTTACGTCTCCTTCATTGGCAGGTGGGTTCTTTACCACCAGTGCCGCCTGGGAAGTAGCTCACACACACGGGCAGCCAGATGCTGTCCCTGGAGACTTGGTGTCAGAACTGCTGGGCTGCGACCTGGGAGGCTATGCAGAAAAGCAGTACCTCCCTAGACAGTTGAAATGAGCAGACAGTCTAGCTAGATACCTGTGCTTTACAGGTAAGCATTGAACATGAGTCCTTGTCTTAGAACCTGGACCTGTTATTCTGTATTAATCACATTTCCTCTTCCTCAAAGATTTTTTTTTTCTCCCTCTTTTAAAAAAATTTTTAATTGGAGGATCATTTTTTTTACAGTGTTGTGTTGGTTTCTGCTGTACAAAAATATGAATCAGCTGTAAGTATACATATATCCCCTCCCTTCCACCCCTTACCCCATCCCACCACCTAGATTGTCACAAAGCACTGGGTTGAACTCCCTGTTCCTCAAATAGTGTATATTCTTTTCAGTACATGCTTCTGTTCCAGGGGGCTCTAGAACAGTTAAATCATGTATTTTCTGTCTATACTGCTGCTGCTGCTGCTAAGTTGCTTCAGTCGTGTCCGACTCTGTGTGACCCCATAGACGGCAGCCCACCAGGCTTCCCCGTCCCTGGGATTCTCCAGGCAAGAACACTGGAGTGGGTTGCCATTTCCTTCTCCAATGCATGAAAGTGAAAAGTGAAAGGAAAGACTCTCAATCGTGTCCGACTGTAGCGACCCCATGGACTGCAGCCTACCAGGCTCCTCCGTCCATGGGATTTTCCAGGCAAGAGTACTGGAGTGGGGTGCCTTTGCCTTCTCTGATTTTCTGTCTGTACACTTAACTCTAAAAACTCCTTGAGATCATGTAGACAACTGAATGCAGACATCAAACAAATAACCCCTGAATTGGTCAGAGCCCCATTTGACTCTTTTGTGTCTTTTCATGGGTGGGGGTTATCTCTTTGATTAGATGCTGGCATATAAATTGAGTATGCCTTGGTCACATGGTGACTTTCAAGAGTGAATCCTTTTTTTGTGGAACACGGGAGCTGGTTGTGTTGTTTTTCAGGATTTCTCTTCCTTAACTTGGCAGAAAGATAGCCAGGCCTATCTCGGCAGACCTGGAAATGGGTGAGCTGTCAAGGTGTTGGCAGTGATAGGCTCCTCTGGGTGGGACTCAGGGCATCCTACCAGCAAAAAGGAGAGGAGGCTTAAATGATTTCACATCTGGGCTTTACTTATACTTGCTGGAAGTGTTAACTTGGACGTGACACATGTATCAGGTAATTGCCAAGTGGGTTTCATTACCAGCCATGGAATAGATAAACGAGGTTCCTTATGTTAAAGACCAAAAGCAAATTAAAGAAAAAAAAATTAGACTCTATTTGGAGTTAGAGTTCAGAAACTACAGATATGTTCACACATATCAAAAGTGTTTCAGTCCGCTGGTTAACTCAGTTCACGTGTCTCTGTCAGGGTGGGGGTTGTGGAGTGATGTGAAGAAAGGCTGTGATTGACGAGAACTGTAAAAGAGGTTAGGATTGCTAAGCAAAGTCTTTTTGTCTAAGATCAGTACATGTTGCCTTTGGACCGCACTCAGCTCTTAAAATTAATACCTGTGTTAGAGCTAAGATTTTTGACATTATCATCGACTGTATTTTACTGATGTATATATGACTAGTCTCAATAGGTTTCATTTATTAGTAACTTGATTGGTTTAATGAAAATATTTTTAAAAGGCGTATTAAAGCACAGCACCAAGACTTGAGGATCACATCACTGTATAATGTTTCATTCATTCAGTAAATATTTGTTGAATAACCACCTTGCACAGGGATACAGTGGTGAACAGGGCAGGCTGGCAAAGGATAAAGAAAGGGATTTTTGCCTTGTTGTTTTACTATATTCTAATAATCTAGCTTTGCATAAAATAGATACAAAGTAATTATAGATGGTCCCCGACTTAACAATGGTTCAATTTAGGTTTTTTTATTCAATAAATTATGTGATATTCAGCACTTTATTATGAAACACACTTTATGTTAGATGATTTTGCCCAACTGTAGGCTACTGTGTTTTCTGAGCACATTTAAGATGGACTGAGCTATGATATTTGGTAAGTTAGGTATATTAAATGCATTTTTGACATGTTTTCAACTTACAATGGCTTTATCAGGATGTTCTCTCATCATAAGTCGAGAAAGATGTGCCCTATGTGAAAGAAGAAGGGAAGATAGACTTGATCTCTTCTTTCATGGAGCTTACAGTCTGGTGGGAGAGACAGACAAAAAATAAGCACAAATAAACAGAATTTGTGTTCGTATCTGGAGTGAGAAGGCTGTTCTTGATAGGCTGGCCAGGAATGGGCCGGTTTGGAAAGAGACTGATGAGAAAGAGACAGGCTTGCAAAGTCAGGGAGGAAGAGTGTTTAGGAACAGAAGGAAGACCTGATGACAGGTGAACAGTGATGAGGGGAGGCTTGTAGTAGGTTGAAAACATAGGTGGGGGCTGAATTGAGATAAGGAGTTTGGATTTTATTCTGTATGCACTGGGAGCTGGGGACCCATTGTGTGTGTGTGTGTGTGTGTGTGTGTGTGTAGGCACTCAGTCATGTCCAACTCTTGTGACCCTTTGGTTTTTGTCTTGCCAAGTTCCTCTGTCCACGGGATTTTCCAGAAAAGCATACTGGAGTGGGTTGCCATTTTCACCTCCAGGGGGTCTTCTGACCCAGGGACTGAACCTGCATCTCCGGCATTGCAGGCAGGATTCTTTTTGCTGAGTCACTGGGGAAGCCTTGGAGCTCATTAGGAAGGTAGAAGATTTTAATCAAGGGAATAATCTGATCTGATCTGCTTTTTTAAAGAGGTTATTCTGATAGGCAGGGAACCAGAGGAGGACCAGGAGGCGGCTGTTGGAATGTGGTCAGTGAGAGGTGATGGTGGCTTGCCCAAAGGGCATAGCAGTGGAAATAGAGAGAAGTGGGTGGATTTGGAATGTATTTTGCAATAGAGAAAATTGTTCAGTGGTCTTGGAGAGTTGCATGAGAAAGTTGACACACACACATACACACATTCTCTTTTCATGAACATTCTATAAAAAGTATTTGTCGGATTATGGGATTATTGGCCATAAGTGAGAAAACGACTGTTTCTGAAGCGTGGAGGGTCCTATAGAGGAGAAGGTAAACCGACTGTGTTGCTCAGGGTGGTACACGGCTATGGGTCTGTGGGTCCAGGCATTTTTGACAGCCTGGATTCAAGGTGAAACGACAACTCACACTGTGTATCTTTTGGCAGATCAGAGCATAATGAAAATAAAATCAGAAAATTCAGCTCTGGCTCTTGAAGGAAATAGGATTCAGAAGTGATTATCTCAAATCTAGTTTATGAGATAATGTGCCCTCTTATAAACACAGACATCGGTTATGCATTTGGAATGTCTGATTTATTCTTCTGGATTCTTTTTGACTGCTGCGAATTCAGTGATCCACTTGGGTAGTCTCTGTTACTGTGAAGTTTTAATAGGTAACAGTCAGAAACGGAGAGGGCAAGCATAAAAGCGAACTGAAATGCTAATCGCTCGTACTCTGAAACCATTAACTCGAAGCCGGTTCTTCCTGGCCTAACATTGTTGGAACATAAGACGGCAGAGAGGTGGAGTGTAACTTGTGCACTGGTCCTTTAGAAACATCATCCTCATGAAAAGCACACACACCTTCAGTTTCCAGGGCAGCAACCTTGGCTTTCCAACCTGCACGGCTTTGTGAAAGAGCTTGAAATTCCCACCGTCACATACGGATCAAAGGGGAAAGTGAACACGGCCGTCATGTTGGAAGAGGCAGAGCAAGACGAGGAGTTCCTCTTACTGGAAAGTGCAACCAGCGTTTGCTAGCTAATTTTGATTCTGGTGGTCTTAAAGTCACCCTGGATATAAGTCCAGATGGAGGTCATCTACTTTCATGCATTTTACAGATGAGGAAACTAAAGGTTCATCTGACATTAAACATTAACTATGCGTGTACACGTGGCCTGAGGAAAATTGAGCAAGTGGAATTTTATAAACAAAATTAACTTTCCTTTATGCTAGATTTCACATAAACCTGATTGTCCATTTCAGGCTGACTCATTAGCAGATTGTTCATTTTAGCAGGTTAAATTTGAGACCTAATGTTGAACAGAAAAGGGAATGATATTGACAAGAAGGGATGAGATTAAGTTTATGATGGCGGGTGAACATTTTCCCCAGGCTTTTGAATTTTTCCTTCTCCTTGTCTTTCAGTTCATTTGTAGTCTGGTATATTAACTAATCATATAAACATCTTTCATCTTGGACTACTAAGTGTGTCCCTAGCAGACCAGGTGAGTCAAGTGAAATTGTAGTTCAGTCAAGCCAAAAAATGTAATATCAGAGAGAAGACAATTGAGTCTAGACTCCATATTTGCATGGTAAAGGTTCAGACCAGTCAGGGACACTGAACTATTCCTTGTTGCTGGTTTATGACAGAGCAAATCCAGAGATGTGTTATGCTGATGCCACGTGATTGGGTAATTCTAGAACTGGTCCCTTTGCTTCCTGTCCCACTTGAGTCTCCTCGCTTCCTTTAGCATGCATGGAAGTTATTTCAATCATGTCCAACTCTTTGCAACCCCGTGGACTGTAGCCCACCAGACTCCTCTGTCCATGGGATTCTCCAGGCAAGAATACTGGAGTGGGTTGCCATGCCCTCCTCCAGGGGATCTTGACAGCCCAGGGATCAAACCTGCAGCTCTTAGTCTCCTGCATTGGCAGGCGGGTTCTTTACCATTAGCATCACCTGGGAAACATGGGTATTTGGAAATGCAGTGCTTTTGTTAAGAATAGGAGGACTGGTGTGAAGATCAAGAAGAAGCAAAGTGGGCCATGTTTCCTTCCCATCAAGTAATGTTCTGCCAACATTTATACTGTATGTGCATGGAACTGGGAATCATCTCTAGAGTTTCCTTAGTTGAGGGAATTATAGTCTAATGGGTCTTCTTTACGTTTACACCTTAACTAAAGTTTGTAAATTCTTTCTCTCATCTTTGCTCTTTCTTTACTCTTGACCTCCTTTTCATCTCTTGTTGTTGTTTATTTGCTCAGTCATGTCCAACTCTTTGCAACCCCAGGGACTGCAGCACGCCAGGCTTCCCTGTCCTTCACCATCTCCCGGAACTTCCTCAAACTCATGTCCATTGTGTTGGTGATGCCATCCAACCATCTCGTCCTCTGCCTTCAATCTTTCCCAGCATCAGGGTCTTTTCTAATGAGTCGGCTCTTCCCATCAGGTGGCTTTTGGTGTAAAACTGACCTTATACATGCTCAACCTCTGTCTCCATTCCTCTGTCATCCTGAAGAATACTTGGTATTGGAAGCCTCTTTTGTATCATTGGGGTAGGCCCCTCCTGAGGAGGAGGGAGAGCTTGGGCATGTGTCTCTTACTTGCACATCCACTGTACTTGCTCAGTGAGTGTGCAAACACATTGTATTTTCCTAGTCAATAAAAGTAATAAGAACCAGGTGCTTGAATAAATTCGTTACATGCCACATTTCATTTTGGAAATATTTTAGTCTAAGACTGTAGTACATTTTAAAAGCTATAATAGATCACTGTGATGAAAGCATCTTAAAATCTGTTAGAGCTGTGCACTTCTAAAATTATTCACTATTACCTGTGTTTTGTGTGTGTGTGCTTATTCACATACATACAAATAAATGAACATGTATATGCTAATTTACATAACACATAAATAAAGGTGTTCTCTGAGCCAGGACTTGGTGTGCCAGCTTTTCCCTGAATTAAATTTTATGGATGAGAGAGAAACCCCGAAAATTGGACCATTGGCATAACCCTGTGTACAGTTCTACTCGCAGGCAGAGCTGTAATGATCTGTAACATAAGCTCAAGATTGACAAAGTGTTCAGAGAACACAGGCAGAAGCATTTTTTTCTCCCCTCCTGAGCTAGGTTTTTCTCCAAAAGCAACAAGTACTACTTATCTTTTCAGAGAGCTGTGATGAAGGCCTAAGACTCTTTGTGGTTTAGACTTCATGTGAGTAGGATACCTCTGTACGCTCAGCCTAGAAAAACTTTACAGCACTCTTGGAATTTTATGAAAGTTTCCTAACTTTGAAGCTCAAGAAGACCCTCATTTCTGATTAGGCAGTTGCTAACAATTTTTTTTTTCTGATCTGACTCCATGATGCCAAAAACTCATACATGATTGCTCTATTTAGAGGATTGTATGTGGCCTCAGATGCTTAGGATCATATCTAGTTTCAAAATCATGTCAACTGCAAATGTGTGTTTTTCTTTTTCCTCCAGCCTTCCTGAACTTTTTGATTTCTTCAGATTCTCTATATTCTTTTTTTCTTTCTTACTTTCACACACGCTGTTCATTCATGTTATAGTAAGTATCAAAATTTCCTACCTTTTTTAAGGACGAATAATATTATGTTGTATTAATATACTACATTTTGTTTATCCATTCATCTGTTGTTGGGCTTCCCTGGTAGCTCAGCTGGAAAAGCTGGGAAATTTGCCTGCAATGTAGGAGACCCCAGTTCGATTCCTGGGTTGGGAAGATCCCCTGGAGAAGGGATAGGTTACCCACTCCAGTATTCTTGGGGTTTCCTGGTGGCTCAGAGAATCTGCCTGCAGTGCAGGAGACCTGGGTTTGATCCCTGGGTTGGGAAGATGCCCTGCAGGAGGGCATGGCAACCCACTCCAGTATTCTTGCCTGGAGAATTCCATGGACAGAGGAGCCTGATGGGCTACAGTCCATGGGGTCACAAAGAGTTGGACATGACCAAGCAATTAAGCAGCAGCATCTGTTGATGGACACTTGGGTTTCTTCCATGTTTTGGCTGTTATGAATATTACTGCTATGAAGATGAGTGTATAAATATGCCTTTGAAACCCAGGTTTCAATTCTTCTGGGTATATACCCAGATATGCAATTGCTGGATAATAGTTATTGAATTTTTAATTTTTTGAGAAGTGGCCAGACTGTTTTTTATCACAACCTTCACTATTTTACATTCCCACCAACAGTATACACGAGTTTCAGTTGCTCTGCACTCACGCCAGTACTTGTTATTTATTTATTTATTTTTTTGGTAATAGTCTTTATCTCTGGGACACTTTTGACCACCTTTCCTTCTGCTTGGCTAACACCGACTAGTGTTTCGGTTCTCTGCTCAGATGTTACTTCTGGAAAGCCTTTCCCTGGAGCTCTGTATCCTATCTTATTAGCTAGGTGCTACAGTCTTTGCTTTCTGTAGGAAAGGACAGAACTTTCATAGGACTTCCTGCCTTTGATTATAGTTTGCTTGTTTAATAGTCGGATACTTCTACCATGGGTTGGGATCCATGATGGCAGGAACATCTGTCCTTGATAGATCTGTCATGATCCCTGTTGTCTCCTTGCACCCTGCTGCTGCTGCTAAGTCACTTCAGTCGTGTCCGACTCTGTGCAACCCCATAGATGGCAGCCCACCAGGCTCCCCCGTCCCTGGGATTCTCCAGGCAGGAACACTGGAGTGGGTTGCCATTTCCTTCTCCAATGCATGAAAGTGAAAAGTGAAAGTGATGTCGCTCAGTCATGTCTGACTCTTCGCGACACCATGGACTGCAGCCTACCAGGCTCCTCCGTCCATGGGATTTTCCAGGCAAGAGTATTGGAGTGGGGTGCCATTGCCTTCTCCTCCTTGCGCTCTGGCTCTCAGTAAAGGCAATGGTTAGAATGTGTGTCTGTAAGTTTAAATATCCCCAATGTAGTGTATCATGCAGCTTGGGTTTAGTAGATAAAGCATATGAATTCAAACTCCTTCTTGGACTTTTACCAGCTTTGAGATCTTGAACCAGGTATTTTATCTAAGTCTCCGTTTTCACTTCTTTAAAATGGGGGAAACAGTTTCTGCTTCATCCTCATAAGATTTTTGTAACAATTAAGAGTTAGCATAGGTACAAGTGCCTGTTAAACCATGAGTGACGTGAGAAGAAGCAGGGAAACAGAACTCCAACATTTTCAGTCTGGCTGATACTGATGTTAAGATGAGAACCAGGAGAAACAGACTCCAGGAAGTTAGGAAACAAAAACAGAGAGCTAGTGGGGACTTCCCTGTTGTAATATTCTGGAGAAATATAAGTGTAGATTTGGGGTAGAGAGGGCTTCCCTGGTGGCTCAGATGGTAAAGAATCTGCCCACAATGCTGGAGACCCAGGTTTGATCCCTAGGTTGGGAAGATCCCTTGGAGAAGGGCATGGCAACCCACTCCAGTGTTCTTGCCCGGGGAATCCCATAGACAGAGGAGCCTGGCAGGTTACAGTAATACGTGGGGTCGCAGAGAGTCAGACATGACTCAGCAACCAACACTTTCACTTTGGGTTAGAGATAAGGATTTGAGTGTTAGATGAGATTGCTTAAAGGAAGAATGTTTTTTCAAGGGAGAAGAAGAAGAAGGGTAGGGGATGTCTGCTCTTCAGGGCAGAGAACAAAGACCTGAAGCAGGGACTGAGAAGGAGGGAGCAGAGGGCATAGGAATAAAAGGGACGGATGTTATAGAAACCAGTGGAAGAGAGGATTTTGAGAAAGGGATGCAAGTACCTCACTAGGCCCAGTGCTTCCCAAATGACCGAGAGGATGATGCTGCGTTTCAGCAAATGAAGTTGGTCACTGATCTTGGGCAGAATCCTTTTAGTAGAATGACAGTGATAGAAGCCAGGTCAAAAGTGGGGTGAGGGCAAAACGAGACACTGAGAGCTTGTGTCACTTATCTTAAATGGTTTTTCACGACATTTGGTAGAACATCTTGAAAGATGTTGAAAGAAAGACTGCATTGAGATGGTAGCTGGAGTGGGAAGTAGGAAAAGCCAAGAAAGGGTTTAATTAATTAATTAGCTAGTTAATTAATAGGTTCTTAGGATGACAGGATTTTTTTTTTTTTTTTTAAGCCTGAAATAGTGCATAGTGAAGTCGCTCAGTCGTGTCTGACTCTTTGCGACCTCATGGACTGTAGCCTGCCACGCTCCTCCATCCATGGGATTTTCCAGGCAAGAGTACTGGAGTGGGTTGGCATTTCCTTCTCCAGAGGATCTTCCCGACCCAGGGATTGAACCCCGGTCTCCCACATTGTAGGCAGACGCTTTACTGTCTGAGCCACGAGGGAAGGTGGTCCAAGCCTGAGATAATATAAGCGCAAATGATGAAGAGAAGAGACATGGGAAGAGAAAGAGGTTGCTTGATGATGTAAAATAGAACTGTGATGACTGGCTCATGACGCCGAGGCAAATGGGAAGGAATGGGACCTTGAGGACAGGCAAAATTGTTGGTCTATTTTTAAACTTTTATTAACATGTATAATTAAATAAAATGTATCAAACACTTATATAGTGTTTTGTAAAAGGAATTGCATGCATGTTTGTTTCTTTACAAATAATAACCCATTTAATTTAATTTTCATAACAACCTTTGAGGTAGGTATGGTTACTATGTCTGTTTTATAAATGGAGCAACTGAGGGATAGAGAGGTTGAGTAACTTACTCAGGATCACACAGCTATTAATGGATGGGGTGGGTGGTGAGATTTCACCCAATAAGGCCTACATCCTGTATTTTTAACAATTATTTTGGGCTGTGCCTTCTTTCATTTTACCTTGTGTTTAGAGGATACTTAAATATCTGTGTGTCTGAAGTTAAAATCTGAATAAGTAAGTAGAAAGACTAGTTCTCTGCTTTGTTTGTTGTTTAGTTACCGAATCATGTCCAACTCAGTGTGACCCCATGGACTGTAGCCCACCAGGCTCCTCTGTCTGTGGGATTTTCCAGACAAGAACATGGGAGTGGGTTTGCATTTCCTTCTCCAGGGAATCTTCCTGACCCAGGGATCGAACCCATGTCTCCTGCATTGGCAGGCGGATTCTTTACCGCTGAGCTGCCAGGGAATCCCATTCCTCTGCTTATTGTATCTCAGGTTGGAGTTTTATATTTTACAGCACATTGAAATTAACACATGTGATGGTTAGGTTAGGTTGCAAGCCTTAGCATATTTGTAGAAGAAGAATAACTTTATTAGAATTATTATTTACTTTTTATCAAGACAAGCCAGCAGTGGTAATTTTTCATGTGTGATATAATTGGAAAAGGAAACTTGTAAACATAAAATGCACATATTGAAATAAAATTAAATGTATGCTGGTGAAGTTATAGGGTTTTGCTCAATACCTCTATCAAGAAATTTTGATAATAAAGAGTGTGTATTGACTTCCTGGAATCCTGGGAATGGATAAATGAAAACAAAAAGAAACATCTACTTTGTATTATAGACCTCTAAAATAGTTTTTAAATAACTTATTCTTTTAGGCATTTTTATTTCCTTTAAACTTTTCATCACTGCTAGGCAGAAAACAAAAAGAAACATCTACTTTGTATTATAGACCTCTAAAATAGTTTTTAAATAACTTACTCTTTTAGGCATTTTTATTTCCTTTAAACTTTTCATCACTGCTAGGCAGAAACTATTAGTTGCTATAGCTGTGTCAGAAGCTGAGGGATTTCTGTTGTTGTTGTTGAAGTAATATGTCTTGCATAATTCAGTTGTGGCTACACAAGCGGAAGTGTTTAATGTTTGATTATGCAGCACTTGCTGTGGAACTGCAGAGAGGGATAGTGGAGAGCTAAGAATAATTAAATGGACAGTCACTGAGGTCACTTCCTGATGTTTTTACTGCAACACCATGTACATTCTGCTTTCCCGTGGCAGGTTGTTTGATCATGGTGTAATGGTTAAAGCTTTGCAAAATGACAAAGAAGTCAGACATCCTACTGGTCTCAAGTGTGATTATTTATAATTGGACTGCTTGCGGGAAAGTGCTTAGTTTGATCAGACTAATGCTAAGCTGGGCAAGACACATGGTGATATCTCGCAGAGCTCCGTGCTCTGACCTTGGAGTAGACGACTCAGGTATCAAATTTCCAGGTAGAAAGTTCCCTGAAGATTGAACCATGATTGAGAGAATTTGCTTTTTTCATACAAACAAGTGTGGCCAAGAGGAGTCTTTTTTCCGCTTGAAAATGTTAGCGGTCCATTATTAGGTCTTTGGAGCTAGAATGTAGGTACAGTGGCCATGAAAGAGTTTTAATTAATCTGTTATCTCTCTCATGGTTTGGAAGGGTATTGCCCTTGCTCTTGTATTCACTTACAAAATTAAGGGCAGTATTCTGATTGTGGAGAAAAATCTTGGGTAAGTGATTTTCTCTGTTTTCAGTAGAATACTTGGAAGTGGCTCAAGGAAATTATAAGGCAGCTACTCCAAAGGAAGTCAGAAGACATTAGACTTCTGAGTTATTATCCCTGAACGAAGAACCCAGCCTTTTACTAAAGACATTTATTACTTTGATATTAATATTATATCTTTCACATGTGTAAACTGTGCTTCCCCCAAACTTCCAGTACATTCCTCAGCTTATTTTTTCTCGTTCTTTATTTTTTTCTCTTTCTTTTCTTTATTTTTACTTATTTGACTTCACAGGGTCTTAGTTGTGACACATGGGATCTTTGATCTTGATTGTAGCATGTGGATTTCTTAGTTGCGACATATAGGGTCTAGTTCCCTGACTAGGGATCGAACCCAGGCCCCTGCATTGGAAGCACAGAGTCTTAGCCACTGGACCACCAGGGAGGTAACTTGGCTTTTATTTCTTTTTAGATCCTGTTTAGCTGCTTTTTATCATAGAAATTTTTCTCTTCAGGAAACTTTCTTCTCTTTTAAAACTTGGACTGCATTCTTAACATTAATGATCATGGGTGGGAACTTAAGATCAAGTTGGTGAGGTAAACAGGTCTTGCTATTCAAATTATTATCTGAAGAGCTAAAGTATATATTTTGTACATGTCATTTTGCTTATTTAAAAAAAATTACCTCGAAAGATAATTTATGAGGTCAAGGAATGCTAACTTTGTGGAGTACTTGAGAAAGTATGACATGTAGGGAAAGGTGCTATCTTAGGGAGGATATTTTAAAAGTGCTGGAAAATGTAGCTTTATAGTTTGATGCAAGAGAGGTGAACTCCATTAGTAACTAAGTAATTTGTTAGAAAGGTGCATATCATAAAAGAATGAAGGAGAAATGAATTCTAACTAATCAACTTGCATAAGACCCAGATTCATTGTCTTTACGTGGACACAAAGTATAGATTCTTAGATATAGAACAGCAAAGGAAAAAAATAGAGAGAAAAGACATGAACAGCAATTCACAGAAGAGCTACTGCAAATGGCAATTAACATGAGAAGTTACTCCACCTGAATAACAGTCAAAGAAGTATAAATTAGTATGAACTTGTTTTTTCATTTGTCAACTAGCTTAAGATGTAAAAGTTTGATAATAACTGGTATTTGAGTATATAAAGAAATGGTTAATTTCACACCAGTCAGAATGGCTGTGATCCAAAAGTCTACAAGTAATAAATGCTGGAGAGGGTGTGGAGAAAATGGAACCCTCTTACACTGTTGGTGGGAATGCAAACTAGTACAGCCACTATGGAGAACAGTGTGGAGATTCCTTAAAAAACTGGAAATAGACCTGCCTTATGATCCAGCAATCCCACTGCTGGGCATACACACTGAGGAAACCAGAAGGGAAAGAGACACGTGTACCCCCAATGTTCATCGCAGCACTGTTTATAATAGCCAGGACATGGAAGCAACCTAGATGTCCATCAGCAGATGAATGGATAAGAAAGCTATGGTACATATACACAATGGAGTATTATTCAGCCATTAAAAAGAATACATTTGAATCAGTTCTAATGAGGTGGATGAAACTGGAGCCTATTATACAGAGTGAAGTAAGCCAGAAAGAAAAACACCAATACAGTATACTAACGCATATATATGGAATTTAGAAAGATGGTAACAATAACCCTGTGTACGAGACAGCAAAAGAGACACTGATGTATAGAACAGTCTTATGGACTCTGTGAGAGAGGGAGAGGGTGGGAAGATTTGGGAGAATGGCATTGAAACATGTAAAATATCATGTATGAAACGAGTCGCCAGTCCAGGTTCGATGCACGATACTGGATGCTTGGGGCTGGTGCACTGGGACGACCCAGAGGGATGGAATGGGGAGGGAGGAGGGAGGGGGGTTCGGGATGGGGAGCACATGTATACCTGTGGCGGATTCATTTTGATATTTGGCAAAACTAATACAGTTATGTAAAGTCTAAAAATAAAATAAAATTAAAAAAAAAAAAAAAAAAGAAATGGTTACTGTCTATTGATGGGTTGAAATAGATACCATTTTCCTGGAGTGCAGTTTCACAATCTGAATCAAGAGGCTTTAAAAGAGCATGCCTTTTGACCTAGTGAATCTCCTACTTAGGATTTTTATCATTAAGAAATCATCTGTGCCTTCTTGTTATATGCTACAGTTAAGCTCACAGTTTGTGTTTGCCTTCTGCTCCAAACACATGTCAATGACAGATAACACATTAAAAGAAAAGAAAGTAATAAAAGAGTCATAGCTGGGCTTACAGAGAAGATGTTGTTGTTGGCCAGAAAGAGAGCAAAACATAAAGGGATAAGCTGGATTGAAACTGTGGCGCTGCAAGGGCTTCTGGTATGGAAACAAAAAGTGAGTTTAGCTCCTATGGATCACAGGGACCAAGGTCTACCACTTGAGATGGGACCAGAACTAGGCTTACTGTGTGAAGCCAAGGGTGGAGGTGAAGTTATATCTTTCACAAAAGAAGACTGAAAAAAGATTGCCATGTCAGGAACATAGCTCCATGGAGCTATGGGTTTTGAGGGGCAGGAGAAGATCCCTAAACCTTTAAGAGTAGAAATTGAATCAGACTGATTGATTTTGGAGTGATGGGGGAGAGACTGTCGTGCTCCAAATCACCAGTATATGAGGCTTAGTCCTGGACTGGTGGTATAGGATCCTCGTGGAGGGAACTGCTGAACCATTATGGAGGGAAAGGTGAACACACGTGGGAAGCGAGAGGAGGGAGGAAAAAAGGAAAGACAAAAAGCCACCCACTCAAAATCAGTCTTCAGAACAAAATACTGAAATACTTAGGAAAGCACAAATAGAATAAATAATGTGAATAAAAATCCATTTCAGATGAGATGAATTTTATAGAAAAGTCAGTGAAAGACTGAAATAATCATGTTCAAGAAATTCAAAAGAATAAGGAAAGACATCATACTGATAAAAATGAGATCTAAAAATGCCCCCCAAATATCCAAAAATGGAACAGGAGCAACTTTACGTAAAAAAGAGCCAGGTACAGATTTCAAAAATGAAAAGTATAGTCATAGATGTAATAAACTAAATAGATGGGATTAACTTTAGCCCAGACACAGCTGGAAAGAGAACTGATGAATTGGAAGAGAGTACTGAGGAGTTTGCTTAGAATATATTATCCAGAGACAAAAGACTGCAAAAAAGAGAAAGCAGTCAGAAGACTTGGAGAATAGATGGAGAGATTCCAACCGAGTCTAAAAAGAGACCAGAAAAAGAGATTGAAAGTCATTTGGTCTTGGAGTATGGAATGAAGCAGGGCAAAGGCTAATAGAGTTTTTTCAAGAGAACGCACTGGTCATAGCAAACACCCTCTTCCAACAACACAAGAGAAGACTGTACACATGGACATCACCAGATGGTCAACACCGAAATCAGATTGATTATATTCTTTGCAGCCAAAGATGGAGAAGCTCTATATAGTCAGCAAAAACAGACCGGGAGCTGACTGTGGCTCAGATCATGAACTCCTTTATGCCAAATTCAGACTTAAATTGAAGAAAGTAGGGAAAACCACTAGACTTTTCAGGTATGACCTAAATCAAATCCCTTATGATTATACAGTGGAAGTGAGAAATAGATTTAAGGGACTAGATCTGATAGAGTGCCTGACGAACTATGGATGGAGGTTCGTGTCATTGTACAGGAGACAGGGATCAAGACAATCCCCAAGAAAAAGAAATGCAAAAAAAGCAAAATGGCTGTCTGAGGAGGCCTTACAAATAGCTGTGAAAAGAAGAGAAGTGAAAAGCAAAGGAGAAAAGGAAAGATATAAGCATCTGAATGCAGAGTTCCAAAGAATAGCAAGGAGAGATAAGAAAGCCTTCCTCAGCGATCAATGCAAAGAAATAGAGGAAAACAACAGAATGGGAAAGACTAGAGATCTCTTCAAGAAAATTAGAGATACCAAGGGAACATTTCATGCAAAGATGGGCTCGATAAAGGACAGAAATGGTATAGACCTAACAGAAGCAGAAGATATTAAGAAGTGGCAAGAATACACAGAAGAACTGTACAAAAAAGATCTTCACGACCCATATAATCACGATGGTGTGATCACTGACCTAGAGCCAGACGTCCTGGAATGTGAAGTCAAGTGGGCCTTAGAAAGCATCACTATGAACAAAGCTAGTGGAGGTGATGGAATTCCAGTTGAGCTCTTTCAAATCCTGAAAGATAATGCTGTGAAAGTGCTGCACCCAATATGCCAGCAAATTTGGAAAACTCAGCAGTAGCCACAGGACTGGAAAAGGTCAGTTTTCAATCCAATCCCAAAGAAAAGCAATGCCAAAGAATGTTCAAACTACCACACAATTGCGCTCATCTCACACGCTAGGAAAGTAATGCTCAAAATTCTCCAAGTCAGGCTTCAACAGTACATGATCCACAAACTTACAGATGTTCAAGGTAGATTTAGAAAAGGTAGAGGAACCAGAGATCAAATTGCCAACATCCGTTGGAACATCGAAAAAGTAAAAGAATACCAGAAAAACATCTACTTCTGCTTTATTGATTACCCCAAAGCCTTTGACTGTGTGGATCACAACAAACTGTGGACATTTCTGAAAGATGGGAATACCGGACCTCCTTACCTGCCTCCTGAGAAATCTGTGTGCAGGTCAGGAAGCAGCAGTTAGAACTGGACATGGAGGAACAGACTGATTCCTAACTGGGAAAGTAATAGGTCAAGGCTGTATATTGTCACCCTGCGTATTTAACTTCTATGCAGAGTACATCATGGGAAATGCCAGGCTGGATGAAGCACAAAGTGGAATCAAGATTGCCAGGAGAAATATCAATAACCTCAGATATGCAGATGACACACACCACCCTATGGCAGAAAGTGAAGAAGAACTAGAGAGAGATAAGTGGTTAACCCACCTTTATGCTAGAGATAAGTGGTTAGCACATCACCATGTTACAGTATTGGGATTTTGGATTTTACTGTATATGTTATCAGTGTGTTGTATATTTCTGTGTTTCTTAGTGTTCTTTCAGTACAGTTTACAGAATTCCTTTCAGCATTTCTTATACGGCAGATCTAGTGAAGATGAATTCCCTCAGTGTTTGTCTGGAAAAGTTTTTCTTCATTTTTGAAGGACAAATGGAAGCTTGATTTCTTTTTCTCTGTTAACCATGTTCCATCTTTTCCCAACTTCTTGAACTTATGATCTGCAGTTATATTGCTATTTTTAATGTACTTGTCTACTATAATAATTCTGTCATCTGTTCCATTTTGGCGACAGTTCCCATTGATTGACTTTTATCTTCTTTATCAGTCATATTACCTTGCCTTATAGTGTTGTCTTCCTTTCCATGCATAATAGTTTTTGACTAGTGTGATCCTTTCAGTCTCACTTTTAACTTGTTTATAAAGGAGCAGAGCGGTAGTCCAGGGCTAACTTTGTACCACTCTTGTGGCAGAATCTTCCTGAGAATTTGTCCTGCTTTGTGGTTAATTTATTTATTTTTTTTAAACTGTGGCTCAATTTTTAGTCTACTACAGCATAGGCTCCCATTATTAGAAACGGAACAAGAAATGATTAAAAAACAAAATTTTTGAAAGCATCGTAGAACTACCAAAGCAGTGAGGACTTGAGAGTCCAAAAGTAGTGATTATAAGCATTGGTTTAAAATTTTGAAAGTAGCATTGGTTTTAAATTTTAAAAGTAGTATTGATTTTCATTAAAATTGTTTAAAGTGTTTGCATTTATATATGGTTTTTTAAAAATTTTAATAGTGAAAAATGGAACATTTCTTGCAAGATCGGATTTCTCTAATCTTAGGGTTGTGTGGTATAGTGCAGTGGAAATGACCTTTACACTTAGGAAATGAGATTATGAGTTGTGACCGGTAGTGTAATTTCTTGCCAGTCACTTTATGTCTCTGGATGAGGCTTTGTTTTTTCATCTGTTCTAAAATTTCACAGCAATTTTTATTTTTATCACCACTGTAGTTAATTGAGGCATTTTATATATATAAAGTTTCATGGACTGTTAGACAGTTCTGCTGTAGTTTGTCCAGGAAAATAAGTATCTGAGTTTCTTACGTGGCATTGATCTATGACATTTGATGGGTTATACACAGAATTGCTTGTAGATAATTCACAAGTAATAAATGAAGTTGTCCTTTTTGGAAATGGGTAAATGATCGTAGCAAGTGGTTGCCAAAGTGTAGTGAGGGTTTTTTATGTGCTTGGTGACATTCTTAGATCTCTATAGGTACTGCTTCATATATATGTCACAGGGAGATAAGAAACTAGTCCCAAATCATACATGTAGGCCCATAGTACTGGTGTTAGAACCAACAGGCTTCTTAGGTGCTCCAGTTTTGTTGTGGACCCTTCCTCCATTTGACTACTATTTGCCTAATAGCTGCATAGTTTATAATTTCTAAAATGTGCTAATATATGATTAATTTTATTTAATCTTCACAATACCCTGTGAAGCAGGGTTTTTTAATAGATAAGTAAAGTGAGGTTTGGAGAGGTTGATTCAGGTGTGGTACTACATGTAGGAAATGATAGAGTCAGGATGCAAATTCTACTGTTGGCCACACCATGGTACATGAGGAAACTAGTTCCCTGACCATGGATTGACCCTGTGTCCCCTGCACTGGGAGTCTGGAGTCTTAACCACTGGACCTCCAGCAAGTCCCTTGAATGCTCTTTGGTGAAATACTTTTTCTTTTTAAAACAAACATGTCACATGGATACATGAAATATTTATTTATACTTCTTTTGGCTTAGCTACTTCTCACTTGTCTTTCTGGTATTAGTTTTGAAGAGTCTTCCTCAGGGAGGCTTTCCTTTCTCACTCAGGCCCTGCTGAAGCACTCAGTCACTTTTCCCACTTATTATTTGAGACCCTCAGAAGATTAGGTGATTACTTTTATAGTGAACTTTCATAAACTTTTATTTGTGATTGTAGCTTGAAGACTCAGATAAAGTTTATTTTTTACTGAACCTGACAAAATATGATTCCTAGTGTAAAAATTATGTGGAAAATGAAAAATGTATGAAGAAGAGCTGTTTGCATAATCTGATGAAGCCAAAGAGACAGCAGTGGGAAAATACACTTCATTTGTAGGTGAGATACACCTTCCCATTACGAGTCATGATCTAGTTAATCTTTCTATGTAATTACTCTAAGATTTGCAAACTATGCCTATTTGATAAGATATGGAAACTCAGGTACAAGTTAGTTTTTCACAGTGAGTCAGAATCTTACTAGGGATAAAGTTTTTGACACCCAGCCTTTATGGTTTTGAGTTGTGATATGGGCTTCCCTGGAGAAGGCGATGGCACCCCACTCCAGTACTCTTGTCTGGAAAATCCCATGGATGGAGGAGCATGGTAGGCTGCAGTCCATGGGGTCGCTAAGAGTCGGACACGACTGAGCAACTTCACTTTCACTTTTCACTTTCATGCATTGGAGAAGGAAATGGCAACCCACTCCAGTGTTCTTGCCTGGAGAATCCCAGGGACGGGGGAGCCTGGTGGGCTGCCATCTATGGGGTCGCACAGAGTCGGACACGACTGAAGCGACTTAGCAGCAGCAGCATGGGCTTCCCAGGTGGTGGCAGTGTAAAGAATCTGTCTGCCAGTGCAAGTGACACAGGAGATGAGAGTTTGATCCCCAGGTTGGGAAGATTCCCTTGAGTAAGAACTGTCAACACTCCAGTATTCTTGTCTGGGAAATCCCATGGACAGAGCAGCATGGTGGGTCACAGTCCATAGGGTCACAAACAGTCGGACGTGACTGAGCACAGTCGCACCCATGATCTACCTAAGGCCTGTGTCTAGCTATCCTTTCCTTCAGGAGCTGTGGAGGTAGATGGGTGTAGCCCTCATGGAAGGGTCTTGAGATGCTCCTCCTGCAGGTGGGAGAGCCAGCTTTGTTCTCCCTCTGGCTTTCTATGTGACATTTGTGAGCTGCTTGATGTATTTAACACTAGCGTGACAGCAGAGACGCCTGTGAGCAGAGCAGTGTGCTGGAGGGCCCAGCTGTGTGTATTTATCTGTATCTCAGGCTGAGGAGCAGCCGTTAGCCAGATCTGACAGTCAAACAGGAGCCGCTTCTGCCTCCACTCCAGAGTGCATTTGAATATTGTGTCTGTTTACCAACTGCTTGACAGTTGACACAAAGAAATTGTCAGAGCTGTTTTTCTTTCCCCTCTTCACTCTACTGTGCTAGTCTGCGAGTCTCTCTCTGAAATACTTTATCATGCATCACAAATATCTGCACTTTCTAAAATAAAGCCCCAAATCACATTGTCTTCATCTTTATATTGAGTTCCACGTCAAGAATTAATTGGTAATATACTTGAGCAAACTCCAAGAGGTAGTGGAGATAGTGGAGGACAGGGAAGCCTGGCGAGCTGCAGTCCATGAGGTTGCAAAGAGCTGGACACCACTTAGTGGCTGAACAGCAACAAATACTTGAGTTGATAATTGGACATATGTTGAATAGGCAATATGTTTACAGAGTTCAGAAATCAAAACAATACAGAAAGAAATCTTCCGTCTTGTCTTGCTCTATCCGTGGTCCCTTCTAGTTGTCGTTTCCACCCCTGTCCCTGACAGCACGTGTGCGTGCTTGCTCAGTCACTCAGTCATGTGTGACTCTGTGGCCCCATGGACTGTAGCCCGCCAAGCTCCTCTGTCCATTGCATTCTCCAGGGAAGAATACTGGAATGGGTTGCCATTTCCTCCTCCAGGGGATCTTCCCAGCCCAGGGATCAAACCCACGTCTCCTGCACATCTCCTGCATTGCAGGTGAATTCTTTACCACTGAGCCACCCGGGAAGCCCTTGTCCCTGGGAAAGAACCACTTAAATAGTTTCTCACAAATCCTTTATGTTTCTTTATGCAAATACAAGCAGATGGTTTGTCCCTTGCCTTTTACTTCCCGAGGTATCCTGGAAAGCTGCTTATTTCACTAAAGGGAGCCTCCTCATTCTTGTTGACTGTTGTGTTGTATTCATTGTGTGGATGTACCACCATTTATTTAACCGTCTCCTATGGACATACACTGGCATTGTTTCTAATCTTTTTTTTTTTTTTTTAGTTAATTCACACACCATAAAATTCAACCTTTCAAAGCATACAGTTAAGTGGTTTTTAGTATGTTTCTAAGCTTCTGTTCAGAGAAGGCAATGGCAACCCACTCCAGTACTCTTGCCTGGAAAATCCCATGACAGAGGAGCCTGGTAGGCTGCAGTCCATGGGGTCGCTAAGAGTCAGACATGACTGAGCGACTTCACTTTCACTTTTCACTTTCATGCATTGGAGAAGGAAATGGCAACCCACTCCAGCGTTCTTGCCTGGAGAATCCCAGGGACGGGGGAGCCTGATGGGCTGCTGTCTCTGGGGTCGCACAGAGTCGGACACGACTGAAGCGACTTAGCAGCAGCAGCAAGCTTCTGTTCTGCCAATTGTGATCTGGTGTGTGTACATTCTTCTGAACATGGTACCCATAAAAATAAAATCGTTAGAAGTAGGATTTGGGGGTCAAAGGGAATAGATTTGAATTTTGATAGGAATTGTCTGTGCCATGCATTGAGATTGTGCTATTTTGCATTCCTGAGTATGAGAAGGCTTGTTTCTCCATTGTTCTGCCTGCGTGACTTTGCCTCTTCTTAAAGCAATGTTAATTTTTAAGAAATGTGTGATGTTCATAAGCAGTTTAATAATCATTCCGGATTGAGTTCACCAAGGCAAATATGCCCAAAACTTCTTTTTAAGTTGATATCAACTTAAGTTACTGATTTAAGTTATAAATCCATCATTTATAATTGATTTCATTAGTTAATCAGTAGAATTACAGGTTGTGAATGTTGATGTATAGAGCAGATTTCATCCATGTGGCCTTAAGTTGAATGTGGCCTGTTCTCTCCTGTCATAGAGATATAACAATGTTCACAGTGTTAAAATTCCCAGGGGAGGGAGACCACTTATATTCTGCGTGCTCTATGATAGGGATATTCTTGTAGCATTTTATCCTTTTGGACACGTGCACCCCAGTGTTCAGAGCAGCAGTACTTACAGTAGCCAAGACATGAAAGCAACCTGAGTGTCCATCCACAGAGGGATGCATAAAGAAGACGCGGCACATCTATACAGTGGAATATCACTGAGCCATCAAATGAATGAAATAATGCCATTTGCAGCAACACGGATGGACCTAGAAATTATAATACTACATGAAGTAAGTCAGGTAGTGAAAGACAGATATCACATGATATGACTTAGATATGGAATCTTAAAAAAATGACCCAAGTGAAGTGATTTACAAACAGAATAGACTCACAGTCATAGGAAAGAAACTTATGGTTGCCAGAAGGAAAAGGGAGGGGGAGGAGCAGAATTTGAGATTATCAGGTATAGACTTCTGTTGCTGCTAAGTCACATCAGCCGTGTCCAACTCTGTGCGACCCCATAGACGGCAGCCCACCAGGCTCCCCCGTCCCTGGGATTCTCCAGGCAAGAACACTGGAGTAGGTTGCCATTTCCTTCTATCGTTATATAAAAAAGAATTTTATCCTCTCAATAGAGCCTTCCAGGTTATAATGTTTTATGTCTGTCTGACACACTGGACCTCAACTGAGCTGATTGTTTTTATAAAAATTCAGCTGAAGTAGAAACAAGTATAAACAGTAATTATAAACAGAATTTCATCCTCCAGGGGTGCTTGTTCTTCTTTGGGCCAGGTCTCTTGCTGTTTAATCTGGTCAAGGTGGAATATGTAATTCCTAATAGGAATCTGTATCGTTGTATTCCTTCTCGCATACAGATTAGCTTTTTGGGTTCTCCTGAAGAGATTTTAAGGTGGTATTTGTAAGGTGGAGCCATCTCAAGGTCTGAGATATCATGTGCATTTCCATCATTCAAGGCTTTTAAACATTTTTTAAACATTAAAACTTTTTTTTTTTTTTTTTGGCATTTAAATATTCTGTCTGTAGAAAGGACTGGTAAAAGAGTCATAGGAGAATGCAGGCTTTCCTGAGCTTGAAGTGAAAATTGAGGTGTAGATTTTGATTAAGTTTGTGCTGGAGTTCATAAATGTAGAAGTATAGGCATGGAAACATCATTAGCTCTTTCTGTGTCTCAAATAACGGCTAATGTAGAAAACAGATAAACCACTTAACCAGTGATTTATCTAAACCAATGTTTTTGTGTTAGTATGATAGGTCTTTCATAAAGGAAAACTCTTCATAGTTTAACTGGTTGTTGTTGTCATTTAGTTTGTAAGGCGTTTCTTGACTCTTTGGATGACCCCATGGAGTGTAGCCTGCCAGGCTCCCCTGTCTGTGGGATTTCCCAGACAAGAATACTGGAGTGAGTTGCCATTTCCTTCGCCAGGGGATTGTCCCAGGCCAGGGGTCGAACCCTGGTCTCCTGTGTTAGCAGACGGATTCTTTACCACTGAGCCATCAGGGAAGCCCCATTTTAACTGTAAGCCAGTCTTATTATCACAAATGAAAAACTACTTTTAGAGTAGCATTAGACAAAGCAGAAAATTTAATTAGATAGATAGGCTAGAATTTTGCATAAGAGTAAATTTACTGTTTAGTCTTTCTTAGGTCAAGTGGTTGCTATTTTTCTCTTCCCTCTTTTTTTTTTTTTTCTCTCTCTTTCTCTCTCTTTATTCACTTTGGATAATTATACAAAAGATCTGGAAATAACTTGAGTTCTGCGCAATAAGATATTTGTTCTGGACTACTCTGTGATGGGTTGGGGCTTCCCTGGTGGCTCAGCGGCAAAGAATCTGCCTGCAATGCAGGAGCCACAGGAGATGCGGATTCGATCCCTGGGTCAGGAAGATCCCCTGGAGAAGGGCATGGCAACCCACTCCATTATTCTTGTCTGGAGAATCCCATGGACAGAGGAGCCTGGTGGGTACGGTCCATGGGGTTGCAAAGAGTTGGACATGACTGAAGCGACTTAGCACACAAGCACTCTATGATGGGTTAGTGAGAGAAGGCTGTGTGGGGGAAGATGATTCTAAGGGCCCCTCTGTCTGGTTGAGCAGGTTGTTCACTGTGTAAAGACAGTGCCCGTTGGGGTGGGTTGAGGCTAAAGTCTAGTTTGTGTTCTCCAGGTCCTGCTTTAGGGCTTAGGGCTGCATTAACTCAGAATAAGGTATATCATTTTCTAATTCTTATAATTGTGCCTCAATGGCTGATAACAGCCTGAATATGCATTGCATTGCAGTTTTATTTGAAAATCAGTTGTTTCTGCCTTTTCTGTTTTTTTGTTCTTCAGAAAATTTCTGTAGCGTCCAGATGATTTCTGTGTGTCTGTATACACGTTGTTGTTGTTGTTCAGTCGCCCAGTCATGTCCAACTCTTTGTGACCCCATGGAGTGCAGCACACCAGGCTTCTCTGTTCCTCACCATCTCCTGAAGTTTGCCCAAGTTAATGTTCATTGCATCGGTGATGCCCTTCAGCCATCGCATCCTCTGATGCCCTCTTCTTCTTCTGCCCTCAATCTTTCCCCGCATCAGAGGCTTTTCCAATGAGTCAGCTGTTTGCATCAGATGATCAAAATACTGGAGTTTCAATTTCAGCATCAGTCCTTCGAACGAATATTCAGGGTTAATTTCCCTTGAGACTGACTGGTTTGATCTCCTTGTTCTCCAAGGGACTGACTCTCAGGAGTCTTCTCCAGCACCACAGTTCGAAAGCATCAATAAACATCAGTTTAGTTCCATTCAGTTGCTCAGTCATATCTGACTCTTTGTGACCCCATGGACTGCAGCACGCCAGGCTTCCCTGTCCATCACCAACTCCCGGAGCTTATCCAAACTCATGTCCATCGAGTCGGTGATGCCATCCAACCATCTCATCATCTGTCATCCCCTTCTTCTCCTGCCTTCAATCTTTCCCAGCATCAGGGTCTTTTCAAATGAGTCAGTTCTTCGCATCAGGTGGCCAAAGTAATGGAGCTTCACCTTCAGCATCAGTTCTTCCAATGAAAATTCAGGACTGATTTCCTTTAGGATGGACTGGTTGGATCTCCTTGCAGTCCAAGGGACTCTCAAGAGTCTTCTCCAACATACATATATATACATATACATATATATACACACACATACATATATAATAAACATATATATATGCTATTTATGTGCTACATATGCACATATACAAATATATCATATATGCTTGAATATAAGGTCAGATATTCTTTGAAAAAAATCCCTCATAAGAAAGGTGTCATCTTAGATGTATTTGATTCCTTATAAAGTATGTTATAATATGGGGTCCTTTCTTAGTTACTTTGTTTGAACTGCCTGGTACTGTTTGGCAAAGACATGGTGTCTTGAAATAGCCTCAGGAGTGCTAGTTGTGGGTGCTTGAAAAGATTTATCAAATTGGAAAAGAAAAGAGGCAAAGATGCTCAACATAGGTTTAGTAATTATTCTAGAGATAAAAGATTACTTTTAAAAGTAATATGGAAGCGGATACGATCTCAAATAAATGTTTACAGGATGAACAAATAATTCATATACCTTGACCCTGGATCCTTGTGGCTTAGTTGGGTATTTTCAGTGAAAGTAAGGATTTACAAACTGCTGTCTCAAGCAGTTTTTACAGATAGGAAGGTTTGTTCTGGAAAACTGTATTAGATGACTCAAAAGATGACTCTAGCAATGAAGAAAAAGATCCTGGTATTAAAGAGTGAAGCAAATTGCTTCCTGAAATGTGAGAGTGAATAAAATAATTATTTCTAAGTTAATATTTTATATGATGTAATTTAAATGCATATGTAATTAAGTTGATACATTTTATAACTGACTTTTGGCTAGCTTTTTCCTCTAAAGTTTATACATTTAAGTCGGCTAACTTTTGGAGGGTATTCTCTTATTAGAAAAATAAGGCATTGTCAGCCTGGATGGGAGGAGGTTTGGGGGGAGAATGGATACATGTATGTGTGTGACTGAGCCCCTTTGCTGTTCACCTGAAACTTTCACATTGTTTAATTGGCTGTACCCCCAATGCAAAATAAAAAGTTAAAAAAAAGAAGACATTGTCCTATATTTTGAGTCTGTTTATAATTTAGTCACCTATAATCATTATTTTTAAACAGAAACTGAGGCTTCTTGAAGAGCTTGAAGACACGTGGCTTCCCTACCTGACCCCCAAAGACGATGAATTCTATCAGCAGGTAAGGTCTTTTAATATTTGTCAATTTCCATTGATTTTTTTTTCCCCTTGATCTACCTTATTTTACCTACGAAGCAACTGTGGTCTAGAGAGATTAAATCAGAGGTTAAGGTCTGATTTGGTCACCCACTGATTCACCCCCAGACCATATACGTTCCTGCGCAATGTTTCTGCTGTGAACTTAGTGCTTTGGAATAGTGGACTGTCTTTTCTTCCCCAAACGTTCCATGTTTTTCCCTACTTCCTTCCCTCTGCTTCTTCTGTACAGAATCTTCTTTTGCCTCTTACCCTGTTGCCAGATGACTAATTCTTTAGGACTTCACTGAAACATCACCTCCTTTGTGAACGTTTCTTTAACTTACCTTACCTCCAAATAGAATTGATTACATTCGCCTCGGTGCTCCTTGTACCATATAAATACCTTGATTGTACCCCTCACATTGTATTGCAGTTATAGGATTCTGTGTCTCTCCCCTGAATTAGTCAGCACTCTTTCAAATACAACTGGTAAAATAGCAAACAAACTCACTGTGGCAAAAAAGGGAATTTATTGACTGACAACTTAGATGTCAAGGATAAGCTCATGGCCGAACCCAGTTTCTCAAAAGATGTCATCAGATCACTCTTTTTCCCTGTTTCTTGGCTTGGCTTTTCTCTGGTGACTTCATGCTGGATAGGCGCTCCTCTGACGGTATAAGAGGACTCTGACAGCCCTGGGGGTGTGTGGTCTTAAGCCCATAGGATCTCAGAAGAAGGTGGTGATGTCTTCTTTCCTGCTCCTGATTCCCCCAGGCGTGATCTTTTTGGCCTGGTTAGAGGCGTGTTTCTCTCCCTGAATCAGTCCTTGTGTTCAGGGTATTGAGATGCTTCTGTCAGCCTGGCCTAGTTCCCTCACCCACTTGTGGGGTAGGGTTGGAGTATGACCATTCTCACTCAAACTGCAGGCAGGGTAGGTCAGAGATGGAGGGTTTTTCCTGAAGGGAAATTGGAGCCCTGTTAACACCAAAGAAGGAGGGGAAGGCACGCTGGGAAATAAAAATAGCCCCTTTTCACCCCTTCTTTCCTAGGAGGATGTTAGCTCTTGGTGTGTAAGAGCTGGGCCACATCATCTTGGTTTCTCGTTGATTCTCCATGGAAAGAAGAGAGAAACGAATGAGCTTTACCCATCCAGAATCCCAGGTCTCCTGACTTCCAGGGTATTCTCACTTCCAGGACATCATGGTTCATCTCCCTTGTCATTAGAACTTAACCATCTGTCACCTGATCAGTCCTTTTTTGGATTGTTCTAGTTTTCCTCTTTGCCCCTTTTTCTTAATCCTTTAAGCTGAAGTAAACATGTTTAAAAATTTTTTTTAATTTTTTAACCAAAACATAAATCTGAGCCTGTCAGCTTCCTGCTTCACATCCCTGGCTGTCCATTGCCTGGCTCCTGCATTTCCAGCCTTGTCTTCCCCATTCTTTTACCTTTTTACCCACGCTGAGTTTCGTCACTACCTTTCAGTGCTTTGGGGCTTCCCCGGTGGCTCAGCGGGTAAAGAATCCACCTGCAAAATAGGAGACACAGGAGACTCAGGTTCGATCCTTGGGTCAGGAAGATCCCCTGGAGAAGGAAATGGCAACCCACTCCAGTATTCTCACCTGAAAAATCCCATGGACGAAGGAGCCTGGCGGGCTAGAGTCTGTGGGATCACAAAGAGTCGGACATGACTGAGCAACTAGGTACACACTCAGTGTGTTACATTTTGGGTCTTCCTGTTACATCCTCTCCGTCTCCCTTACTTGGTGAACTTCCGCATTACCCGTTAGTAACAGTTCACGTGTCATCCCCTGTAGGGTGCTTCCCGACACTTCTGTAGCCCAGAGGGCTGTCTCTGCTCCCTCTTGTGTGCACCTGTAGTACTTCATGTGTACTTTAATTATCTGAGGTTATTGTAATGATTATATCTACTACTGTGGGCAGGAATCCCTTAGAAGAAATGGAGTAGCCATCATAATCAACAAAAGAGTCTGAAACGCAGTACTTGGATGCAATCTCAAAAACGACAGAATGATCTCTGTTCGTTTCCAAGGCAAACACAGAAGAACTATACAAAAAAGATCTTCATGACCAAGATAATCATGATGGTGTGATCACTCATCTAGAGCCAGACATCCTGGAATGTGAAGTCAAGTGGGCCTTAAGAAGCATCACTACAAACAAAGATAGTGGAGGTGATGAAATACCAGTTGAGCTATTTGGAATCCTGAAAGATGATGCTGTGAAAGTGCTGCACTCAATATGCCAGCAAATTTGGAAAACTCAGCAGTGGCCACAGGACTGGAAAAGGTCAGTTTTCATTCCAATCCCAAAGAAAGGCAATGCCAAAGAATGTTCAAACTACCGCACAATTGCACTCATCTCACACGCTAGTAAAGTAATGCTTAAAATTCTCCAAGCCAGGCTTCAGAAATACGTGAACTGTGAACTTCCTGATGTTCAAGCTGGTTTTAGAAAAGGCAGAGGAACCAGAGATCAATATCCGCCAATATCCGCTGATCATTGAAAAAGCAAGAGTTCCAAAAAAACATCTATTTCTGCTTTATTGACTATGCCAAAGCCTTTGACTGTGTGGATCACAATAAACTGTGGAAAATTTTGAAAGAGATGGGAATACCAGACCACCTGACCTGCCCCTTGAGAAACCTATATGCAGGTCAGGAAGCAATAGTTAGAACTGGACATGGAACAACAGACTGGTTCCAAATAGGAAAAGGAGTACTTCAAGGCTGTATATTGTCACCCTGCTTATTTAACTTATATGCAGAGTACATCATGAGAAACACTGGGCTGGAGGAAGCACAAGCTGGAATCAAGATTTCCGGGAGAAGTATCAATAACCTCAGGTATGCAGATGACACCACCCTTATGGCAGAAAGTGAAGAAGAACTAAAGAGCCTTTTGATGAAAGTGAAAGTGGAGAGTAAAAAAGTTGGCTTAAAACTCAACATTCAGAAAACGAAGATCATGGCATCTGGTCCCATCACTTCATTGCAAATAGATGGGGAAACAGTGGAAACAGTGTCAGACTTTATTTTTCTGGGCTCCCACATCACTGCAGATGGTGACTGCAGTCATGAAATGAAAAGACGCATACTCCTTGGAAGGAAAGTTATGACTAACCTAGACAGCATATTGAAAAGCAGATACATTACTTTGCCAACAAAGGTCCGTCTAGTCAAGTCTATGGTTTTTCCAGTAGTCATGTATGGATGTGAGAGTTGGACTATAAAGAAAGCTGAGCGCCAAAGAATTGGTGTTTTTGAACTGTGGTGTTGGAGAAGACTCTTGCGAGTCCCTTGGACTGCAAGGAGATCCAACCAGTCCATCCTAAAGGAGATCAGTCCTCAATATTCATTGGAAGGACTGATGTTGAAGCTGAAACTCCAATACTTTGGCCACCTGATGCGAAGAGCTGACTCATTGGAAAAGACCCTGATGCTGGGAAAGATTGAGGGCAGAAGGAGAAGGGGACGACAGAGGATGAGATGGTTGGATGGCATCACTGACTCAATGGACATGGGTTTGGGTGAACTCCAGGAGTTGGTGATGGACAGGGAGGCCTGGCGTGCTGCAGTTCATGGGGTCGCAAAGAGCTGGACACGACTGAGCAACTGAACTGAACTGAATTGTAATGATTTTTTTTCATGCTCCTCTCTCTCATTCTCTGTACTATGATATATACGGGGCCTGGCACCTAGTAGGTATTTAATTAGTTTGCTTGAATGGATGAATGAATTACTGTAGGCATTAGTTCTTTATTTATTTTTAGTAAATATTTATGTATTATTTGGCTATGCCAGGTCCTGTTTGCAGCATGCGGGATCTTTAGTTGCAGCATGTGGGGTCTAGGTCCCTAATCAGGGATCGAACCTGGATCCCCTCCCTTGGGAGCACAAAGCCACTGGAACACCAGAGAAGTCCCTAGTTCATTTTAAAAAAGGCATGACGTATAATAATATTTAGTGTGATTTGAATTTTGTTTACTCCTCCCCAGGGAGGTGGTATCTATAATAATCTACAGGATTTATATAGAAATGTTATACCCCACACTAGTAGTCTTTTCTCTTTTGAGCTTTTCTAGTTTTCCAAATTATCTGAATGATCATGTATTCTTTGATAATCAGGAAAAATATAATTTGAAAAAGTACCCCTAAAACAGGTAAACCCTCCAAATGTAATCAGTTCTTAAATCCTTGCTAATATTTTCATAGATAGGAACTTTTTGGTACACGATAACACACATTGTTACAAAGCAGCCGCTGACCCATTTCAGCTTTTGTATGGCAGAAGTTGTGCACAAAGAATCAAACACCAAGGTTAGCCCAGGTGTTCTGAGCCAGACATACACTGAACCAGGAAAGGAGACGCCAGGGCAAACAGAACAACTCTCAAGGCTTGGCTTTTATCTTGCTAAGACCCACAACAAACCTGATACCAATATCTAATCACTTTAAGTGCACCGTGTAATAATGGAGTGTTTCAACCAAACCTTAGTCCAGTAAATCTCTTCTCTTAAAAGATGAAGTGAAAATACTTTTTAATGACACGAGTGAATAGAAAGTTCAGCCCTGACACTGAGTCCCTTACACAGGTCCTAGCCACAGGAATGCCAACCCAGCTGCTAGTCATCAAAACAAGACTTTCTGCAGTTTCCAGATTGGGTCTGTTTATTGACCCTTCCTGCTGGCGTGCCAGGGACTGTGCTCAACGTTTTCTGAATGCTTGTCACATTTCATCCACACAGCAGCCTCTTGCAGTCATTCCACAATTACAGATTCACCAACCTCCTCTTCTTCAGGCTTCAGTTGCTTGAGATAGAGATACTGACTTCCTCTTTTACAAATCAGGACAGACTAAGCTCCATATCTGAGAGACAGAGCTGCAGTTCATCCCAGATTTTTCTGACTCTGAAGACCCAGACTTTTTCTGCTACACTGTTTGCCTCCCAGTATGCCTTGATCAAATTCACAGTGCCTTCAAAGAAGTTTTTTTTTTGTTTCTTCTGATTAAGACTTTAGAGAAAACCAATGAAAGAAAACTGCAACAGTAACAAACTCCAAGCAGAACAGCCAGAGGACCTCTTGGTTTACTGCAGAGCACAGGGAAGTGGATTCCATTGAAAATAACCTCTGGATTCCAGATATGGGAGGTCTGTCCCCCTTATCCAGAGACAGTGCCACCCTTCTTAGCATTCCCTGTTATTTTCATTCATTCTGTGCTTTCTTTGTGTGGGCTTCTCTGGTGGCTCAGTGATAAAGAATCTGCCTGCAATGCAGGAGTCAGGGGTTTGATCCCTGGGTTGGAAGATTCTCTGGAGGAGGGCGCGGCAACCCACTCCAGTATTCTTGCCTGGAGAATCCCATGGACAAAGGAACCTGGCAGGCTACAGTCTACAGGGTCGAAAAGAGTCAGACACAACTGAAGTGACTTAGCAAGTAGCAGGCAGGTGCTACTTTCTACGTGTCAGTGTTATCTCAGTGCTTTACATGTATTTGCTCATTTAAATCTTATCATTGACACTCTGAGGCAGGTTGTTTTAAAAACCTTGCTCTAGGAGCTTCCCTGGTGGTCCAGTGGCTAACGCTCCATGCTTCCAGTGCAGGGGACCTGGGTTCTATCTCTAGTCAGGGAAGTAGATCCCACATGTGGCAACCAAATAAATGAATATTAAAAAAAAATTTTTTTTTTTTAGAGATGAAACTCCGAGGCACCGAGAGGTTTAAAACTTTGTTTAAGACATAAGCATGAAGTGTCAAAGGCTGGGATTGAGACTGTCTGGGTCCTCAGTTTAACTAAGTGCTGCCCTTCTGTATCTCCTGGTGATTCTGGAATTGCTCTGATTTTATCCCAATGATCCCACGCCTCTGTGTCCATCCCTTTTCTCCCTCATAACCTGCGATGCTCTCAGTCCACCTGACTGTGGGGTGGTTCTACCCAAAAGTCTTGCAGGGACATTGAACTACTTGTGATCTATATGAATTCATTGTGTGTGTGCTCAGTTGCTGTCATGTCTGACTCTTTGTGATCCTACAGACTGTAGCCCCCCAGGCTCTTCTGTCCACAGGAGTCTCCAGGCAAGAATACTGCACTGGGTTGCCATGCCCTCATCCAGGGGATCTTCCCAACCCAGGGATTGAACCCGCATCTCTTGCATTGCAGGTGGATTCTTTACTGCTGAGCCACTGGGGAAGTCCATGAATTTGTTACTTAATTAAACAAATGTACTTAGCCTTGGCTTCCCAAGTGGCGCTAGTGGTAAAGAACCTGCCTGCCAATGCAGGGGACTTAAGAGATACCAGTTCTGTCCCTGGGATATGGGAAGATCCATTGGAGAAGGGCACGGCAACCCACTCCAGTATTCTTGCCTGGAGAATCCCATGGACAGAAGAACCCTTTTGGCAGGCTACAGTCCATAGTGTCGCAAAGAGTCAGACACGATTGAAGCGACTTAACACTTCATGGCTTCTGGACGGAGTTAACAGCAAAGCCTCTAAGATACGTTTGAGGACATCCAGCTGAGGCTGAAACATCTGGTGGGGAGTGAGAGAGTTGGAGGGCTTAGAAAGAAATGAGATCGGAGCATGGTGGCCCGATTCTGCAGGAATTTGCTGTCCACAGTGAGAACACTGGCCATGACTTTGAGTGAGATGGGAAGACATGACAGGGTTTGGAGCACAAGAACGATAGGATATGGCTTAGGTTTTACAGGTATCCTGTCTTGCATTCCCTTCTCTAGTAACATTACCCCTGCTCCTGTTGTTCAAATCAGGCCTTTGCAGTCCTCAGCTTCTCTTCATGGCTTCCAGACCTTGTTTACTGCCTGGGCCCTGGCAGTTCTAATTTTTCAGAATCTCACATTTTTTCTTTTTGAGAGTTAACAGAATATATTAATGGTAAAAAGAGAGTTCTGTTTTGGAATAGGTTGCGTACGTGCTAAGTCGCTTCAGTTGTGTCTGACTGTTTGCGAACCTGTGGACTGTAGTCCACCAGGCTCTTCTGTCCATGGGATTTCCCAGGCAAGCATACTGGAGTGGGTTGCCATTTCCTCCTCCAGGGGATCTTTCCGACCCAAATATCAAACTCTCATCTCCTGCATTGTCAGGTGGATTCTTGACTACTAGTGCCACCTGGGAAGCCCTGGTAGTAGGTTAGATTGATTTTATAAACAGAAAAATCTCAATAAAGAACACAGTAAATTAGCATTAGTCTCCCAGATGTTTTCTTCTCTTCCAGTCTCACCGACTCTGTGTGAATTCAGGTCCTCATTTGTCATCTTCCACCTGCACAGTTTTTAAGAGTTTCCTAGTTGGTATGTTCCTTTGCTTGCCCCAACTCCATCACAATTGTGTTCTGATAAATATGGCTGGCAGATTCTTTACCACTGCAGCACCAGGGAAGCCCTAAGGAAGTTGAATTTTTAAGTATGTTTTGAACCTGTTTTGTGTACCTTATTGTGTGTGTGTGTTAAGTCGCTCAGTCGTGTCTGACTCTGTGACTCCATGGACTGTACCATTGGGTCTCCTACATTGCAGGCAGATTCTTTACCAACTGAGTCACCAGGGAAGCCCCCAAATATGGCAGACTTGTCATTCCTTGCTTTGTAAATTTGGTTGGGTCTCTCTTGCCTCTGAGGTCAAGTCCAAACTGCTCTGCATATGCTGTGGTCCCAAATTACCTCTGCTGGTCTAGTCTCCACTGCTTTGCCTGACGTTGTGTCCAGCCTCCAGCTCCGGTCAGACAGAGTGTCTCACTAGCTCTTGGCTCTACTGTGCCCTGTCATCCTTTCATGCTCTTGTGTTTCTTGTCCCCTGGGTCTAGAGTACCCTCAGCCCCTTTTCTGCCTGGTGAGCATCTACTCATCCTTAAAGTTTTCCTTACTTAAGTACAGTCTCTTGTGTGTTGATACCAGGAAGTCCCCCTTGTGTTATATCCAATATCAGAGCACTTCTCACTACTGCTGCCACGTGCATCGTGGCAAAAGCTGCCTCCATTTCCCTCTCTTGAGTGGTTGCAGCGGTTTCCTGATTTCTTTTGCGTCCATGTCCAGTTTGTTTTAACACAGCATCAGTAGTAGTTTTCTTCTTAAAGCGTAAATCAACTCATGCTTCCTCGGTGGTCCAGTGGTTTGCCTCCCAATTCAGGGGGTGCAGGTTCGAGCCCTGGTCAGGTAGGTGGGTTTCCACATGCCTTGGGTCCAGAAAACCAAAAGATAAAACAGAAGCAATGTTGTAGCAAACCCAATAAGGACTTAGAAATAGTCCACAATCAAAAATAAATAAATAGATCAGCTCATTAGATTTTCCTGCTCAAAGCCCTTCATGACTTCCCATCTTTTCAGAGTAAAAGCCCAAGTCCTGATGGTTACTTACAGAGCGCGGCAAAACCTGTCTCTGACTTCTCTCCCCTCATTTCCTGCTTGTCCTGGCCCCTCCCCTCCCACTCTGGCATTCTAGCTCTTCCTAGAATAAACCAAGCACACTCTTGCCCCAAGGCCTTTGCACTTAATGTTCCCTCAGCCTGGAACTCTCTTTGCCCCCAGGTGTCTGCAGGGCTTGTGTGCTCATTTCTTGCCTTCCTTGGCTCAGATGTTACCTCATCAGAGGCCTCCTCTGCCCATTCTGTGTAAAATTCAGCCCTGACACTCCTATCCTGCTTACTTGGGTTTGTGTTTCTCCATAGCACGTATCACATTCTAAAATGCAGTAATACACCATAATACAGCAATACACAATCTAAACTATAAAATAAATATATTTTACTAAATAAACAGGTAATTAATGAATAAGTAAAATACTCTCTATAGACATATACATAATGAACTATATGGTGCTTCTCTGGTGGCTTAGTGGTAAAGAATCTGCCTGAAATGCAGGAGACGTGGGTTCAATCCGTGGGTCAGAGAGATCCCCTGGAGAAGGAAAGGGCAATCCACTCCAGTATTCTTGCCTGGGAAATCCCATGGACAGAGGAGCCTGGCGGGCTACAGTCCGTGGAGTTGCAAAGAATCAGACACAACTTAGCAGCTAGACAACAATGAAGTGTATATAGTTTATATTCATAGTGTATAAATATATACTAAATATAGTATGTGTGTGTGTATATATACACACACACATATATGGGCTTCCCTGGTTGCTCAGATGGTAAAGAATCCATCTTCCATGTGGGTGGCAGTTCCATCCCTGGGTTGGAAAGATCCCCTGGAGGAGGGCATGGCAACCCACTCCAGTATCCTTGCCTGGAGAATCCCATGGACAGAGGAGCCCAGCGGGCTACAGTCCAGGGGGTCACAGGAGTCAGACACGACTGAGCACATGCGCACAACAAAGAACAGTTTTGTTTGTGGAAGGATTTTTCAGACTCCGTTCCTAATCATTTATTCCCTGCTCCCAGAGTAGTATATTCATACTTCTGTTGTGAATAGTCTGAGATCTCTAACTCTTGGTTCTTATTTTTATTTCTATTGTTAAACTATGAGATGCTATAAAATGGGACCTAACTCGTTTTTATCATTATATTTATGTCACTTTATGCAGTGTTTGGTACAAATAAATATTCAGTAAATTTTAAATAAATTCAAAATGAACTACTGAATGAATGAGTGAACCGACATGTTGTCTCAGTTTGTAGCGTGCTTTGTAGCGTGTTCACAAGACTCCTTGTGGGAGCTGTTGCAAGGCCTAGGCAGTGCCTTGGGAAGATCGCCCGCCCCCTTTGGGAGACAGCTCAGCATCTTGCAGCCGGGGGGCTGGACCAAATAAGTGTCTAGCCCATTTGTCCTGGGATGGCTGCCAAGTCATAAGTAATTTACAGTGAAAATCATGTAGAAAATATTGTGATTGATATAGCGTGAATTTCTATAGAGTGCAAAATAAAGTGTTAACTGGCAAAATTTATTAACAGCCAGATTAGAAATATACTCCCATGAAATCAGAGTGTCCTGGCACTTAAATAAAGTCCATTTCCCACATCACTTGAAGGTTTTAAATTTTATTTCACTCTAGGAAAGGTTGAGTTCCATTGGTCTTCATTTAGGAGAGCCTCCTGTGAACTGGTACCTTATTCAATACCATGTCTTGACTTCAGCATATGATGAAATTCTTTCAGAATCATCCCTTGATATAAGAGGAAGAAGGAGAATTTTTATGTAATGGTTTAAAATAGGTAGAAAATAAAGCTTATGCTTCAGAGAAGCTAACATTCCATATCTTTCAGCCATTGATAAAGGTCTGGCATGTTGGCAACTTATATCTAAAATACCTTTCCAGTTTACAAAACAGAAATAGACTGACAGACATAGAAAACAAACTTACCATAGGGGGAGGGATAAATTAGGAATTACACTACTATAATAAAATAGATAAACAGCAAGGACACAGTGCATAGCTCAGGGAACTGTATTCAATATCTTATGATAGCCTATATTGGAAAATAATCTGAAAAATAATATATATAACTATATATATATAAAACTGAATCACTTTGCTATATACTTGAAACTAACACAATATTGTAAATCAACTATACTTCAATTAGAAAAATACCTTTCCAAATACTTACTAAACTCTTAATATATAATCATTTATGTCATAGAATCTTTTATAGATCTTAAGGAATGTATTATTTGACCAGATAACTGCTAATATTATAATTACATAACCGTACACTCCCTGGAAAAACTTTAATGGCATTAAATAACAACCAAAAATTGTAACGTATTTGAAAATCTGCCAACAGGTGTTCCAAATTATTGTGTGGTATCTGATGTTCTACTTGTACCTGTCCAAAATGGAAAGTGGACTTATTTGTTTGATGGAGTGAATTAATATTAAATTATTTAATGTTCAATTCTTTTCTAAAATTCATCTAATGTTCATTTCTTGAATTACAATATTTAATGTTCATTTCTTTACCCATTGTTGTCTTTAAAGAATTAATATTAAATTATTTAATGTTCAGTTCTTTTCTAAAATTCATCTAATGTTCATTTCTTGAATTACAATATTTAATGTGCATTTCTTTACCCATTGTTGTCTTTAAAGAAAAATTTAACAAGCACTTCATGGCACTTTTATGTGTCAAGCACTCATCTAATTATGTCATAAATAATAAGAGAGGATATTTAAATTTAGGTTTGGAGAAGTTTTCTCCTGCATTTTTGCAGATTATAACAAAATTAGTTAGTTATTGTTATTTATATTCCTTGTGGTAAAATCAAAATTTCCTAGAGCATTGAGCAACATGCCAAGTCAGATTTAGACAGTACCAGAAGATGTCTTGCAGAGAAGGCAATGGCACCCCACTCCAGTACTCTTTCCTGGAGAATCCCAGGGACAGCGGAGCCTGGTGGGCTGCCGTCTGTGGCGTTGCACAGAGTCAGACATGACTGAAGTGACTTAGCGGCAGCAGCAGCAGAAGATATCTTGAAATATTTTGAAAATTTAGAGTCATCAAAAAGAACCTCCTGGCACATGCAAGAGGTGTTGTATTATTCGAAATTAAGAATTAGCTATTTGAAATTAAGAATTTTCAAATGTAACATCTTTTCTGATTTAAGAAGTATTCTGCATTTATTTTTGAAAATTTGAAAATTATACAGATGTCTAAAGAAAAAAATTAAACTTACATCCAAGTGCATTACCCAGAGATAACTACCAGAAAATTTTGGCTCTGTTTTTTTCCAAATCTTCTTTTCTGTATTTTCACATACATTATTTTTCTTTGTATGAAACTATGACCCTATTGTCTAAATATCTTGTTACTAATTTCTCATACAGCATTAGTTCATAAAACATATTCTAAAAAATCCTTCTAAAATGTGTTACTTACAGAGGAGCCTGATGGGCTACAGTCCATGGGGTTGCAAAAAGTGGGATACGACTTAGCAACTGAACAACAACAGCAGCAATTTTGGAATAGGCTGGAAAGAGAAGCAGACTTGCATTCAGATAAGATTGTAAATTTGATAATAGGCAGATAAGTGAGTGTCAGGGGGCGTTGCAGAGATGAAGGAGGGGCAGTTCAATGAAAATCTGAAATGAATCACTAGTTCAGAATGTGTGCCGATCCCTAGAGCTGATTGCCAAACGGTTCTCCACCCCTCTCCCATCACCTGACTCTGCAGAATTACACTTCCAGGTCCTCTCACCCTGGATGAAACATGTGACTGTCTCTGTCCAGTGATAGAAGGCGGCCATCACTTCTAGCCTGGAGTGTTTCACTGGCAGTGCCAGACCCTGCCAAACCCTCTTTTCCCTTTCAGCATAACCACCTGGTGGCTGCTTGGATCCCTGAGTTACTGCTTTACTGGACAGTAATTCTTTGCCAGCCCACAAACAATATGTAAAATGATCAATGTCACTGGGGGAAGCCACTAAGATTTGAGGGCTTTCTGTCACTCCAGCGTTATCTACTCTATTCTGCCTGATCAGGAAGGCAAGACGTAGTAGAAGGGATGCAGTAAGTTTGAGGAAGTACAGAGAAGGGAGATGAATTACTCATATCTAAATGTGGGGCAGTGACTAGGAAAGTGTGGTAGGACTGCCCTGCTTCTCAGAGAGCCTGTGTTAGATGCGGATTGCAGAGTGACAGGCAGCAGGTTAGGTAGCATCGCTGTGTACTACCACGGAGACTCCCAGGATCCATTTAGGAGTTCTGGCTTCTATACCTCGTTTATCCCAGTAGAACAGCAGGCACAGAGACATACTTTCTGTTCACACAGCCCACGAGGAGTGCAGCATAATCCAATAAACAAGAGACAGAACATTCTGGAGCCATGAGCAGGAACCCTAATTTTATTGCTAAACTGGCTACTCTCTGAGCAAGGTCCCTGAGGCCTCAGTATACTGGAAGCACAGTTAGCTAGCCGCAGTGATTAAAAGGAAGTTTCTCCATACTTTCTTAACAATTCCAGTGTTCTTTAAATAATCCTTAGTATAAAACATTAAAGGGAAGGAAGATTGTTCCCAGGAACTTGGTTTTGAAACACACTCCCTCTGGGACTGAGAGAGGAAGAAGCCTGGAAATAATACACACACGCATACACTCTCGCTGCTATTGTTCAATGCAGACTGGGCCTAGAGACTAATGAAGTTATATTTAACACAGGGGAATTATAACTCTAAAGACCTGGGAAATTCACATAACCATATGAGGATCACATATAAATACCTTAACATTAAAAGCAACACTAAAAATATAACAATAATAATAACATGGGAAAATATTAAAAACATTTTTTTTTCACTGGTAACTCTTGTTCCTCTTGCCTTGGATCACACGTGCTTCTTTTTCTTTGGCCTCAAGAGCCCAGGACTTCAGTACTTCCCCTTCAAGGCTTTCTGTTTCCCCCAACTTTGTACCTGGCAGATCCTTCTCATCCTCCAGGTCCCTTACTCAAATAAACCCTCCCTGAATGTCCATCCTCCATTAGATATCCCCCTGCTCAAGACACTCAGCGACTTTGCTCCTGTAGTCAGTCACCCTGTCTTCTGTACCATCTTCTTCTTCCCCTGTTGTTCCCATGAGCACGCTGACAAACCCTAGTGTACCCTTTTCTCTTCCATTGTCAAAAGTCGTCCCGTGGTCTAGCATTCCCCTGCATCAAGTCTGTTTTTCTCTTCCCTACCATAGCAAAACCATGCCAACAGACAAATGCCATCTCTGCCACCTCCTCTTTCATCCCCAGCTGACTCCCATCAGGCTCTTGTCCCCCTCACTCTGTTGAAATGACCCTGGTCATTGTCATCAGTGATTTTCATGCTTTTCAGTCTAGTGGATAATTTTTTCCCCATGTCACTTGGTCTCTTAGGGGAAGCTGACATAGTTGACGTGTCCATCTTTCTTGAAATGCTCCTCTCTTCTTGGCTTTTGCATTCATACACTCTCCTGGTTTTCCACCTCAAAGTTCTCCTTTGCTGAGTCTTTGTGACTCAGGAAGTGGCTTCAGGTTTCCTTCTGGGTTTGTGCTGTTCCCCTAGGAGACCTCAGTCATTCCCAGGTTTTTAAAAATCAACTGTGTGGCGTGCTGACGGCTCCCACCTTAAGTTCCCTGGCCACACTCTCCTCTGAGATCCTGATGTATGTCTGCAGTTGCCTCCTTATTTCCACCTGAAGATTTTGTTGCCATCTTCTTGGCTATAGCTTCAGAGTAAAGCTCCTCATTCCTTCCTGTCCTTCTACCTGTTTTGCTTTACCTCAGTCTTTCTTATTTAAAAAGAAATAGTACATTGGGACTAAAGAAATGGTACATTGGGACTTCCCTGGTGGTCCAGTGGCTAAGACTCCTCGCTTCCAGTGCAGGGAGCCCAGGTTCAGCCCCTGGTCAGGGAACTAGATCCCACGTGCTGCAACTAAGAATTCACATGCCACAACTAAAGATCTCGACCTGGTGCAGCCATATAAATATTTGAAACAGCAAACAAACAAAAAACCCAGAAAATTGTTCAGTTACTAAGTCCAGAGTCTGGAAAAGTCATCTGCTACTTTTTTTCCCTTCTTCATTCCTCACAGCTAATTCATAGTGTTTCCATTTGATCTGCCTACAAAATACATATTTTACCTGTTCATTTGTCTCCGTCTCTAATCCAGACCCATTATCATTTTTCTCCTGGATGGTTGTAATAGCAGCAGAGTTTTCCACTTTGACATTTGCCTCTTTCCAATCCCTGCCCACTATTTTAATTAAGAATGATTTTTATGAAATGTAAATCAACCATATAACACAGGGAGCTCTGCCTGGTGCTCTCTGGTGACCTAGAGTGATGGGATGAGGGCTTGGTGGGAGGGAGATCCAAGAGGGAGAGGATATACGTATGTATATAGCTGGTTCACTTTGTTATACAGCATAAACGAACACAACATTTGTAAAGCAACTTTACCCCAAATTAAAAAAAAACAAAACAAAAACACACAACATAAATCAAATTGTTCTTTGCCGTTTGACGTCCTCCAGTGCACTTAAGAGTGATATCTAGAGTCCTTACTTTGCCCTCCCAGGCTCTGTGTGATCCAGCTGTGCCTTCCTCTTCATGTTTAGTGCAAGTCACTCTGCCTTGGGCTCTTTTGCTTTGGTAAAACAGGTCTTATTTTTGTCTCTAGAATAGGCTGGTCTTCATCCTCAGTGCCTTTGTAGGTTTCGGTCCCTCTTCATGGAAGGTCTTTCTCTAGTTCATCTCATGGCCTGTACCTTCTTTTCCTAAAGAGCTCAGTCTATAGGCCGGCTCCAAGAATGTCGTTCCTTCTCCAATGACAGATTTTCCACTGGTTTGTTTCTGTCCAAGTACTTAAGACAACTTGGAATCGTTCTTCATTTGTATGATTTGGTATAATAAAAAGCTCTGTGAGGCCAGGAACCTTATTTCTGTGTAGTGTGTGGTATATGCTCTACAGACATACATTGAATGAAAAAAATGTATAGATAAATAAATGGTCTTGCCCTATTGAGCATATAAATGATTACTGAATGAAGATGTAGAAGAAAAGTGTCAAAAATGGTAGGGAGTACAATACTGAAAAGGTACCAGTCAGATGACACTTTCTGGGGGTAATGTGAGATCCTGGGCTTTGGTTTGAAAAAAACTCAATTTCACTGTGTAGAATCAGGGAGCTCATTGGCTGAAAAGTGAATGAAGTCCTAAACTGCATCAATAAATCCCTGTGTTTCCATGTTATGGGAGGACATTATCTTATAGTGCTCTCCTCTGGTGATACCAGTAGAATTATTACATCTTTCTAAATTGCAGTGGGATGTCTCATCCATTCATTCAGCCAGTATTTACTGAGTACATCCTGGGCACTCATATTATAGTTGGAAACAAAACTATCATGGCTTTTGTGTTCATGGGACTCAGTGTCTGACTCACAAAGAAAAGTTATTTCTCTTTCAGTGAAAGCATTGAAGCAGAAGCCAGTTTTTCATTTATTGAGAGGCTGTGCAATCTTGTGGTTAAGAACTCATGCTTCTGGAGCTCGACTCTGAAGCCTGCAGGTTTTAAATTCCAGCTCTCCTATTATCAGTCCTTGTGACTTTGGGCGAGTTTTTATTTATTTTATTTATTATTTTTTAATTTTGCTGTGCCATGTGCCATGTGGGATCTTAGTTCCCTGAGCAGGAATTGAACCCATGACCCCTGCATTGGAAGTGTGGAATCTTAACCACTGGACCACCAGAGAAGTCCCCAAGATTTTGGAATGTCTCTCTACCTCAGTATTCTCGTCTATGACCTGGAGATAATATTTATAATAGTACCTCCACATAAAGCTGTAAGAAGTAAATGAGCTGGTATGTATAAATCATTTTGAATAGTACACAACACTTGGTAAGCCCTTAAAAAAACAGGTGTTAAGCAGCAATTAATCAGGTTGTGTTTTTTTGGAAGGCCAAAGCTGGAAGACAGGTTGAGGGTGGGGAGAAATGGTCATAGAGGGAGCTTGGAAGACCAAAGACCAAATCATTATTATCATTTTATTTATGTTGTTGCTGTTTAGTCCCTCAGTCCTGTCTGACTCTTTGCAACCCCATGGACTGCAGCACGCCAGGCTTCCCTGTCCTTCACTGTCTCCTGGAGTTTTCTCAAACTCATAAACTTTTGTTTATAATTGTCTGTAATTGAACTTGGACCTAAAACTCTTTGGTGGAGAGTTGATGACTTAGTTTTCTATTTTAGGCTAGAGAGATATGTGTTTAGAAATACCCCTGACAGTCTTCTTTATTCTCCTAAGGCTTATGAAGAAACACACTTTTGAAATAATAAAATTATAGCTCTCCATAAACACATATTTTTGCTTTGCTTTTGTTCTAGTGGCAACTGAAATATCCTAAACTAATTCTCCGAGAAGCTGCCAGCGTGCCCGAGTTGCTCCATAAAGAGGTTCAACAAGCCTTTCTCACGCTGCACAAGCACGGCTGTTTATTTCGGGATCTGGTGAGGATCCAGGGCAAAGACTTGCTCACTCCAGTCTCTCGCATCCTCATCGGTAACCCTGGCTGCACCTACAAGTACCTGAACACCAGGCTCTTCACGGTACCCTGGCCCGTGAAAGGCTCTGATGCAAAGTACAATGAGGCCGAAATAGCTGCTGCCTGTCAAACGTTCCTCAAGCTCAACAGCTACCTGCAGGTAGAGACCATCCAGGCTTTGGAAGAGCTTGCTGCCAAGGAGAAAGCCAACATCGATGCCGTGCCAGTGTGCATAGGTCCAGATTTCCCCAGGGTTGGCATGGGGTCCTCCTTTGACGGGCACGATGAGATTGACATGAAGAACCGAGCAGCGTACAACGTCACTTTGTTGAATTTCATGGATCCCCAGAAGATGCCATACCTGAAAGAGGAGCCCTATTTTGGCATGGGGAAAATGGCTGTGAGCTGGCATCATGATGAAAATCTGGTGGACAGGTCAGCGGTGGCAGTGTACAGTTATAGCTGTGAAGGTACAGTCTGCTCTATGAAGAAGCAGCCCCGAACGTAACATGACCAGAGTCGCGCAGGCTCTGGAGACATGATCGTATATGCGTGCGTGTGTTTGTGTGTATGTAGATGTGTGTCCTTCTAAGGTTTGCTGCGCCCATATATCTACAGAAAATGCTTCTTTCTCATCCATTTGTGCTATCTGGCTCATTGTTATCCTGTGCTCAGAATATTTTCCCTCGTAAGCACTGCTTGTCATTGTCTTTCCCAAGCCCTGGAGAGCCGCATCTTGGTTTCACACACCCAACTGCCTTTTTCTAAAGCTCAGAGTAGATCGTACAGTTGTTATAATTAACTTGCTGATAAAGGGCCAGGAAAACAAAAATCTGTCAAATCCTTCCAGGTTCCCACAGGTGTACATTTCCAGTCTTGCCAAAACATTTTATTACAATTGACATCGCTGTCTTGAAGGGAGTGATTTGTCAACTGTGGACTTGTTCTTGGCTTCCTCCAGTTTTGACTACCGTCCTTCCTCATCAGAAACAGCTGAGGTGGGTTTTATAAGCTGATAGACCTCTATTTTCAGGAGTATCTCTAGCCCGCCCCCCTTGCCCCCCCATCAGTTCTGCAGTTTTAGACCTGAGAGGGTTTCTGTGGCCAGCCTGTTCTTGCAGTTTCTGAAACCTGGTGCCCTTGGAGCAAAGATCACAGGCTACCTTTTCTGTGGTCTGCACAAATTTTCCTTCTCTGATTGTTCAGGTTCTGTGTTTTGAAGGTCCCCAGTGTTTTTCAGAACAGGATTATAAAAAAGGTAGGTGGACAAATCAAGGACAGAGTGACCTTTGCTGACTTCTTTGCCTGATCATTTGGCAAAGGAATATAAGATGTAGTGTTAGCTCTTTTGGTGATGGAGAGGGAGGCCTGGCATGCTGCAGTCCATGGGGTTGCAAAGAGTCGGACACAACTGGGTGACTGAAGAACAGCAATTAGCTCTTTTGCCAGTTTCTGTCTTCTTCTTATTCATTGAAAAATGCTTGGAAAACCAGAGTTCTAGATATACCATCGGGAATCAACTGGAACTTTTAAGGGCCATTGTTTCCTGAAAGCTTGTTTTTTAATTGGATTTTGTTGTTATTTGACTCTTATTTACGAAGACAACTGTTTTGGAAAAGGGATTTTCAAAAAGAAACTGTCCTTGCTTGCTCTCTATCTTACCATTTCCCAGTCTCAAAAATTTCCTCTGGATAGCTAAAATGTTTTCCACCTTTACCTTTGGTCTTTGGCCAGGATCAAGGAACTAGTTTAGCAGTTAGAAAGTTTACTAGTTTCACTGGCATCTCAAATAATGATGCTGACCCAGGAAAATTGCTTGCAGGAGATTTGATGCTTTCCTAATGGAAAGAACCGTGAACCTCTGATCTTTAATAAGGTCTTGCCAGGGATTTAAGAACTATCACATCCAAGAACTCTGATGTTAACGAACAATGGAGTTTGCTAGTTTCTTTCTTAAGGAGGCAACTCTCTGAAACCGAGGCAGTGGTATGTGATAGCTCAAACAGCTACAAAGATGTCTTTGTGCTCCTGCATGCTCTCAGCCTTTCTGTTTAATAGTCCTATTGTACTCCCAGAGCGTGGGTGATCAAATAGTTTTTGAAACCAGAATATCTTGTGGAGAGGAATGAAAATTTTTAATGACTGTTTCTGTGGTTGGGAGTAGTTAAGATTGATAAACTATACAAATAAACCTAAGTACATAAAGCTTCATCCTTGCGCTTATCACCTAGACGAGGGAACTGCAGAATGCAAATCTATAGGGGCAGGGTAATTCCTTTGTGTTCTTAATCCCCAAAGTTCCCAGAACTTGATCTCATAATAGTAGCAATACTGGGAGCCCTCATTTATTGAGCACCTACTGTGTGCCAGGCACTGGTAGAAGCATTTTACATTTATTTACTGATGTTATTTTTGTTATTTTGTTTTAACTCTGTGAATGAAGTACTACTGTTATCCTCATTTTACATATGAGGAAACTGAGGTGCAGAAGGATGGTGAACTTTTCCATGGTTATACAGCTATGATCAGCAGAGCTAGGATTTGAACTCAGACCGTCTGGCTTCAGAGTCCTAACAACTAAGGCTAAATGCTTTGTGAGCGGGTATTTCCTACCTCTACAGTATAGCTGGGCTTCCCTGGTGGCTCAGTGGCAAAGAATTTGCCTGCCAATGCAGGAGATGCAGGAGACACAGGAAACATGGGTTTGATCCCATGTCTCTGACCCTGGGAAAGCTGAATCCACTGAAGCATGGACATTTGTTCCCATAATTCTTAAGTCTTTATTTCAAAGTGAGTAGCTTTATACTTCTTAGCTGTCTTTGAGACCAGGAAAAGCTAGGTTATAATTACAGCTAGAAGTTTTAGAGCGCTCATAACTTAAAACAAAATTTTTTTTTCCCCTTAGCCTCACAGCATCCCTGTCTAAGGTCTCAAAGCTCATTTGATCTTGTTTATTTCAGTGTGTCGTGCCATATCTGTGTTCGTTGTTTCTGAAGTCACTTCCACTGCTCAGTAAAACTTGTTTGATCTTATAAGTCACATTTTTTTAACCCCCATGCAATTATTTATTCAATTAACAGTACGCATCTACTGTTTGCCAAGCACTCTTCTAGATACTGAGAATATGACAGTGAACAAAAATTGTTGCCCTCGTGGGGCTATGTTTTAGCAAGGAGAAACAGGAAAGAAACAAATAAGCTTATATATATTGCAAAGGTAAGGCACAGGCTTACAGTTTTAAATCGGAAAGTTAGCCTTCCTTCAGTTGGGTAACCTTGGAGCAAAGATTGGGAGGAGCATATGAATGAATTGTGAAGACTCAGAGATGGGACATGACCTTGGGATGTTTCAGAAGCAACAAGTATGGATGGAAGAGAGGCAGAGAAGAGGTAAAGTAATAGAGGTGAAGACAGACTGGAAGACTAGGGGTGGGAGGTGGCAGAACATAGGACCTTCTAACTTTGCTACAGTTTGTGCTAAGTTGCTCCGTTGCATCCAAGTCTTCGTGAGCCCATGGACTGTAGCCCTCCAGTCTCCTCTGTCCATGGGATTCTCCAGGCAAGAATACTGGAGTGAGTGGCCATGCCCTCCTCCAGGGGATCTTCCCAACCTAGGGATCAAACCCTGGTCTCTTACATCTCCTGAACTGGCAGGCGGGTTCTTTACCACTAACACCACCTGGGAAGCCCAGTATTGTACAGTAGGCCCCCCTTATCCACAGGGGATGCCTTCCAAGACCCTCTGGTTTCCTGAAACCATGGATAGTACTGAACCCTATGTAGACTGTGTTTTCTCCTATACATCCATACCTATGATGAAGCTGAATTTATAAATTAGGCACAGTAAGAGATTAACAACTATAACTAATAATAAAATATAATAATTATACCATAATAAAAGTTCTGGTTTCTCTCTTGTATCATATTGTACAGATTTAGTACCTTGCCTATCTTAACTAACCACTTATCACTCACTGTCACCATTAACTTTTGGAGTTTGAGGTGCAACAGCAAAACTAGCTTAAATTTCTTTTTCCTTCTTCATGACTTCACAGATAGAAGATTTGTTCTTACCATAGATGTTAGAAACATTGGCATACAGCTCTTTTTCTTTCCATACTAAGTTGAGAACATTCACCTTTTCACCTAAAGGAAGCACTTTACAACTTCTCTGTGGCCGATTGGGATTGCCAGCATCACTGTTCTTATGCTTTGGGATCATTGCTAAGTCTAGTAAGGGAATGCATGTGCTGGATCCAGTAATGCAAGCTTGCTGGAATGCAGGCTCTGCAATACCATGACAATTGACCTGCTAACCAGAGGGCTACTAACCACCCCTGGACAAAGGGGTGAGTTACTTTCCAGGCAGGACAGAGCAGGATATCATCGTGCTGCTCAGAACGGCATGCAACTTAAAAACTTATGAACTGTTTATCCCTGTAACTTTCCATTTAATATTTTCAAGATTGCTGTTGACTGTGGTTAACTGAAACCACAGAAAGCGAAACAGCAGATAAGGAGAGGCTACTGTATTAATAATAACAATCCTGGGCTTGTCCTTGGAGTGGGATGGGCCAGTGCAGCAGGGGTAGAAGGGAGGCAGGACTGGAAGCAGGGGAGCTGCAATAGGCCATTGGGGGGTCCAGACTAGAGACGGTGGATCAGGTTAGAAGAGGCAGAGGTGATGAGACATAGTTCTATCGAGTCCCGTATCTTTTTACCAGAAAAGATGGCAGTGCCTGTCAGAGAAGAAGCCCAGCAGCAGCATCTCCCAATTGTCCAGAGAGGGCTAGGGATTTCCCTGGTGGTCCAGTGGCTAAGACTCAATGCTCTCAATGCAGGGGTGGTAGATTTGACCCCTGGCCAGGGAACTAAATCCCACAGGCCACAACTAAAGATCCTACATACTGCAAAAAAGATGGGAGATCCCAAGTACTGCAATTAAGACAGTGCTAATTTGTTTTAGTCGTGTCCGACTCTTTGCAACCCCATGGACCGCAGCCCTCCAGGCTCCTCTGTCCATGGGATTCTCCAGGAAAGAATACTGGAGTGGGTTGCCGTGCCCTCCTCCAGGGGATGTTTCCAACCCAAGGGTGGAACCCTGGATTGTCTCTTACATTTCCTGCATTGGCAGGTGAATTCTCTACCATTGGAGCCATCTGGGAAGCAATTAAGACCTGGTTCAGTTCAGTTCAGTTGCTCAGTCGTGTCTGACTCTTTGCAACCCCATGAATCGCAGCACACCAGGCCTCCCTGTCCATCACCAACTCCTGAAGTTCACCCAAACTCATGTCCATCAAGTTGGTGATACATTCCAAACATCTCATTCTCTGTCGGCCCCTTCTCCTCCTGCCCCCAATCCCTCCCAGCATCATGGTCTTTGCCAATGAGTCAACTCTTCCCATGAGGTGGCCAAAGTATTGGAGTTTCAGCTTCAGCATCAGTCCTTCCGATGAACACCCAGGACTGATCTCTTTTAGGATGGACTGGTTGGATCTTCTTGCAGTCCAGGGGACTCTCAAGAGTCTTCTCCAACACCACAGTTCAAAACCGTCAATTCTTCGGTGCTCAGCTTTCTTCACAGTCCAACTCTCACATCTATACATGACCACTGGAAAAACCATAGCCTTGACTAGACCTTTGTTGGCAAAGTAATGTCTCTGCTTTTGAATATGCTATCTAGGTTGGTCATAACTTGCCTTCCAAGGAGTAAGTGTCTTTTAATTTCATGACTGCAGTCACTGTCTGCAGTGATTTTAGAGCCCCCCAAAATAAAGTCTGATGCAGTTTCCACTGTTTCCCCATCTATTTGCCATGAAGTGATGGGACTGGATGCCATGATCTTAGTTTTCTGAATGTTGAGCTTTAAGTCAACTTTTTCACTCTCCTCTTTCACTTTCATCAAGAGGCTTTTTAGTTCCTCTTCACTTTCTGCCATCAGGGTGGTATCATGTGCATATCTGGGGTTATTGATATTTCTCCTGGCAATCTTGATTCCAGCTTGTGCTTCCTCCAGCCCAGGGTTTCTCATGATGTACTCTGCATATAAGTTAAATAAGCAGGGATATACAGCCTTGACGTACTCCTTTTCCTATTTGGAACCAGTCTGTTGTTCCATGTCCAGTTCTAACTGTTGCTTCCTGACCTGCATATAGGTTTCTCAAGTGGCAGGTCAGGTGGTCTGGTATTCCCATCTCTTTCAGAATTTTCCACAGTTTATTGTGATCCACACAGTCAAAGGCTTTGGCCTAGTCAATAAAGCAGAAATTGATGTTTTTCTGGAACTCTCTTGCTTTTTTGATGATCCAGCGGATGTTGGCAATTTGATCTCTGGTTCCTCTGTCTTTTCTAAAACCAGCTTGAACATCTGGAAGTTCACGGTTCACGTATTGCTGAAGCCTGGCTTGGAGAATTCTGAGCATTACTTTACTAGCATGTGAGATGAGTACAATTGTGTGGTAGTTTGAGCGTTCTTTGGCATTACCTTTCTTCGGGATTGGAATGAAAACTGACTTTTCCAGTCCTGTGGCCACTGCTGAGTTTCCCAAATTTGCTGGCATATTGAGTGCAGCACTTTCACAGCATCATACAGCCAAATAAATAAAATAAATAAATATGTTTTAAAAAGATAAAAGGCTAGGACCATAAGAATGGGTGGACTTCCCCCCCCTCCATAGCTTTATTGGAGCATCATTTACATACAATAACTGCACATATTTAAAGTCTGCAATTTATGAAGTAGGATGTGAAGTTTGAGGTGGTTCATTGGCACAGACTAGCCCAGATGTCCCATCTGGGGAGTTCTTATCAATATAATCGACCCTACTTTGTTGGAGTTTCAGATTCCTGAGTCCCATGCTCTTTCCTAATTTTTTTCTTTATTTTAATGTGAAGCATTAGAGATTAGTATCCTCTAATGATATCTTAAGAAAGGGCATTTAGAAAGCACATTTTGGAGACCTTGAATGTCTCAATTTATCTTTATTCTGCATTGACATGTGTAGATACTTTACGTAAGGAAATCTTGACAGAAAATAATTTTCCTTCAGAATTATGGGGATGTCATATGTACCAGTGTCTTTTTATCTTCCACTGTTCATGTTGTGAGCTCTGATTTTTTTTTTTCTTTATCCCTTATTTGATAAAGATTTTTTGATTGGGTTATCCCCTAATATTTTATACATTCACAGTGATTTTTTTTCATCCATTATACTGGCATTTGATGGGTCCTTTCAATCTGGAAGGAAACTCATGTCCTTCAATGTGGGATATTTTCTTGAATCACTTTGTTAATTGTTTCTTCCTCTCCAGCTTTCTTTTCTCTCTAGAATCCATATTTTTTGATACTCAAACTGTTTCCTGTAATTTTGTTACTTATTCTCTTGTTTTTTAATCTTTTTTGTATTTTAATCTTTTTAATCTATTTGTTTTTAATCTTTTTGTATTTTTTAAACTGAGAGTGTAATCCACTCTCAGAAGTTATCTTACCTTTATCTTTCAACTGGTTACCACTATCTTAAGTTCTAAGGCCATATATTAGTTTTATACATATTTGAATTAGAATTGTAAGCTCTTTGAAGGAATGGTTTGTGTCTTGATCCTTCTTTGTATGTGCATATAATGCAAATCAGTATTTTTTTGCCCCAAATCAGTAGGTATCTTTTGTCCTTGAGCAGTTCATGCTATTTAACTACATTGTGGCCATTGTCCAATAACTGATTTCTGCAGCTGCAACCTCTGTTTAATACTAAGATTCTTTAGATTGCACATAGCAGATGCTTGGCCTAAACAGGTTCATTTAAGACAATATGAAATTGTTTTATTTACTACTAAGGCCAGTCTCGCTGGCTTCAGGTGCACCTTATTTCAACAGTAATGGTGTGGCCAGCTTCAGACTTCTCCCCCTTCATATTTTGGCTCTTTTTGAGCTGTAGCTTTATTCTCTTGATGGAGGTAAACTTCTTGTGGCCCCCAAGTGTCTGCCTCCAGCTTTTGTGGCTACTCTCTTTCTTGCTGAGGAGCTTTGAGAAGGAGAGAACCGTGCCTTGGACATGGGTAAAGCTTTGCCCTAGGGACTTCCCTGGTGGTCCAGTGGTTAAGAATCCACCTTCCAATGCAGGGGATGTGCCTTCTGTCCCTGGTCAGGGAGCTAAGATCCCACGTGCTGCAGGACAATTTAGCCTGGGCACCACAACTAGAGAAGCTTGTATGCCGCAACGAAGACCCAGCGCAGCCAAAAATGGTTAAAAATGAAACAAAGCAAAACAAATCAGTTAAATAAAAAGCTTTGCCTGAAGATAGGTGAACAAATAATTATTCTTTTTTGATTAATCCAGTTTGATTGTGGTCTTCTATGCTGTTTACAGTCTTCCCTGGTGGTTCAGTAGTAAAGAACCCACCTGCCAATGCAGGAGACTTGGGTTTGATCCCTGTGTAGGGAAAATCCCCTGGAGAAGGATATGGCAACCCACTCCAGTATTCTTGCCTGGGAAATCCCATGGACAGAGGGGCCTGGCGGGCTACAGTGCATGGGGTCACAAAAGAGTCAGACGTGACTTAGTGACTAAACAACAACAACAACAATATTGTTTTCAACATCCAGGTTTTCTCTAAGGCTCCATGACTCTGTACTTTGCTGAGGTTGCCCACAGAATTGCAGCCTTTGTTGTTTGAAGCTCTGGTTCAAGGAAGTTTATTTGAGAAGCATTTCGGCTTCCTCTCCTCATTTTGTGTGTGTGTCTGTGTGTGTGTGTGCAGTCACTCAGTTGTGTCCCGCTCTTTGTGACCCCATGGACTGTAGCCTGCCAGGCTTCTCTGTCCATGGAATTTTTCCAGGCAAGAATACTGAAGTGGGTTGCTACTTCTTCCTCCAGGGGATCTTCCTGACGCAGGGATCAAACCCACGTCTCCTGCATTGGCATATGGGTTCATTACCACTGAGCCACCAGGGAAGCCTCTCATTTCATATTTTATTTTAAATAATGTCATGGTCTTAGAGCTTTAGCCAAGAACTCCCAGAGCAATTTTTCTCTCCTCTTCTCACTTTCACTTTATTCCACCATGTCCATGAAACATGATATAATGAGGTTCTCCTATGATGTGAATATTTATATCTTAAAAATTTTTTTCCCCAAATGCTTAATCTGAAAGCTGACAGAGCCAGACATCCTGTTGAAAGGCTTCAGATTTTTTCGGTAAAGAGTTCTCAATATTTCTCATGAAATCCTAGAAAACTTATAATTAATTTCATAATTTATCTGTGTCAGGGGACTACATTTGTCCCTGAATTGCTGCTTTCGAGACATGTTAGAACAGCTTCTTGTCATGGATTTTGAGCTGAGATTGATAAGGGTTTTTTTTTCCTTCAAACTTCTGAATTCTCTATTTCTTCAGACCATACCTTGCTCAGTGGCTAAGGAGTGTTCTCTGGGTTAGCAGCTGGCTTGACTGATTGTTCCTCACAGCCAATCAAGGAATGCATTTTTAAATGGTAGAGTTCTTCCAGGAAATCTTCTTGGCCAACCCTTCTTTACAAGGATCAGAGACCTTCAGGTTGTTATTGTTGTTTAGTTGCTAAGTCGTGTCCAACTCTTTGCCACCCCAGGGACTGCAGCATGCCAGGCTTCCCTGTCCTTCATTTTCTCCCAGAGTTTGCTTAAACTCATATCCATTGAATCAGTGATGCCATCCAACCATCTCATCCTTCGTCATCCCCTTCTCCTCCTGCCCTCAATCATTTGCAGCATCAGGGTCTTTTCCAATGAGTTGGGTCTTTACATCAAGTGGCCAAAGAATACCAAAAGGAGCTTCAGCTTTAGCATCAGTCCTTCCAATGAATATTCAGGGTTTTTTTCCTTTAGGATTAACTTTTTTGATCTTGCAGTCCAAGGGGTTCTCAAGAGTCTTCTCCAATACCACAGTTCATAAACATCAATTCTTCAGCAGTCAGCCTTCTTTATGGTCCAACTCTCGCATCCATACGTGACTACTGGAAAAACCATAGCTTTGACTATATGGATCTTTGTTGGCAAAGTGATGTCTCTGCTTTTTAATACACTGTCTAGGTTTGTCATAGCTTTTCTTTCAAGGAGCAGACATCTTTTAATTTCTTCAGGAATATTTCCCAAGTGTTCTCTGGCTTATGCCATTTGCCATTATTTTGGAAACCTGTCCAGAAAGATTATCCAAAGTCAGCACTTAGAAGCATCTACCTTCCAGAGGGATCATTCTGGGAAACAGATCTGACCTACGGAAAAGTCACCATCAGTGTCTGCCACTGCCCTCAGCATAAGCCTAGCTTGCTTACGTGGTTCACAAAACCGCCATGCCTCTTTGGGCCTTTCCCCACCTCTCCAGCCTTTTCACTTGCAAATCCATGTCATTCAAGTAACAGTCCTTTGCTGTTTTTGTTGTTTAGTTGCGAAGCCATGTCTGACTCTTGGCAACCCCATGGACTGTAGACCCCCAGACTCCTCTGTCCATGGAATTCTCCAGGCAAGAATACTGGAGTGGTAGCCATTCCCTTCTCCAGGGGATCTTCCTGACCCAAGGATCAGACCTGTGTCTCCTGCTTGGCAGGCGAATTCTTTACCACTAAGCCACCTGGGAAGTCCGTAACACTCTTACCACTAAGAATCATTATGTTTCTAAACATCCATCTGCCATATCCCTTCTAGAGTGTGTCTTCCCAGCCTTATACCTTTCCCCTTTCACCTTTTGTGTTTCTCCATTTTGAAAAATGATTCCTGGTCCCAGACACTGGAATGTCATAGATCAGTGCTGGACAGAATACATCCTTAGACTTTGTCTACCAGCTGAGCCTCTGCAACTTCTGGGTTTCTCCTGCTCAAGATTTGTGACATGAACAGGATGGGACCTGCTGTGTAAGCCCCCCTAGGTATGGGGTAAGGAAGCAGAGGAAATTGTTGTCTGGGCCAGAGTCTTAGAAATGTTAGCACTTGGCTAAGGCAACACAAGTGTGCGTGCGTACATGCTCGATTGTGTCTGACTCTTGGTGACCGCATGGACTGTGGCCTGCCAGGCTCCTCTGTCCATGGGCTTCTCCAGGCAAGCATACTGGAGTAGGTTGCCATTTCCTTCTCCAGGGAATCTTCTAGACCCAGGGAATGTACCCACGTGTCCTATGTCGGCAGACAGGAGAAGCCCCAGCTAAGGCAACAAGAAAGAGGAAATAGAGCTATTTTTTTAATGTGTGGTGATGAGAAATATATATATATATACACACACACACACACACACATATACATATTTGCACATCAGCAAAATTGTTGCCATAGAATATTAATGGTATTATGCTTTAAATATGGTAGAAAATTTCAAGTGATATATTTTACTTGATTAGAACTGTCATCTCTTCTTTCATGCTCAGGCTTCTGTATTTGTTGTCTGTGTAACAGTGGTTTGCACACAGCTCTGGGAATGCACACAAAATATTTGATGACATTTATCTTTTATTAAATGGAATTAATTTTTTTCTCAAAAACTAGTTAGCTATTTTTTTCTCCTTTATTTCTTAAAGCCTTTTAAGATGTGACAGAAAAATCTTACAGGTACACATGGAAAAGTAATACTTGATTGCAGTTGAAAATTAATTGGTTAACCTGGGGGTTGAAGTTTTGGACATTTTAAACTTGACGGTTAAACTTCACATTCTTTTGCATTTTGTCACATCTTTCGCTTCTTTAGTCGTTTGGTTAGTGGGAGCTGGGAATGCACTGAACACACTGAGACACATAAAACCCTTTCAGTGTTGCTGAAGTTCAAAGGCAAGTAGGAGCCAATTGCCTCTGCTTGTTTCCAAAATAACATAGGGAAACAGTAATAAGTTGCAGTTGCTATAAATAATTACAAGTTGATTTTATTGAGAAAGTGAGCAACACTGTATTTATGCAATAAAAAATTTATCAGACATACATCTTCCCTCCTCCCTTCTCAGCCCACGGAGGAAACAAACCTTCAACAAAACATTATTTTAATGAGCACATTTCAAAGGTGCTGGATTTATGGGAGACATCAGGCAACACTGATTGCAATTACTGTCTCTCTCTGTCGTTCAGGACTTTATTGATGCCATATTGAGAAGAGTGTGAGGATGAAAGTTAGAGGGGAAAGTAGTCAACCAGCCTGTTAGCCTGTAAACATCCATACTCGGTGGCATCAAAAACCTCCTAAAAATGGTTGTCTTTGTAGTTTAAAACTCATTTCTTTTTCAAGTTGTTGATTTGACCAGAGATGGATGTACAAAAAAACCTTCTTAAAATGTCTCTATTCTTTTCCTTGGGCTTCTCAGGTGGCTCAGTGGTAAAAATATCCACCTGCTAAGCAGGAGATGTGGTTTCAATCCCTGGATCTTGAAGATCCCTTGGAGAAGGAAATGGCAACCCACTCCAGTATTCTTGTCTGGGAAATCCCATGGACAGAGGATCCTGGCAGGCTACAGTCCATGGGATTGCAAAAGAGTTAGACATGACTTAGAAACTAAACAACAATTCTTTTTCTCGGGCTACAAGCTACAGCTATTATCATTGGGACCCTCTAGAATAAAGCAGCCTGAAGACTTATAGTATAAAAGATAATAAATACTGATTTTTCTTATTAATATTCTTTTGTTAAATCAATCTGCTTATCAAATAATTGAGTATTATTGCTTTATTATGTTGTATGTTGGTATTGGTCATGTGAATTAGTTGGTATTAGTCACATTACATCATTTTTTTCCTACATTTTTTTTTTTTTTTAACATTTTGGCCACACTGCGTGGCATGTGGGGTCTTAGCTCCCTGACCAGGGATTGAACCCACACCGTCTTAGTGGAAGCACGAATCCTAACAGCTGAGCTGCTAGGGAAGTCCTACATCATGATTTTGTATTCAGCCTCAGCTTCCTCACTAATATGTGCTGGGCACATCTCTATCAGATCACAGATACCAAGCTTATAGAGCAGGGGTCGGCAAACACTTTCTGTATAAAGGACCAGATAATAAAGATTTTCAAGTCCAGAGGCCTCTGGTCTGTGTCTTAGCTACTCAACCATGTTGTTATGTGTGAAAGCAGCTGTGGATAGGATGTCAGTGAATGGGCCTGACTATTCTTGTTAAACTTCACCGAAGTAGGTGATGGGACTGATTTGCCTATGGGCTAGAGTGGGGTTCACGGACTTGAATGCCTGTCGGGGGCCAGGCAGGTATCTAATGGAGTCATGTGGCTGACGGAACTGCCACTTGTGCCTTGTCTGAAAGATGCAGCTACTTCTTACTTGTGGCCACTTGTGACCGGCTCAGTGAGACCTGAGTTTGTAATTCAAGAGTAGCTGGAGCAACTTCCTGGTGGTCCAGTGGTTAAGACTCTGAGCTCCCAATGCATGGGGCCCAGGCTCGATCCCTGCAACTAAGACTGGGCACAGTCACATAAATGAATAAATCTATGTTAAAAAAAAAAAAAAGAATAAGCTTCAGAGTCAGACAGACCTAAATTGAATTGTACTTACTAGCAGTGTGAACCTAGACAAGTTATTGTTTTTTTTAAAGAATAGCTGGAAATTGGTATTTTTAGGCAAAGCACTTTTATCAGTAGGCAGCTAATTTAGATTCAATCAGAAAATGTTGTACAGGTCAGGCTATATACCTTTGAGAACTCTTTTCTGGTCCATAGGATCTAATTTAGAAGTGCTTGTCTTTTCAGGTATAATTATGTATAATGAAGAACTTCCTGTCATACTTTGACCACCTGAGGAGAAGAGTCAACTCATTGGAAAAGACCCTGATGCTGGGAAAGACTGAAGGCAAAAGGAGAAGAGGGTGGCAGAGGATGAGATGCTTAGATAGCATCACTGACTCAATGGACATGTATTTGAGCAAACTCCGGGAGATGGCAAAGGACAGGGAAGCCTGGTGTGCTGCAGCCCATGAAGTTGCAAAAAGTTGGTTAAGACTTGGCAACTGAACAACACCACCAACAAGAACTTGTTGGTGAATGTTATTAGACACTTGTTGGTGAATATCATTAGACATGGGCAGCACATATCTAGTTCGGGTGCTGCTAACTACCCATTCTAGTACTGTGACAGACATCAATATCGATCATACCACTCTATCCTGCTGAGCCTAGAGTGATTCACCACCAGGCCTCAAAAAAGCTACAGCTGGTAAATTCACTGTGTCCTTTGTAGCTCAGCTGGTAAAGAATCTACCTGCAATTCAGGAGACCCCTGTTTGATTCCTGGGTGGGAAGATAGGGAAGGGACAGGCTGGGGAAGGAATAGGCTATCCACTCCAGTATTCTTGGGCTTCCCTGGTTGCTCAGACGGTAAAGAATCCGCCTGCCATGTGGGAGATGTGGGTTTGATCCCTGGGTTGGGAAGATCCTCTGGAGAAAGGAACAGCTACCCACTCCAGTATTCTAGCCTGGAGAATTCCATGGACTATTCAGTTCATGGAGTTGCAGAGTTGGACACTACTGAATGACTTTTACTTTCTTCTGATATGTAAGGTATTTGTCAACCCTGTTCCAGAGGATTCTCTTTAAAATGTATTTTGGATTAACCCGGAAAATGGCATTGGACTTTTAAACTCTGTGATTTTAAAGAATCTAGCCAGAAATTGCTCTTAACCACAGAGTATTTGAGAAAATATATATCATAAATAACAACAGATAGGACAGAAGGTAAAATCCTGTTCCTATGGCAGTATCAGATTTTAGATTCAAACTTAGGGAATTGAAGACTATCCACAGTTGGATGTGTCCTTAAAAACTTTAGTAGCATTCCTTCTTTGACGACACCTGAACTTGTTTTTCTGGTGTGTCTTTTTTCACCATACCTGTGTGAAGTAATGGGAATGAATAGTTATAAAGGGCAGGTCCTTTTTTTCTTTCTCTTTCTGTCCCTGATGCTGGTTTACAGTTACTAGATAGAGTGTAAGATGTTCAGAATTTAAGGACTCTGTATTTGAATATGTACCATCTGGGATGCAGGTAACTTTCGGATTGTGTATGTGACATGCTGGATGTGATGCTGCCTAAGTAAAACGTGTTTTATTGTTCATTTTGATTGCATAAAATTTACATCTTTTGTATTCTGCCCTCTGTGAGTCTAAGCCATACTTGTCTTTCAAGTTTGATCATCTCTAAGAATTTTGTTCTACTTGTTCTAGCCTGCATTGAACCTGTCCTTTAGATTTCTTGAATGTTGAGAACTGTGCTAATTCAGCAGTGTCATACTTTATTATTACATTATTTGACTTATTTGCATTTGTTATTCCCCCACCCCCTGCCATAATTAACATTTTCCATTCCTGTCATCTTGCACAGTAAGGACCGTGAATGGTGTGAACTGAGAGAACATACTGTGTTTAAGTAGACAATTTAGAACAAATGTTCATTGGATGTCATTTATATGCCAGTTGTTCAGCTGCTAAGTCATATCCGATTCTTTGCAACCCCATGGACTGTAGCACGCAGGCTTCCCTGTCCTTCAGTATCTACTGGAGTTAGCTCAAAGTCATGGCCATTGAGTCAGTGATGCTATCTAGCCATCTCATCCTCTGTCACCCCTCTCCTTTTGTCTTCAGTCTTTCCCAGCATCAGGATCTTTTCCAGGCTCTTCACATCAGGTGGCCAGAGTATTCAGCTTCAGCATCAATTCTTCCAATGTGGAGTTCTAAATGTGGATGAAACAGAAAAATGGACCCTGCATTTGAAGACCAGAGTCTAGTGGTTTAAAGTCTAGTGAAGTGAAGTCGCTCAGTCGTGTCCGACTCTTTGCGACCCCATGGACTGTAGCCTACTAGGCTCCTCCGTCTATGGGATTTTCCAGGCAAGAATACTGGAGTGGGTTGCTATTTCCTTCTCCAGGAGATCTTCCCAACCCAGAGATTGAACCCGGGTCTCCCACATTGTAGGCAGATGCTTTACCCTCTGAGCCACCAGGGAAGTCTAGTGGGATTAAAGTCTAGTGGAATTTAAAATGTTCCATTTCTAGTAATCAGTGATGAACATTTACAACTCCGCTGGAAGTAAAGCTCCACTGGGCATAGGTCTTTGTTTCATTTACTGATAAAACCCACGTGCCCAGGTCAGCACGTCGTTTATTGTAACTGCTCAATAAATATTTCTTAGATGAACTTTTACATGTTTTTATGTAGGTGTGGGACAGTTAATGTAGGTGAATCATAGGGTGTGCCTTCTACTTCCTTTACTTGTCTCTCCTGTTTATTCCAGCCATGTAATTCTCTTTCCAGAAAAAATCAGTCTTGAGTTTTCTTCCAGAAATATTATTAATATATGCACATATACACACATATATGTGTATGTGTTTTTTAATACAAATTATAGCCTATTCCTTTCTTTCTCTTAAAAATATAGGAGATAGTTTTCTATCATTGCATGCCCATATTATTTTTAGTGGCTATATAGTGTTTTTATTGCCTGAACATTTCATATTTTATTAAACCAGAAATTTATTGATGGATGTTGAAGTTATTCTGATCTTTTGCTTTTATAAACAGTGCTCTAGTAAATAGCCTCCTTCAATTTGCAACCTCTGCAAGTAGGAATTTTAGTATACATTTCTAAAAGTGGTCTTGTGGAATTCCTACAAATTCAAAGGTTTTTAAAAATAAAAAAAATTTTTTAATAATAAAAATGAGTTACATTTGTAATTTTGATAGGTATTGCAGATAATCTTCCACAGAGAATATGAATGTGCCATTTTGCTTCACTCTTACTAACATTATATTTTATTAAAGTGCTTATTTTTTTCTGATCTAATAGGTGAAAAATATCTATTATGGCTTTGTTTTGTGTGTTTGAACGTCTTTTTATATGTTTACAAACTCCATTTTATGTCTTCTGTCTTTATAACTTTTGCCCATTTTTCTCTTTGATTATTGATATTTATCTTTCTGATGTGTAGAAGTTCTTTATTTGGTTAAAAACAATTCCCTGGCCAGGCTTGCTTGTTTATATTTCTGTGTTAATTATAGAGTCAGCTTGTCTAGGACCAAACCCAGTGAACTAAAAATCAATCCTGTTGGTATTTTTATTGTGTTTGTGTCAAATTTATGGATGACTCAGGGAGAACTGGCATTTCCGTAATGTTTCACCTTGTTTCTCAAGAACATAATATGTCTTTGCATTTGTTTAAGTGAGTCATTATGGTGATAAAGGATACTGTCTTAACTTTTTCTATTAACTTTCTGATGTTTTCCTATTAAAATATGTTGGCTTTGAGATAAATCTGTATTGTATCATGTAAAGGAACTGGTCACTTATTGCTCTTATTGAGGTTTTTATCATGAAAGGATGTATGTTATCAATTATTTTTGTATATCTGGTGACTCATGTATTTTTTGTTTGTTTTCATCTATGAATATGATGAATTTTAAGTATTGTTGTTGTTCAGTCACTAAGTCGTGTTCAACTGTTTGTGACCCTGTGGACTGCAGCATGCCAGGCTTCCCTGTTCTTCAGTATCTTCTAGAGTTTGCTCAAACTCATGTCCACTGAGTCAGTGATGCTGTGTAAGCATCTCATCCTCTGCCACCCTCTTCTCCTTTTGCCTTCAATCTTTCCCAGCTTTAGGGTTTTTCCCAGTGTGTTGGCTCTTCCCATCAGGTGGCCAAAGTATTGGATTTCAACTTTAGCATCAGTCCTTCCAATGAATATTCAGAGTTGATTTCCTTTAGGATTAACTGGTTTGATCTCCCTGCTGTCCAAGGGACTCTCAAGAGCTTTCTCCAGCACCACTGTTCAAAAGCATCAATTCTTCAGTGTTCAGCCTTCTCTAGCGTCCAACTCTCACATCTGTACATGATTGTTGGAAAAACTGTAACTTTGACTAGATGGACCTTTTTCAGCAAAGTGATGTCTCTGATTTTTAAAATGTTGTCTATGTTTGTCATAGTTTTCATTCCAAGGAGGAAGCGTCTTTAATTTTGTGGTTGCAGTCATGTCCGCTGTGATTTTGGAGCCCAAGAAGATAAAATCTGTCACTGCTTCTACTTTTTACCTTCTGTTTGCCGTGAAGGAATGGGACCAGATGCTTGACCTTAGTTTTTTGAATGTTGAGTTTTAAGCCAACTTTTTCATTCTCCTCTTTCACCCTCAAGAGGCTCTTTAGTTTCTCTTCACTTTCTGTCATTGGCATGGTATCATCCACATATCTGAGGTTGTTAATATTTCTCCCAGCAATAGACTTTTGCATATTGAACTATCCTTGTACTCCTGAAGTAAGTTCTACTTCGTCATGTTATTCTTTTAAAATGCTGCTGGATTTTGATTCTTTTTCCTTATATAGATCTTCCTCAACTTTCAGTGGGATTATCTCACAATAAACCCATTTTAAGTTGAAAATAGCATAAGTCAAAACTGCATTTAATACACATAACCAGCCAAACATCATTGTTTACCCTAGCCTGCCTTAAACCTGCTTGGAACACTTACATTAGTCTGCAGTTGAGTAGAGTCACCTAACACAAAGTGTATTGTAATAAAGTGCTGGGTATCCCATGTAATTTATTGTATATTGTACTGAAAGTGGAAATTAGGATGGTTTGTATGCATAGTGAGTAGTTACCAGTGTATTGATTCTCCACCCTCCTGATCACAAGGCTGACTTGGAGTGGCCGCTGCCTAGCATCACAACAGTACTTTTTTGCATACTGCTAGCCCCTGATGGGACCAAAATTCAGCATCAAAGTATGGTTGCAACTCAATGCATATTGTTTCACACCATTGTAGAGTTGAAAAATCATTAAGTTGAGCCATAGTTAAGTTGGGGACCGTCTATACTATTAATATATTTAGAAATTATGCAGTGGTTTTGGATGTGAGACTGGTGTGTGTGTGTGTGTATTGGATTTGATACATATTCTTGTCTTTATGAAAAGAATCTGGACACTTCTTTTGTGTTCTTGAACAATTTACAATTTATTGAAATTACACACTTCTTAACTGTTTGATAGAATTTTCCTTTGCAACTCTCTAGTCCTGTGTTCTTTGACAACTTCTTCTATACCTTCTGTGGCTTTTTAAGTCATTCTACCTCTTCTGGGGTCAATTTTGGCCATTCATATTTTCCTAAAAACCTATGCAGATTTTCTGATTTAGTTACATGAAACTGAACAAAATAATCATCTTTAATTTTCTTTGATACCTGCGGTTATTTCCTTACCACTTTCAGATTTTTTTATCAAAAAAAAAATTAATGACGTGTTAAAATATTTTAAATAATGTGTTTTTTTTAAATGATGCAAATAGAATATATAGTTCACTTATCCATATTTTATTAAAACTTCAGTTATTCTTAAGGTAACTATGAAATTCAGAACTTTAAATGAAACATTCCTGACAACTCTCTTTTCTTTTGACAGGCCCTGAAGAGGAAAGTGAGGACGACCCTCAGCTTGAAGGCAGAGATCCTGATATTTGGCACGTTGGTTTTAAGATCTCATGGGACATAGAGACACCTGGTTTGGCGATACCCCTTCACCAAGGAGACTGCTATTTTATGCTTGGTAATGCGAGGATCAAAGCTATACTGATGCTCTAGTGTCTTAAGTTTTAGATTATTGGGTACATATTTTGCATATGTCTTTTGAAGTAAACTTTGTTTTTCATATGATAATGAAGCTTCTACATGTAACTTGATTTTTTTTTCTTTTTAAGATACTGCTAATTTTAAAAGTTGCTTTTCTTTTCATTCTAAGTGTTGATGGCATTCCCCAAATTACTAACCAGTTTTCAAGATTTTTTTCATCAGAGCTACTAAATCATCTCAATCACCTTATTATTGTGAAGTTTAAAAAAATATGTCCTTGTCTCTGTAGGTTTTTAGTGAAAGTTTTTTCTAGTTTTGAATTTAGTTTCCTCTCAGGAACAGCTGACCTGACAACACAGCCTCTTCCTCTACTCCCTGCCCCCTACTCCCTCCCAAGTTCCGCTCATTTCCCTCACTTAGTTCTCTGGGAAACAATATTCCAGCCATGGTCAGCCTTGCTGAAGCTACGAAGTTTGGGGAGTTTGGAGAGCTTCATTTTTTGTTTCTTACTCTTAAGTTTTTTTTGTTTTGTTTATTTTTAGACTTTCTGTTTGCTTTCTGATGCACAGCATGCAAACAGTATCCTTTTTTCCTTACAGAGCCTCTTAGGGTTTATTTTGTCCTTGGCTCTCACTCCTAATTATTTTGGGGTTAATCTCACTCTTACCTGCCTAGGGGAATCTACTCATGTGTTTGGTTTTAGAGCCAGGAACATCAAGGCTCAAACCCAGTGTTTATAATAAGAATTATCTCCCAATAATAGAGTGTCTGTAGAGGGTCCTCTATGTGCTTCGTAAGTGTCTGTAGGAGATACTGGAAATGGATAACACTTGGTCCTTGCTTTCTAGGAATTATGAGTTTGGGGTAGCCATTCAGTCATGACCTCACTAAATGTTTTCCAAATTTCATTCATTCACACACTAGCTTCAAGTTTTTTGCCATATTCCTGTGCTACCTGTACTATTATTGTTGTTGTTGTTTAGTCAGTAAGTCTAGTCTGACTCTTTGAGACCCCACGGACTGTAGCATGCCAGGCTTCCCTGTCCTTCCCTGTTTCCCGGAGTTTGCTCAGATTCATGTCCATTGAGTCGGTGATGCTATCTAACCATGTCATCCTCTGTCATCCCCTTCTCCTTTTGCCTTCAATCTTTCCCTGCATCAGTGTCTTTTCCAGTGAGTTGGCTGTTACCATCAGGGGGCCAAAGTATTAAAGCTTCAGCTTTAGCATCAGTCAGGGTTGATTTCCTTTAGGATTGACTGATTTGATCTCCTTGCAGTCCATGGGACTCTCAAGAGTCTTCTCCAGCACCACATTATTACTTATGTAATATTTCTCTCTACATAAACTTTTTTTTTTTTTCTTGAACAGAAATGAGTTTATTTTAGGTGATTTTATATCTGAAATGGAAAACCAGTATCACTTGACATAATTAGAAGAATCGTACAGAGTGAAAGTAAAGTCATCTTAGTATCTGGTGCTTTTGTTTCCTGAAGACCCTGAGACTCAGGCCTGTTCTGTCTTCAGTCACTATTAGGGAGAGGTGTTAACCCAATCATGGTACCAATTTTGGGCTTTCTCCTTTGTGGCAGCGGGAAGATTGGAAGATCATGATGCAGGGAATTACTTTCTCCCAGTGCGATTCAGTAGTAAATTCTTAAATTCTTTTCATGGAGGAGTCCTGCATTTGTCGCACACTATTCTTTTGTTGTTGTTCAGTCATTAGGTCGTGTCCAACTCTCTGCGACCCCAGGGACTGTAGCCTGCCAGGCTCCTCTCTTCCACTGTCACCCGGAGTTTGCTCAAATTCATGTCCGTTGAGTTGGTGATGCTGTCTAACCATCTCATCCTCTAAGTAAGCTCCAAATCTCTTGCCTTCTATTTGCATGTTGCTTTCCAGTTTACAGATCAGTTTCACATAAGCCATCTCAATCAATCTCCAAACAGCCTTGCTAGGGAGATGGTGCAGGGCATCAATCTGTTTTTAAGTAATTTGCCCAAGGTCACTCAGTTCGTGTGAGGCAGAACAGAGGGCAGTATGTGGTCCCATGTTTCTTATTCGGTGCTTTTCTTGCTCTCAAAGGGACCATTTAGATTTGATCCCAATTCATTGAAGATGTCGAGGTGGGAATGCTTTTAGGGGTAAAGTCATCTCTTCATCTGCCCCACTCCTGCTTATCTCAGGATTTGAGTTTCTATTCTCAAGTCTTTGCCCCATTGTTGAGCATCATTTATAGGTAAAACAGATTATTATTTAATTTTTTAATATACCACCCAGATGTGGATATTTACCATGAATATAAATAGGTTGTCATTTCAGCCAGTAAATCACTTTCCTTTTGGGTACTCTGTTTGAGTTTCTATTAATATTTTGCATCTTTAAAAGAAATGGGAGTCAGAATAGTGCTATTTTAAATAGCTTTATTAACTTTCTATGTATAAAAGTAGTAAATGACATTGTAAAGGTTCAGCTACTTTCCATTTATTTAGTAACATCTCATGTTTTCTTTTCTGATTGAAAAAGCAGTATATGCTCATTGTAGAGAAAAGAAACTCTGAAAAGTATAAAGTGAAAGAAGAAAATAAAAATCAGGTTCATGCCTATTTCAGTATATTCCTTTTCAGACTTTTTCAACGTGTACATAAATATGTACCTGGAATGGCAGTTGTTGGTGTCTTAGTGACTAAATCATGTCCGACTCTTCTGTCACCCCATGGACTGTAGCTCCCCAGGCTCCTCTGTGGGATTTCCCAGGCAAGAATAATGGACTGGGTTGCCGTTTCCTACTCCAGGGGCTCTTCCTGACTCAGGGATCGAACCTGTGTCTTCTGCCTTCTCAGGCGGATTCTTTACCACTGAGTCACCAGGGAAGCCCAGGAATAACAGTAGTATATGAATAACAGCTGTGTTTACTGTGGACTAATGACAAGTCAAGCCTTCTGTGAATCTTGTCAGTAACCCTGAGAAGTAGATACCAGCTCTGTAGAGAAAGAAGATCAGGTTAGATCGAGGTAGTGGCTTAGCCATGGTTACACAGTGGGAAAGAATCATGGATTGAAACTTGTCACTTTAGCCCACCTGTGCTCTGATACCCACGTCAGGCCATCTGGACCCTGTACCTGGAGGCCCTCTGCACCCCTGTCCAGCACTGGCCCCTGCTCTGAGCTTCTCTGCCTTACCTGAAGGCTTAAGACTTAATTGTTCAGAAGGGCAGAAAGGAAGGTGACGATGGTGGTCTGTTTGCTTCTTTCTTTTCCAGTTCATTTTTTAAAAGTTATTTATCCATTTATTTATTTTTGGCTTGTTGCTCTATGTGGGCTTTCTCTAGTTGTGGCGAGCAGGGGCTACTCTTCATTGCAGTGCTGGGCTTCTCATTGCGGCTTCTCTTGTTGGAGAGCGCAGGCTCTAGGGCACGTGGGCTTCAGTAGTTGGGGCTCCCAGGCTCTAGAGCATGGACTCAGTAGTTGTAGCCCATGGGCTTAGTTGCTCCGAAGCATGTGAGATCTTCCCAGATCAGGGATTGAACCAGTGTCCTCTGCATTGCAAGGTGAACTCTTAACCTCTGGACTACCAGGGAAGCCCTCCATTTCTTTTTAAAGTTATGTTTTTCTTGGCTCAGAAATTACATTAAAAATGAAAATATTAAATAATTGCATTGTCCTTTTAACATATATTATAATGAATATACATTTTTAGAATATACATTGGTTCCAGTTAGCTTTTGTAGGTGATAAAGGAAGATAGTTATCATTTTATAGTAGCTGATATCTGAGACATAACATCTAGTTCTGATTTCCAAACTCCTGCCTTCAGATAAAGGTGAAATAACTGATAACTTAGTGAACTAGGCCAAGCATAGCACGCTGCACCTCAGGTTTGTGCTTGGAATCTGTTTTCTTATTAAGATGTCATATTCGATTTCTAAAATGACTTGTCCCGCATCTTCTCTTAGGCTAAACAAAACAAAAATAAAAGCAACCATGGTGGAAAGCCACCTTTTCTCTTTACTTTTTAAAAGCCAAGGACTCTAAAGAACCCTGTCCCGGGATCCCTGCCCTGTGCTGATACCTGAAATCTGAACTTCATAGCACTTTTGAAAAGGAAACAGTTTAGCTCAATTTATAATAATATATTGGTCTGCAGAGGAAGTGCATACCAAACCCTGCTGTCTCAAGTCAGTCCTCCAGGGGTGTCTGATGGGGAACGTGCCGGGTGCCTGTAATAAATCCACTGCCTGTGGAATCGAGTGAAGGCCCTGCTGGCAGTGCCTGAGGACACGCTTAACTGGGGTTGTCACGGTTTTACTTTTAAATTGGAATCTCTGCCCTAATCTCAGAGTTAGACATGACCAGATTTGCAAGCAGATTTACAATTTTCACTAATTTTCCAACCAGGACTTCAAAACACACTTAGAAAAGAAAAAAAAAAATACACTCTGGTCTTTCTCAGAATGGGATGATTTACTTTGCCACAGATGTTTTCCATAGACTGAAGGCAACCAGGGAGTTAGGGACTTAAAAGTGGCTTGGAGACAAACTGTGGGTTTGTTTTTTGTGTGGAACCGATTATACAGTTCAAGGGACATCAACCAAATCATGTTCATTAAGCCAGAGCCGAGTGTAGACGTGGGATGGTTCAGGACAAAGGTGAGTGTTAGGTAAACATTTTGTGGACAAACCTCCTCCCCCCACCCCTTTATTTATATTTTTCACATATCACTCTTCATGACTCTGTTCTCTCTACTCTCTTTACTTTTGTTTCCTTAAAACCAACTACATCTCATTTTCACATGTCATTATTGTGCCAATTAACTATTTCGAAGCTTTGGTTGCCAAGTAAAAATTGCACGACAAAAAAGAACAGCAATATAAATTGAAATGCACAGTATCTCCTTTTTGGGTTGGCGTTCCCTCACCAGCAGTTTAGGATGGAATAATAGAAAGGCCAGGTGACTTTCAGGTTCGGGTGGAATAAGAGAAAGGTCAGGTGACGAGCTTCCCTCAGGTTCCCCTCTTGTCTGTGGGCTGTGCATTGTTAGCACCGCTCTGAGCCTCTGCCTCCAGTGAAAAGCTGGTGCTTCATGACACGTGCTTCCCAGGGTTACTGTGAAGTCAAATAAAAAAGTATAGGGGACCTGTTTACAGGGCAGGGATAGAGACGCAGACGCAGAGTGGACTTGTGGACACAACGGGGAAGGAGAGGCCGGGATGAATTGAGAAAGGAGCACTGAAATGTGTACACTGCTGCTGCTGCTGCTGCTGCGAAGTCACTTCAGTCGTGTCCGACTCTGTGCGACCCTATAGACGGCCGCCCACCAGGCTCCCCCATCCCTGGGATTCTCCAGGCAACACTGGAGTGGGCTGCCATTTCCTTCTCCAATGCATGAAAGTGAAAAGTGAAAGTGAAGTCGCTCAGTCGTGTCCGACTGTTAGCGACCCCACAGACTGCAGCCTACCAAGCTCCTCCGTCCATGGGATTTTCCAGGCAAGAGTACTGGAGTGGGGTGCCATTGCCTTCTCCGAAATGTAAACTCTACCATGTGTAAAATAGATAGCTAGTGGGAAGTTGCTCTATAGCACATAGAGTCAGCTCAGTGCTCTGTGATGACCTAGAGGGGTGGGAGGGAGATTCAAGAGGGAGGGACACATGTATACGTTTGGCTGATTCACTTTGTTATATGGCAGAAACCAATACAACATTGTAAAGCAGTTATTCTTCAATTAAAAAGAAATTTAAAAAGAAGTATTGAGACTTCCCTTGGTGGTCTAGTGGTTAAGACTGAGCTTCCAATGCAGGGGACCTGGGTTCAAGTCAATCCCTGGTTGGGGAACTAAGTTCTCACATGCTATGTGGCAACAACAACAACAACAACAAAATATTAAAAGAAATTTAAAACATTTTTTAAAAAGAGAAAGTTTATGGAAAGCGCTTTCTGAATTACAACTTGAACATGAGGACTCCTTATGAAGACTGGGACCTGGGTTATGGTGTATTGGAGAACCAGGGAGGGGGAGGCTGCCAGAAGAGTGCTGAGTGCTGGGTTCTTACCTCGCTCCATGCCCTGAGCTTGGCCGGCTTTGCACCTAATCGTTCCATGTATATATTTCTGTAGCCACATAAAGGAACTACAAGGAAGGGAAATCTCCCCAGTTGATTCTTGCGGCTGGGAAGAGTTGCCATCTGGCCATTGTTGAATCAGAGCTCTGTGGTAACCGCAGTCTTGCCTTGGTGGGGGTCGGGTTTACTTATAGAGCCTGACCTGTGGTTTTCTCCTTGATGAGGTTCACCTTCTCTGAAATACCTATGGCTTAGAGCAGCAAGACCCGGTGCACTATGAACGTTTGATGTGGTGTAACCTGAAAACATGCCATGCGTCTATTTCGGGAGTCAACATGAGCAGCAGAGTTGGAGTTTGTAGCTCTGTGAGCAGGAAGAACAGAGGCCTGTAGGAGTTTAAAAGTCTCTTGACTGGGGTTCTTCTTGGGGCTTCACGTGGAGACCATGGTAGCTTTGTAAATCCTCCAGGTGTCCATCAGTCCTGCCCGGTCTTAGACCTTTTGTTCATAGGAAAAGGCTTGTGTTATTTTTTCCTCTGACCCCTTTCCCTCCCTCCTCCAACCTCTGACTGACCAGCTGAAGCAAAAAAGACCTCTAATATATGGCTTAATCATAAATTCTAAATAATTATACTTTATTACCTCTCATGGGTCTTGAAATGTAGGTGCTACATTCTGCTTTCTGCCGAGGCAAGGGAATAATACAGAAACAGTAGTAAATTATAACTTCAGGCTGCAGTCATAAGCTTGAGGAATTGCCATTTAAGTGGAAAGTGCTTGAACAGCCCAATGAGCAGCTGTCATGTCTATTTTCACTCTGAAAAGTAGGAACATGACAGTGTAGTTTCCGCTGCTTGTCCAATGTGAACTTAGCGTGTTCTCCTTCCCTGCTTGGCAACCGCAGTATCTGCTTCTTGCTGTTCACTTTTTTTTTTTTTTTTTGCAGGGTTGAGGGTGTGTCTCTCCTGAAACATTTTGCTCTAAAATATGCCCCTAAATGCTGACATTTTCAAACTTGGGGTTTCTGGCTTGATATCCCTGGTGGCTCAGATGGTAAAGAATCTGCTGCAATGCAGGAGACCCAGATTTGATCCCTGGGTAGGGAAGATCCCCTGGAGAAGGAAATGGCAGCCCGCTCCAGTATTCTTGCCTGAGAAATCCCATGGATTTCTGCAGTCTATGGGATAGCAAAGAGTTGGGCACGACTGAGCAACTAACACATACTTTACGCACCAGATTTTTTGGTCTTCAGACAAATTGGGGAGAGGACAAGGCTGGTGTCATAGGCTCTGAGAATAGGAACCTGAGTGTGTTCCTAGGTCCTTGGAAGGATCTGCCACTTTCTTATCATATCTAGTCTTTTTGTTTATTTCTGTAGTATTTCTGTTGTGAACTTTACTTGAAGTATGTGTGATGAGTACCTCCTGAGGGCCAGGCACTGAGCTGGAGGCTTTGATACATTTTATTTATTTCTCATAACAAACCTGTGAGGTGTGTAATCATCCCCTTCTAGTCACCTTTTTTTTTTTTCCCCAGAAAAGAAAATTGATGGGAATGGACTGCTAGTGGGTAGTATATGGTTTCTTTTTAGGAGTATGAAAATACTCTCAAATTAGTTTATGATGATGGTTACACAATTCTGTGAATGCACTAAAATGCAGTGAGTTGTATATTTTCAATGAGTGAATTATTTGATATGTGAATTGTATCTCCATAAAGTGAAAATGTTAGTTGCTCAGTCGTGTCTGACTCTTTGAGACCCCATAGACTGTAGCCCACCAGGCTCCTCTGTCCATGGGATTCTCCAGGCAAGGATACTGGTGTGGGTTGCCATTTTCTGCTCCAGGGGATCTTCCCAACCCAGGGATCTAACCCAGGTCTCCTGCGTTGCAGGCGGATTCTTTACTGCCTGAGCCATCAGCACCAGGAAGCAGGTATGTGAATTGTATCTTCATAAAGCTCCATAAAACCCCATTTTAAAAAGGAAATTGAAGCTCAGAGAGGTAAAATCACTTGCTCAAGGTGACATATCTAGTGAAGCTTACGTTTAAGTCCAGATTTTTCTGAGACCAAACCTATTCTTTCTTCTGTGGAACTATGCTAGCTCTCCTAATTATATCGTTGTGGAATCTTTTTCTTTAAAAGTGTGGAAAAAGAATATTAGTTGACCAACTAATAGATGAATACACATATATTCTCACTGTTAAGGATTCAGATAATATGGAAGTGCGTAGAATAACATGTGGAGGTACTCTTTTATCTTCTGTCTGTTCCTTTTATAAGCATTAACATAAATAGTTATGTAGATACATTTATGTTACGGCTGCTTTTTTAAAAAACACAAATGGGACAGTACTGTATTGTGTTAGTTGAGTACCTAGGCTTTGTTGGACTTAGGAACTAATTGGCCTTCAGATTGTACTCTCAGAACAAAACTCATTTGTACGTAGGGGACTTACTGTGTGTTAGTAGGTACATGTGTGTGTGTGTGTGTGTGTGTGTATACTACTTAGTTTTTTTAACTTAGTAATATGTCCTGGAGATTTTTTTCATGTCAGTACCTCATCTATATTATTGTTGGTATTATAATAAAAATAATATATGTACTAGGAAATAAAATTTTAAACAGTGGAGGTTGATCTAAAATAGAAAGGGGAAAAATAAATAAATAAATAAAATGGAAAGGGGAAAACTTTGCCACCTACCCCCAAGTTCCATTTCTTAGATGTAACTACTTTTCACTGTATTCACATTTTATTCCTTAGGCGATTCTTTCCTGCTTAACTGTTAAAATATCCTTAATACTTCAGTTTTTTTATGTAACAACTTTAAGGCCTGTCAGTCTTTCATGAAGAAAAATGTGGAATTGGCTTTCTCACACTCTCACTCTTCCTAACTTTTGTCACTTTATGTTTATTTTTAAGGTTTTTTTTTCTCTTAATTGATCAACTTTATACCAAGACCTCGATGCTCTCTGTTGACTTCTGGTATTGCAGCCATGTCATTGCTGTCAGAGTTTTGAGCTGTATAATGCTTACAGGCTCATCTGTAGTCTTGCTAAGGGGACCATGCCTTCTCTGTATGTTGACAGTGTACAATGTGTATTAACAGTGCTTACGTGTGTGTTATTAATTGTAGAACCAAATGGAGTGACTGGACTCCTGCATAGAAGATCTCATCCACTGTAATCACTAAACTTACATCAGTTGAAAGAACATGTGCAAATGTCAGGTCACGATTTCAGACCTCACCAAAAGCTCAGGCTTGTGCTGCATTATTGAGGTGGTTTTGTGTTTGAGCCGTGGCTTTCTTGTTGCTTAGTTCTCCCTGTCCCCCTGGAGCTCATCACTGCCTCTCTGTCTTTACTGACTGGAGAATCATGCTATGGTGCTGGCTCGATGCTATTAGATATTGCATCATACGACTTATTTAATGTTTTGATAAACACTGCCTTCTTCAAACCCACCTGACACAGTTTTACTGAGATTGCTTCTCATTGCACTCCTAGGAGAATTCCGTTGTCACTCAGATCCTGTGTCTTCGTTCGTTTTCTGGAATTTTCTAAGAATGCCTTCTGACTACTATATTTTAAATTCCCCAAAATGTGTACCCTCTCCAGGACCTACCACAGTACTCTGAACATGGTAGGTGCTTTAATAAATATTGAATCAATGAGTGAAATTCCTCTTCATTCATGGCAGTATAGGCAAAAGGAAATATTTATTCTATCCTTAAAAGCTCCTGGCTCGAAAAGGTTTTGAAAACCCCTGCCAAAACAGATGGCCATTCATCTTATATTCTGGGATCTCTAGAGACAGCTTTTAGAATCTTCCATGACAGTCGATTCCTTCAGTGACCCATGCTTTACTTCCTCATAACTAATCCAGATAACGATGTGGCATCATAGAATTTTCCAAATGACACAGTGTCTGGATCAATTTGTACATTCTCTTTCACTTTTTTTTAATAAGAACACCATCAAAGGTTAAAAAAAAAAGTGCCTATGTGTGTTTTTTTTTTTAAGCTGAGGATGAATATATTACTATGAATTATGAAGACCTTTTAATCTCTTATGGTTCATTTAATCAGTCATGTGGTATTGAGATAATTCTCCATACAGGTTGGGTAGGTGGAGTGTTCCCCATTGAGTGGCAGTCTCTCCCTCTGTCTCTTTTTAAATATTTATTTATTTACTTTTGGCTCTGTCGGGTTTCAATTGCAACATGTGGAATCTTTCATTGCCTTGCTGGCTCTTCATTACAGCGTTGGCTCTCTGGTTGTGGAGCTTGGGCTTCGTTGCCCCACAGCATGTGAGATCTTAGTTCCCTAGCCAGCGATCGAATGGAGTTTCCTGCATTGGAAGGTGCATTCTTAACTACTGGACCACCAGGGAAGTCCCTGGCTGGCAGTCTTACTATGCCCTCTTTGGCTATTGTGTATCTCTACAGCATCATTCATAAAAGTACAGGCTATGGGAAGGAATTTTTCAGGCTTTTAATTTGCTTGCATATACTGTGTATGCTCTTTGCTCCTTCTGTAAAAACAGTGGGAGAATGACCATGAATGAAACCTTAAAAAAATATATATTTATTTAATTGATTTTTGTTGACTGAGCTCAGGACTCGACCAGGAATGAATCTGACTTTCTTGAATCAGTCAGTTCCTGCAGCAGATTTCAAGCAGATTATGTCCTCATTGGGCTTCCTTTGGTGGCTCAGTGGTAAAGAATCCGCCTGCAGTGCAGGAGACGAAAGAGACACAAGTTCGATCCCTGGATGGGGAAGATGTCCTGGAGAAGGAAATGGCAACCCTCTTCAGCGTTCTTGCCTAGAGAATCCCATGGACAGAGGAGCCTGGCAGGCTCCAGTCCCTGGGGTTGCAAGAGTTGGACATGATTTAGCGACGAAGCTACCGCCACTGTTGTGGTAGCACTATACCCCGTTAAACTGTCTCTGTGGAATAATTCTTCTAGGCCCAGTAAACATTTCAACTTTTTTTTTTTGGTCACAGTTTGAGGCTTTCAGGATTTTAGTTCTCCAACGATTTCTGGCCGCAGCATCAAAAGTGCCAGGAAATTTCCTACAAATTTTAAAAAGGTATAAATTATCATCCTTAGTTCATTATAGTGACTTTGTCCTAAAACTGATCCTGGCATAACTCTTTCCCCTTACATTTCATATTGTCCCCTCCACCTTGTTATATTTTCTCCTTCATTCTAGGTACACGTATAACTCACCTATTAAAAAAATTTCATAGCCACAGTGGCAGTGACACCAGCCATTCGGTGTGGTTGCCATAACTCTCTTTCCCCTCCAGACTGTAGCAATTGATACAGAAGTCTTATCTCACCTGTTAGAGCTAAGGTTTTTCAGAGCCACTATTAAATGTATTTTTGTACTGTACACAGCACTTAGTGCCTTGTACAGAATAGGAACTTGCCGAGTATCTGGAGAGAACAGCCTTATTTCCTCCCTAAGTATTAGCCAGAAACCTTATCTTGGGCTTCTGTTGGGGCTCAGATGGTAAAGAATCTGCCTGCAATGCAGGAGACCAGGGTTCAATCCCTGGGTTAGGAAGATGCCCTGGAGAAGGGAATGGCAACCCACTCCAGCATTCTTGCCTGGAGAATTACATGGACAGAAGAGCCTGGTAGTCCATGGAGTCACAAAGAGCTGGACATGACTGAGCAACTAACACTTTTGCTTTTTTTTTTAAAAAAAAAACTATCTTCAATTGCCAATGGAAAATCAGATATTGAAATAGGAGTGACTAAAGAAAGTAGTCAAAAGGCATTTGAAGGAACAGAACTGAAAAGTTTAAGTGGCTACTACAGTTTCATTCATTAGCTTTACTTGGAAGTTCTGGGGCCTGGAGTTCACTGGAGCCGTGGCTTTGTATATACAAAGTGGGAAGAGAAGAGACTTCATTCAAGTTTTCTGTTAACCTAACCTTCTCATCTCTCCATTTCCATGACCCCTCTGCCCTTCTGTTTCATGGGAAGAGTTGCTACCAGGATGAGAAAAGGCAGCCCTTCCTAAAGTGGGATTAAAGTTCCTTTTGCTGATTTAGAAATCAAGAATGAATGATTAACCTCAAGAATGTATTCTCTTCTCAGCCCAACAATAAAATAAGCATTCCATAAAAGTTAATCTCAGAAAACAAAGAGGGAGAAAGGTGTGTACCCTGAGGTCATCTTCACCTCTGTACTTGTTTCTATAAAAGAGTTTTCAGTCCCCTGGAAAATTATACTGCAAAAGATGTATAAAACGAACCAAAGCTCTTATTGCCCTTACTGATTTCAGTGTTCTTTCATTTCTGTTTGGGGAATGAATATCTCTTTTCTGAGGACCTCTTCATTGAGCATTCCCTTTTGCATTTAAAAAAATCATCATACTTACTGTTTTATGTTTTATTGTTAAGTACAAAAGTAATAATGTATGCTATCCAGTCAAAGATGCTGTGAAGGACTTCTCTGGTGGTCCCATGGTTAAGGATCCACCTGCCAGTGCCGGGGACATGGGTTCCACCCCTGGTCCAGGAAAATCCCACATTCTGCAGGGCACCTAAGCCCCTGTGCCACAACTACGAAGCCTGCGCTCTAGAGCCCGTGAGCCACAACTACTAAATCCGTGAGCTGAAGCTACTTAAATCTGCACCCTGGAGTCCGTGCTCTGCAACAGAGAAGCCACCACAATGAGAGAAAGCCTGTGTGCAGCGATGAAGACCCACCCAGCCAAATTTAAATATATAAATAAAATAAAAAACCAACTCCCCCCAAAACAATCAATTTTAAGATGTGCTGTAAATTCAGAGATGCTAAAAATGAAATATTAGAATTGATGCTCACTGTAAAGAATTTGTAAACTATAAGAAAGTGTAAATTGGATAACAAAAATACATCACATAATATGACCACACAGAGATAGCAACATTCATAACTATTTGATGTGATTCCTTCTAACATTTTTTTCCTATACCTGGGAAAATATGTTTTCCCAAATATGGGAAAATTAATATCAGATTATATGGTATTAGATATAATGTTAATATGATATTAATATCATTAGATATAATGTTTAGAAAATTAATATATTAGATATGTTTGGGAATACCAGGCCACCTTACCTGTCTCCTGAGAATCCTGTATGCAAGTCAAGAAGCAACAGTTAGAACCGGACATGGAACACCAGACTGGTTCAAAATTGAGAAAGGTGTGCATCAAGCCTGTATATTGTCACCTTCCTTATTTAACTTATATGCAGAGTACATCATGTGAAATGCCAGGCTGAATGAATCACAAGCTGGAATCAAGATTGCTGGGAGAAATATCAACAATCTCAGATATGCAGATGATACCACTCTAATGGCAGAGAGCAAAGTGGAACATAAGAGCTTCTTGATAAAGGTGAAAGAGGAGAGTGAAAAAGCTGGCTTAAAACTCAGCATTCAAAAAACAGATCATGGCATCCAGTCCCATCACTTCATGGCAAATAGATGGGAAACAATGGAAACAGCAACACTCTTTATTTTCTTGGGCTCCAAAATCACTGCAGATGGTGACTGCAGCCATGAAATTAAAAGACGCTTGCTCCTTGGAAGGAAAGCTATGACAAACCTAGACAGTGTATTAAAAAGCAGAGACATCACTTTGCCGGCAAAGGTGAACATTGTCAAAGCTAAAGTTTTTCCAGTAGTCATGTATGGCTGTGAGAGTTGGACCATAAAGAAGGCTGAGTGTTGAATAATTGATGCCTTCGATTTGAGATGCTAGCAAAGACACTTGAGAGTTCTTTGGACTGCAAGGAGATCCAACCAGTCAATCCTAAAGGAAATCAAGCTTGAATATTCATTGGAAGGACTGATGCTGAAGCTGACGCTCTAATGCTTTAGCCACCTGATGTGAAGAGCTGACTCATTGGGAAAGATCCTGATGCTAGGAACGATTGAAGGCAAGAGGAGAAGGGAACAACAGAGGATGAGATGGTTGGATTGTATTACCAACTCAATGGACATGGGTTTGAGCAAACTCCAGGAGATAGTGAAGGACAGGGAAGCCTGGTGTGCTACAGTCCATGGGGTCACAGAGTCGAACACAACTGAGCAACTGAGCAACAGCAACAGCAACAATAATGTTTTATATTTTGTTTTTTTCCCAATAGTTTTATGTCTTTTTTCTCCAGTACTTGTATATCCTGAATATTTTTCCTTATTAAATGTTCCTCGAAAATGTGATTTTTAAAAAATGGCTTAAATAGGAGTCCTCTACTTTTGTCATGCCATTTATTACCAGTGCCTTGGTATCAAATATATCTCTCTGGTGAACATCTTTGTACCTAATCTTTGTCTGCACCTATAGTTATTTCTCTAGGAAGAGTTACTAGAAGTGAGCCACCTGAGTATGGATGAGAGTGTTGATATGTAAAGACTGTACATATTGTATGATTAGACTGTTCTTCAGAATGTTCTCAGTTTGCCTTCCTACCTACAGTGTATGAAATGTGTTTATCAGTTCCTTTTACCAACCTACCTTATTGCACCCTAGGCAACACCAGGCATTACAATTTAAAAATGTTTTCCCCAATTTAATGAGTGAAAATAACATGCTGTTGTTTTAAAGTACACTTACTTGTTGATGATGTTGAACACTTTCTGTGTTTCATGGCCATTTGTATTCTTCTTTCTACTACTATTTATTAGCTGATCATCTTTTGCCCATTTTTCTGTTGACATGTTATTGACATGCATCTTGATGCTTACTTTATTCAGCTCTTCTGTTCTTTTACTGGGCATTAAAAAAAAAATACTCTTTAAAATTTTTGACTTAGATTTTTTTAAACAATTTTTAAAAATTTTTTTTTTTTTTTTTTAAATTTTTGACCCTGCTGCACAGCATGTTGGAGACGGCAATGGCACCCCACTGCAGTACTCTTGCCTGGAAAATCCCGTGGACGGAGGAGCCTGGTAGGCTGCAGTCCACAGGGTTGAGAAGAGTCGGACACGACTGAGCGACTTCACTTTCACTTTTCACTTTTATGCATTGGAGAAGGAAATGGCAACCCACTCCAGTGTTCTTGCCTGGAGAATCCCAGGGACGGGGGAGCCTGGTGGGCTGCTGTCTATGGGGTTGCATAGAGTCGGACACAACTGAAGCGACTTAGCAGCAGCAGCAGCACAGCATGTGGGATCTTAGTTCCTGAACCAGGGATCAAACCCATGCCCCTTGCATTGGAAGCCTAAGGTCTTAACCACTGGCCTACCAGGGAAGTCCCTAAAATAAATTTTAATATAGAAAATTTTTTAGATGAAGTGTACTTACTTTCATTTATTATTAATTATGTTGTTATTTAGTCACTAAGTCATGTCCAACTCTTTGTGACCCCATGAACTGTAGTCCACCAGACTCCTCTGTCCATGGGGTTTTCCAGGCAGGAATACCTGAATGGGTTGCCATTCCCTTCTCCAGGGAATCTTCCCAACCCAGGGATTGAACTGGGGTCTCCTACATTGGCAGGCAGATTCTTTACCATTGAACCACCATGGAAGCTCATTAATTGTACTAGCATTGAATTAAATAGCCGTATTAAAATTATTTAACAACTTGTATGTTCCCTGCTAGTCTTTTTATATTGTGGTTTTAATTATTTTGATTGCCATCTTGTCAGCTAAAGTATAGGTTCTAACTGTTTAATGAAGGCTAATGATAGGGAAATGGTGGTAGTGTGTTTTCTGAGTCTTTGCATTATTTGAGTGTGACTTACTATACCTACATGTATTCATATCTCCTTTAATGGCTATCGGAATCTTGAGTAAGGAGGTTTCCACCTTAAAGCTCTATAGATATTGTTCCCTTGACCTCTAATATTTGGTGTTAAGGAGATACCTGAAATCATCTCCATTTTGATCCTATTATAGCAAGTTGTGCTTTTTCTTTGGACATTTTTCGTATTTTATATTTAATTTTTGAACGGAAAATGTTTATGCACTTGGTTAACCATTTTGTAGAACAGACTCAGGCCTTTTTACAACTTCGGAAAATATTCTTCTGTTATTTCTTTGATTATTCTTTCATTGCTCTGTTCTCTGCTTTCTAAGATTCCTGTTCTGTCTCTTTTGGCTTAATCTGCCCCTCATCTCTTATCTTTTTCTGTCACTAATTTTTGTTTTCCGTCTGAGTTCTGGGAGAATTTCTTGAGTTCCCATTCACTTGGGTGATCTGGTTTTTCTACAGCATGCATTCTGTTGTGTAGTCAGGCTCCTACTGTTTTAAATGAAGCTATACTTACTAAAAAAACAGTCAGCTCCAAACAGCCTTTCCTGATCTCATGTTGTTCCATCTTCATGATTACTTTGCCCCATTGTTACAGGTGCAGTGCCTTCTTGAGTCAAGCGGCTTCTTGAAAAATTGAGACTTTTATGAAAATTTTTTTCTGACCATTTGAGTAACACTTTTTCAGAAGAGGCAGTTTCTGTCAAACTGGTTCCTTTCCTTAGAACATATAGTAATTTTACCCGAGTTTAGTAATTTTTTCCTTGCCTGTTTTTCCTTATAGAAAGAAGACTAGCACCAGCTAAGAGGCAACTTGGTATTAAGACTGGTTCTATGAAAACTTAGTACCGGTTCCTGGCTAAATACTTTACTTGAAGGAAGAAAATGCATCTTTGCAGGGTCAAATGAGAGACTTGATAAACTGGAGTGCCCTGCCTGAATAACTTGTTTTTGTCTTTGGGTGGTATGGATGCTCACAGTATGAGCAAACACGGGCAGCTTTTGGACTGGGGATCGAACCCTTACCCCCTGCCTTGGAAGGGGAGATCTTAACCACTGGCCTGCCAGGGAAGTCCTGGTATTTTTTCCTAATTGAAGTATAATTGATTTATAGTATAGTGCTACCTTTCTTTAATCTCATTCCTCTTATACTGTATCCAGCAGAGTTGCTTGTAATTTCTGGCATATTGAGCACCTTTCCCTGGTATTGAGCACTGAAAGGAGTCTTCATTCTTTTGATATTTCTTTGATCGTCTCATTGAGAATCTAGGAATGGGGTAGGTAGAGGTCTGGGTCTCTACTGTGGTCTCATCAGGAATACTCCCCTCCCCCCCTTTCATTGGCTATTAAATTCTGAAAATGTTCTCAGTCATGGATGTCCCCATATCTAGGAAAAATAAGGTCATAAATATTAAGATTGAGGGATGAGAATGGACAGGTGAGTAAGAATGAAAAGCTTCAGTGATTGTGTGAAACTGGGAAGATTGGATTTCAGTATTGGGCTTATTTAGCTCTGGAGTGCCTTTAGCAAAGCTCCTGATTGTTACTTTAAGAAATTTGGGGACGCAATAGCCCCTGGTGAAACACTGGACAGCAAAACCAAGAAAATAAGGGCTGGGTTAAATTTAGGGTGACCAGCTGTCCCAGTTTGTCTGGGTTGGGGGAGAGGATCTCAGGATTCGGGACTTCCGTATTAAAGCCAGGAAAGTACTGGGCATGAACTGATCACCCTAGCGTGAATTATGCCTTTGCATCTGTGGTCTCTTATATGAGATGAGATTTCATGCTACAGTGAATGTCCAGCGTTCTCTCCTTCCACTGATAGAGCACGCAGCATTTAGCCTGCAAAGAGTGAGAGCTCTTTGTCCATTTGTTTTGTTGAATAAATTCTACAAACTCTGATTGCTCCTGAGTATAGTCAGTTTTTTAGCTGTTTTCTGAGATAACTCTGGCAAATAGGCATTCTTTAATGTTTTCTTTCTAAAAATTATTAGGATTTGTCTTTAAAGCTAGGGGCATCTTTAGTACATCCTTTGAGATGTACAATCCATGAGGTTTGAACCACGTTCATAGATTTAGAGTTTTAGACAAATTAGAAGTCCTACAGTGAAAATACAGGGTTCTTTCTAAAAGTCATAAAGGACGAGAGACATTTGGGAGCAATTTCAAAAGAGTTGTTTGATTAGAGAGTTGCCAAGGATTTAAATAAAGGTACACACCCCGGACTATTACTTCTAATGTTGTGTTTGCCACTTGGCCTGCCGTTTTAAGTGCCTTTGAGTTGCCCCTCAGTGGAACAAAAGCTCTTAAGAAATCTGTCCATTAAGATGATTTTCTCCCTCCTTGGGATATCTTTAGAGCCCACTGTTAATAGCTGGGGAGCAATGAGGCTTTTATTTGGATAGGTGAGAATGGCATCTATATATTTCTTAGAAATTGTTTCAGTCCTTTATGGGCATCTGGCCTGGGGAAACTCCTGCAACCCCTGCTTTTTGTTTTTGTTCGGCTTTGAATCCCCCTTCAGACAAAATAGTTCAGATCAACTAGAAATTCTCAGGTGTGTCCTTAACTGAAATCCTCAGAGGGCAAATTGAAGAGAGAAGTGTCATCCAGTCGTCTTCAGGCCTTAAGCCACACTTAAAAAAATTTTTTTTAATTTAATTTTAATTTTTTAAATTGGAGGATAATTGCTTTACAATATGTTAGTTTCTACTGTACAGCAAAGTGAATCAGTTTATCAGTTATATATATATATATATTCCTTTCCCATTTAGGTCACCACAAAGCATTGAGTAGAATTCCTTATGCTGTATGGTAGGTTCTCATTAGTTATCTATTGTATCATATATCTTTTATTTCTCTGTGTAACTTTTTGGGTGAATGCTGGTTATGGCCAATTTTATTTATTGGTGTCTGATTTTGTTATACTCTTTTAAGTAGTGTTGGACTTTGCTCTAGTGAGTAATTAAATTATTTGGAATAAGTTGGATTCTTTTGAGGCTTGCTTTTAAGCTTTTAGGTGGATCTTGGGCAGTCTTTCATATAGGACTTGTTTAACCTTACTACTAAGATTATGCTTTTGTAAAGACTCTTATCTGGGCCTTGCCAGGCAGCGCAGTGGTAAAGAATCCACCTGCAAATACAGAAGATGCAAGAGACACCGGTTAGTTCCCTGGGTTGGAAAGATCCCCTGGAGGAGGAAGTGGCAGCCTGCTCTAGTATCTTGCCTGGAGAATCCCATGGACAGAGGAGCCTGGTGGGCTACAGTCCATGGGGTCGTGAAGAGTTGGTCATGACTGAGCGACTGAGGACACAAACACAAAGACTCTATTATTGTCTCAGATAGTAGGAGCCATTCTGGCCGCTGAGAACACGGTGTTCCTGGCCTAATGTGAGCCTGAGGTTTCTGGAGCTTCTTTTCCTACAGCTTTCTGGAGCTTCTTTTCCTGCCTGAAGCAAGTTTTCATTCACATATGCACAGTTTAGTGTGGAGTCAAAGACTGGAAGGAACCCTTCTGCAGATGTCTCCTTGATCTCTCCCTGTGCAAGTTCTTCTATTGCAGTATTCTGCCTTACAGATCTCTGCTCCCTGGTCTTCCTACTCTTTGTCTTCACAACTCAGCAGGAAGGAAAGCTGAACACTCAGAATTCTGACTTCTCCCTCCCTACTCTGTGGCTCTGAAACTGTTTCCAGCTGGAAAGCCAGGCAATTGTAGGACTCACCTATTTAATTTCTCTTGTATTTGGGGTTATGTCATGCTCTGTCTTCCTGTGTTTTATAGTTGTATAAGGCAAGAAGGTCAACCTTGTCATCATTCTCAGTGCTCATCACTTAGTTGTGTCTGACTCTTTGCAACCCCATGGACTGTAGCCCGCCAGGCTCCTCTGTCCATGGGGTTTTCCAGGCAAGAATACTGGAGTGGGTTCCATTTCCTCCTCCAGAGGATCTTCCCCACCCAGGGATTGAGCCTGTATTGCCTGTGTCTCCTGCGTTGGTTGATGAATTCTTTGCCACCTGGGAAGCCCATCCTTGTCATGGCTACTCCCTAAGGTCCATAAACAAATGTCCTGCAATTGGCATTTTGTGTTTCCTCTCTTATGTTGAGAGGAAATTTTATAGGTTGTTTTTGCTGACATGTAGTTGGTCTTTGCCTCCTAATTTAAATCATTGTCTTTCTTGGTATCTTCCTAAGAAGTCTTTGTTGCTTATGTAGGAAGTCATGTGTTGCCAGGGACAGTCTGGTTCTCTTCTTATTAACAGAGGAATAGAAGCAATGCTCTAAGCGGAGGTGATACAGATTTTTGCCTCACATGTGGCATCATTTCATAGAATACACAAGAACTTGGCCATTGATTTTTCTCCAATTGCATGTGGTTCCAGGCATATTCTTTAGCTGATGAATTCACCACCTACTCCATTCTTGGGTCATGAATCTGTAGGCTTGAATTCTGTTCTGAGAGCCAAAGCATTGCAACGTGCTGAGTTGGTTGGTTTGCTGCCTGGAAAATTGTTAGGACAAAATTGATACTTTGATTGGGGAGGGCAGGAGGCAGATTTTCAGATGAAAGATGTTCAATTCCAAAGAATACGAAAGAATTTTGGCTTATTCATAAAGCATGAGTAGAATTAGATGTATAATGAAAAAGAGAAGTTCAACCCATAAATAGTGGTGAGTGGGTATCATAAGACTACAGGTAAGTAGGGTGACCATATAGCCTGTTGGCTAAGTACAGTGCTGGTTTACGCCTGCTGTCCTCAAGTAATTATTAATCACATCCCCTTTCTCTATTGAAAGTGTCATGGTTTTTGATGGCTTTACACCACAATGGTTTTATACCATATGACTGTATATATATATATATGCACACATATATGGATATCTGCTGCTGCTGCTGCTGCTAAGTCGCTTCAGTCGTATCTGACTCTGTGTGATCCCATAGACGGCAGCCCACCAGGCTTCCCCGTCCCTGGGATTCTCCAGGCAAGAACGCTGGAGTGGGTTGCCATTTCCTTCTCCAGTGCATGAAAGTGAAAAGTGAAAGTGAAGTCGCTCAGTCGTGTCTGACTCTTAGCGACCCCATGGACTGCAGCCTACCAGGCTCCTCCGTCCATGGGATTTTCCAGGCAAGAGTACTGGAGTGGGATGCCATCGCCTTCTCCGATATATATATATCTATCTATATCTATTTATCTCTCTATATAAAGTCATCCTACTTGCAAAAAATAGTTTAGATTATACAAAGTAATTGTTATATTTTTGGTTCTTGTCATTCTTCTTGAATGATGGATTTACTGTTTACTTTGTAATTTAAATACTATTTAGTGACTGATAAGTGGTGTGTTGGATGCTTTTTTTCCTTTAATTTTTGGTATTTTTCCTGCAGATGATCTCAATGCCACCCACCAACACTGTGTTTTGGCTGGTTTACCACCTCGGTTTAGTTCCACCCACCGAGTGGCAGAGGTAAGTGTAAATAAAAATGTGACTCAAACTTAATTGGATGTGACAGAAGTGGTTGCATGAGCAATTTATCATAGAACTTTGGAAGACTATTTGATAGGAAAATTGCTTCCATCTAACTAGACTTTAGCCTCTGTTTACTTGCTTTTTGAGCTTTGAGTTGTGCTGGATCAACTTTTTAGATTGAATTCTTGTCTTCTACTAGGATCTAGCACCCCCTATATATCTATATTTTACTATTCTGTGGATAACAGCATGTGGGGAAACAAGTGCTTGGCTAGGGGCAGAAGCATTATGGTTATCTCCTGGACTTTGTCTACAGACACATGGGCAAAGAGGGCTTTCGGCTGACCAGACAGCCTGTTCCTAAAGCCTGTTCCTAAAGGTAATTGTAAAAAGTGTCTTCACAGCCTGGGCTAAGTCTGTTTTGCTTCCTCCGAGTTGTGTTTCTTGGAAAAGGTGCCTGCAAGAGGGGACCTTGGCAGATGTTGCTGGTTGGAGATTTTCTAAAGTGTTGGTACCTGTCAAGGTCAAGGTCAAGGTGTGACTGGAACGAAATTGGGTAGATCTGTGTGCTTGTGCATGTGTTAGTTGTAACTGGGCTCAGAGGGTTGAGAATTTACATTCCCATTAACTTTGGGTCAGGCTTCTGGGCATGTGAATGTAAATTAAAGAGACAGTTAGAGTGGTGCCAGGGAATTTCTGAACTCCCCAGTCAGGTTCCTAACCCAGGCTGGATTGCTGAATTCTGCCACCACTTGCAGTGGCTGATAGTCAGCTGATTAGACTAGTTCAGAATAGAAAGTTAAGAGATGAGGGAAGAAGCCCTTAGTAGTCATCCTGGGGTGTTGTGTGTGCTTGCTTAGGAAGAGTTGTAGAGAGCAGGGAGAACGATCATGAAAAGGATTACAAGTTGACCTCATATCCAAACTTGTTATCTGTGCTTTGCTTTTATAGCTTGACTTTTCACCATACTACAGGGGGACCAGTGTGAGAAAGTTGGGCAGAAGGGATAAAATAAAGTGTTAGGGAAACACAAACACACAACCTTTCTAGTCCTGATACTATAGAGTCTATAACACAATGTCATGTGTGCTGGTAATTAAGCAGCTTTCCTGGTAGACTGGTCAAGCTGCTCAGTGGCTGAGATGGCATGTGTCTAAGTCAAGATGCCAGCAAGCCCATCAAGCATTCCCTCCTCCCCACTTTCTCCTTATCTCCCTTTCTTGTTTCTTGCATTCAATCATTCATCTAAATATTCGAGGGCCTGTTCTGTGTCCGGCAGCACTAAAGCCTTGAGAGAGAGAGAGAGCCATCAGCTTGACGGGTATGCCCACTAGTTTTGCTGAACTAGCTTTTCAGTTTGAGAGGCAAATATTAAATAGATAAAAACACAAATAATTTATCTTAGAGACCTAAAGTAAGTTCTATTAGAAAAGAAGAAAGGAAGGAAGGGAGGGAGGAGGCAAGGGGCAAAAGGAAGGAGGGAAGAGGAAGGAAGGTGAAAGGGAGGAGTGAAGGAAGGCAAAAAGAAGTGAGCAAGCAGTTATCGAGCCTCTTACACGTGCTTTGTGTTGTGCAAAAAAGATTTCATTTTTGTATAATACAAGATGGTATAGACATCTGTCTTTCTAGTCAGAACTTTCCCAAGAATTCTTTTGAGTGTGTGGCTACTTACACATATCTTTGCATCTTTCCTAATTCAATCTGGAAGAGTGGACAAGGTGATTAGTGCTGTACTGAGAGGGCTAGTGTAAAATGATGAATAAGAAGTTTGGGAAAATGTGTTTGATAAGGATAACAATCATATCTAATTCAGAGTGTTCTTATGAGGATTAAATGAGTTAATACGTGTAAGTGTTTTAACAGTGGCTGATAGAGTATGCCTGCAAAGAATGTTAGCTGCTATACATATATATTAAATTGCTACTACCTCTACTACTACTGTTGCTACTGCTATTACTGCTACTATTACTATTACTGCCTTTTTCAATTATCCTGATGAAAAGCTAGTGGGAGACAGGAACAACCAAAACTCTGTGTGGAAGGCGATACTGTCTGCGTTGATACACTGGAATGAACACGGTAAAGCAAGAGAATTTATGTCATCAACAAATCTTAGTTGGAAGAGTTGCTATTGACGGAAAGCTACTACTCAGAAGAAGGGAAGTGATTTTAGTTCTATCATCCATTCTACAAACTTCTGTTGAACTTTCCAGTGTTCAAGGTATTCTTTTAGACACTTGTGGATAGCAGTAGTTGACGTGTGGTATCTTTAAGATGTTTCCCGTCTAAGAGGAGGTAAGTACAGAATAGAGAGTACAGTAGAATAAGACTTCATGAGTGACCTGACAGGTAGATGTGTAAGACTTGAATGTGTAGGGATTAGGGAATTTTAGGACAGTTGAGGTCAGCTAATGGGATGAGGACTCAGGTGCAAATATTGTGATTGGTTTGGGATGGGGATACAAGGGGAATGTTGAATGGCTCAACTTTGACTGAATCCAAGGATTGCCAGAAAAGGAGTGTTAGCAGATAAAGGCTGATTCCTGAATGGGACCAGATTGTGAAAGATCTTGGATTTTAGGTGTGTTTGGAGTTGGTGATGGACAGGGAGGCCTGGCATGCTACAATTCATGGGCTCGCAAAGAGTCAGACACGACTGAGCGACTGAACTGAACTGAACTGAAACTTAAATTAGGGGATTTCCTGGTGGCTCAGACAGTAATGAATCTGCCTGCAATGCAGGAGACCCAGGTTCAATTCCTGAGTCAGGAAGATCCCCTGGAAAAGGGAATGGCAACCCACTCCAGCATTCTTGCCTGGAGAATTCCACGGACAGAGAAGCCTTGCAGGCCACAGTCAATGGGGTCACAAAGAGTCGGACTTGACTGAGCAACTAACACTTTCACTTTCACAAACTTAAATTGGTTGGTGAACTGAAAGTCGCTCAGTCGTGTCTGACTCTTGAGACCCCATGGACTATAGCCTGCCAGGCTTCTCTGTCCATGGGCTTCTCCAGGCAAGAATACTGGAGTGGGTTGCCATTTCCTACTCCAAAATTAGTTGGTAGATGGGGGTTATCAATGATTTATTTATTGCAGTATTGACATATTGGAGATATCTTTTGGAAGATGAAAATGATAAAGACATCAATTAAACCCGTTAGTCTGAACTAAAGTAGCGGCAACAGGAGAAAAGAAGAAATTCCCTTGACTAATGTAGGAAATGTAGTGACAGACTTGGCAGCTGAATGCAGTGGAGGAGGGAATGTAAGAGTGAATGAGTGGTCGAATGAATGAATGGATGAACAAGTGAATGAATGAACACACTAACCAACTACCTCTTTACTGTGTGCTTGTCATGTGCCAGGCTCTCGGGTGACTCTGAGGTTGCAAGTCTGGGTGATTTGGAAATGACATTACTGTAAGCAGGTAGTTCTAAGACACTAGGGAAAGAATATAGTTCACTTTCAAACAGTCTGAGTTAGAGCTGCCAAGTGGAGAGGTCCAGCAGACAAATGGAAATTTGGGATTAAAACTTGTAAGAGATCAGGGCATCTTTCCTTCTCCACCTCCTATAATAAATACATAGTCGGAAGTTCCCAAAAGGAGCCCTTCAGACTGCGTTTTTAAAGGACACCTCTGGTCTTAATTCCTTTTTTCCTAGATGACCAACTTTACTAACGTGGCAGTGCTATAAAAATATCCTGAGGTTTAGCTTTCTCTGTTTAGTTATAGCTGTTTATTTGTGTCTTCTAGTTTTTAGGGAAATTTCTGAGCATTAATTTATTTATTAAAAGAAAAAAAAGAAATGGAGATATACAGTGATGCTCTTAGGAGAAAAACATAATCCCAAACCTGCATCTTTTATCTCTACTTTAGTTGAAGCTTATGATATTTTAAATTCCATGGATGGAGGAGCCTGGTAGGCTGCAGTCCAGGGGGTTGCTAGAGTTGGACACGACTGAGCGACTTCACTTTCACTTTTCACTTTCATGCATTGGAGAAGGAAATGGCAACCCACTCCAGTGTTCTTGCCTGGAGAATCCCAGGGACGGGGGAGCCTGGTGGGCTGCTGTTGTGGGGTCGCACAGAGTCGGACACGACTGAAGTGACTTAGCAGCAGCAGCAGCATGATATTTTACTGATTAGATATATACAATGTGAATGATGTGACTATCTTGCTTTCTATATTGTAGATCATGGTCAACACACGCTATGGTCTGTGGGCCAACCAGCTATTTTTGTAAATAAAGTTTTATTGGAACCCAGCCATGTTTATGTATTGTTTATGGCTGCTTTGGAGCTACAATGGCAGAGCTGAGTAGTTGAACACAGACCTTATGACCTGCAAGCCTAAAATATCTACTATCTGGCCTTTTTAAAGAAAAAGTTCACTCACTCTGTTTTGCATGATCCTGTATATACAGGCTTCAAAAATTATCTTAAAGTTAAATGTAGTCTTTTAAAAAAAATGATCATTTTAAGGTTAACTTTTTACTTCTATCAAAAGTCAAAAATTATAATATTCAATGCTGGTGAAGTTACAGTGAAACTGTACATTAATGCACTTCTGTTAGTTTTTCTAATTGGCATACTTTTTGGAAAGCTGTATTGGGATATGTCTAAAGCACCATGAATATTTATATGGTATGGTAAAGCTATTGAATAATATCCTTGATCTCAAACCTAGGAAAAAATTCAAAATAAGTATATATAAAAAACTATTTGCCTGGCATGATTAATAGTAGTGAAAAGTTGGATAAAACCTTAACGCTTTTATATTATGTGACTCACTAATTAAATTGTTAATATCATCACCTCATTGAGCAGCATTGCAAATGGTAGTTTGGAATACTTATGTACAAACAGTGAAAAACAGCATATACATTGCTAAGTATATATTGATTATAGCTATGTGTGGATGAAGAATCACACTCAATAAAAATAAAATAGGGTAAGGTGGCAGGATTATGTTTTTATCTTATTTAAAACTTTTAAATTCATCTTATTGTTTTCAGTAACAGAAGAGGGAAAAGATTTTTTTCCCCATCACTATAGTTAACATTGCTGTTTCCTTAAATATATATGGAGAAAATCCATGCAACTTTATAGCCTTGCTTGTTCTACAAATGACCTTTTCCCTCATGAAGTATAAAATTTGACCTCTTTTCTGTGCCAAACAAAATGATTTGCTCTTTTCTGCCTATTCACAATATGTAGGAAGCAGATTGTTTTAAAGAAATGATGTTCTGAAATTCATTTTAGTTACTCAGAAGAACTTGATTCAGTTTTTGGTTGCAAAAATGTGATTAGATTATATCTGATGACTCTCAATCTTTATTTGATTTTAGGTTTTTTTTTTTACTGGTTGTGATAGAATGTTCTTGGGATTCAACACAGAATATCTGTTTTTTCTAAATTTAAATTTTATGTAAAATTATATTTTGAATAGGTAGTTACTCAAATGGTTCAAAACTCAAAAAGTATCTAAGCGTGTACAGTTGATATGTGTCTCTCCTCACCCCAACCAGCTCCTCTTCCCCAGAGGCAACTGATATTATCAGATATTTTTTATCCTTTCAGTGATATTTAATAAATATGTAAGCAAACACATATGTATTTAATGATAATTTAAAAAAAAATAACTAGTAGCCTGCACACTATTCTGCACTTTTTGTTTTGCTTTATTTTAGTTAACCTTGATAAATAATTACTTATCTGTATGTGATTCTTAGAGTAGGAAATTTTTTTGAAAGCTATGATACCAAAAGCATAAGCTATCAAAGAAAATATAGATGATTTGGACTTTATCAAAGTTAAAACTGTGATGCTTCAAAGGTTACCATCAAGAAAGTAAAAAACACAACCCAAAGAATGGGAGAAAATATTTGTAAATATATTATAAATATATATATATATGTCATGTATCTCACAAGGTGCACATTTTTAGAATATGTAAAGAACTTCTTACAAGTCAGTGATTGAAAAGATAAATAATCCAACCTTTTTTAAAATTAAAAAAAATTTTTTTAATTAATTTTAATTGGAGGATAATTGCTTTATAATGTTGTGGTGGCTTTTGCCATACTTTGACATGAATCCAATCTTTTAAAAAAGTAAAGGATCTGAATAGACACATCTCCAAAGGAGATATACAGATGCCCATAAACACATGAGAAAATAGCTGTAATCAGAATCACAGTAACAAGTGTTGCTGAGGATATGCAGAAATTGAAGCCTTCATACATTGCTGGAGGGAATGTGAAATGGTGCAGCCATTTTGGAAAACAGTCTAGCACTTCTTCAGAAGGTTAATACAGAATTACCATATTGTCCAGCAATTCCCATGCCTAGGTGTATGGAAGAGAGAAATGAAAGAGAAATGAAAACTTGTATGTGAATGTTCATAGTAGCTTAATTCATAATAGCCAAAGAGTGGAGAGCCCAAAGGTTCATCCTCTGATGAATGGATAAACAGGTGGCATATCTCTATGGCTGAATGATTTGATGATGATATTTGACAGTGAACAGGAACGGGGTACCGACACATGTTCAACATGGGAGAACCTTGAAAATGAGACTGAGTGAAAGAAGCCAGTCACAAAGGACCACAGATTGTATGATTTCATTTATACGAAATATACAGAGTAGTCAAATCTATAGACCCAGAAAGTAGATTAGTGCTTGCCTAGGGCTAGGAAGGCTGGTAGAAATGAGACGGCGTGACTGCTGAAATGGACAGGGATTCTTTTTTGGAGTGATTAAAATGCTCTAAAATTAACTGAGGTGATGGTTATACAACTCAATATACTAAAAAACATTGAATTATATGCTTTAAGTGGGTAAATTTTATGACATGTGAGCTATTAATATATCTCAATAAAACTGTTACCTAAAAAAACTAGTCCTGATTAGAGGTTCTTTAGGAATATATATACATCTTCTGGGTGATTAGAGTTCATCTTCCCCTTTATATCTGCTGCTGCTGCTGCTGCTAAGTCGTTTCAGTCGTGTCCAACCCTGTGTGACCCCATAGTCGGAAGCCCACCAGGCTCCCCTGTTCCTGGGATTCTCCAGGCAAGAACACTGGAGTGGGTTGCCATTTCCTTCTCCAGTGCATGAAAGTGAAAAGTGAAAGTGAAGTCGCTCAGCCATGTCTGACTCTTAGCGACCTCATGGACTGCAGCCCACCAGGCTCCTCCGTCCATGGGATTTTCCAGGCAAGAGTACTGGAGTGGGTTGCCATTGCCTTCTCCGCCTCTTTATATCAGATGACTTCTAATCACCCAGAAAATGTATATACATTCCTACCCCCTCTTTTTTTTTTTTTTTGGTAGCAGCAAGGTGTGGCTTCACCAGAGTTCATTTAACTGGTCCCTTATTGATGGGAAGTTCTGTGTTGTTTTTAATTGTTATAGAAGATGGCATTTTAATTAATTGCCTCTTATGGAGGTTACACCATACTTGGGAAAGTAAAGGTACAGGCAGAATATGTTTATAGACAGAATGTCATGAAAAAAAAAATGTTGTAGAGTTGCCCGTGGGACAAAGGCGAGTGGTAATTTAATTCTAGTTTTTGCTTTTTCTTTGTAGCACATTAGAGCTGCTGCCCTTCTATTCCCAGCACTTTGGGATCATCATATTAAAATACGTATTAGTCAAGCTTCTGGTTTTGGCACAGAAACTTCGTTGTTTTTTTCCCCCCAGGCGTGCCCAGGTCACATTGTGTAAAGTGGCAGTAACCATGCAAAGAATTTTTGTACCAGGGGATTAGCCTTCAAGGTTATTCCAAAGGGATTCGTTTAAATTGTAAATAATAAAATAAAAATACTTTGGGAAGACATTTCCTTCATTGGGTCTAAAGGATATTTATAGCTTGCTTTTTATCATCCTAGGAAATCGTGTCATTATCAAAACAAACAGATGCACACTCCGCCTGCATCCTCTTTTTTTTCTGACATATGCTCATTCAAAGGAGTTTGTCCCTTTGACCTCTGTTTGCTCCCACAGATCAAAGAGGGATGGGTGCATTACCTGTGCCTTTGCTCATGCCCAGGTACTAGGTGAGGCCTTTGAACATGCCTTGAGGGCACGAGTCACAGATTCTCCACAATTTGAGGATTCTCTTCTGCCAGTGACTTGCAACTGCCTAGTGTACACTTTCTTGCCGAAAAGGAAAATGAATTCTTTGCTCTGTCTTTATAGCTTCATTCTCCCCTCCGTTGCTGTTGTATTTTGGGTGTTTTTGAACCAGTTCCACTGTCTGTTTACCTTTTTATTTCCCTCGTTGTTAGGTGCAGGGCACTTGAGATAAAGTCAGCATCCTTGACTTCTTGGTTAATTAGTTATTCCTCCAATAGGTACTTAGGGCCTATCCCCTGGTGGCTCAGATGGTAAAGAATCTGCCTGTAATGCAGTAGACCCAGGTTTGATCCCTGGGTCAGGAAGGTCTCCTGGAGAAGGGATTGGCAACCCACTCCAGTATTTTTGCCTGGGAAATCCCATGGACAGAGGAACCTGGTAGGCTACAGTCCATGGGGTCGCAAAGAGTCGGACACGACTGAGTGACTAACACTTTCCAATAGGTGCTTATTAAGTTTTTGTTTTATGTATGTATATATAAAATTAAGACTCAGGGACTTTCCTGGAGGTCCAGTGGTTAAGACTCCATGCTTCCACTGCAGGGGGCACAGCTTCTGTCCCTGGTCAGGGGACTAAGATCCCACATGCCTCACTACAGGGCCAAAAACAAACAAAAAGAGTCAGTTCTAGGTGCTGTGGTATATGTAGAGTATATACATTTGGAAACAGGGCGTTAGCCTCCAGAAGCCTACTCTCTGGAGATATGAAGCCTATGAAATAAGAAAACAGCAACATGAGTGGCCCAGGGGAGGCCAGGGTGGGAGCGCAGAGCCCGAGGAGAAAGCTGCTGTAGTTAGTCTCAGGTTAAGAAGTATAGGCTGAGTTGTGAGGGCAGCAGGTAAATGCCCAGGAAGGGGACAGACATCCTAGGAAGGGAGGCATTGGTAAACTTGGAGTTCGCTTATCATGTCGGTGGCTGGTTCTGTCTCTGCAGTGCTCAACAGGGACCTTGGAATACATCTTACAGCGCTGCCAGGTGGCCCTGCAGAATGTCCGTGATGAGGCCGACAACGGTGAAATCTCTTTGAAATCCTTGGAGTCAGTGGTTTTGAAACAAGGAGAAGAAATCCACAACGAGGTAAGGGCTTCCGAGAACTGTGGTGATTCTGTCCTACTTGTAGCTAACAAAGTAATCGGCCACTGTTTGCTCTGAGTGTAAGAGACCAAGGATGGTTCATTGCTTACAAGACAGTAGCCAGAGCATCAGCGTTTTCATGCCAGTTCTGCCAGCCTTTGTCTCCACAGCGCACAGTGGGCCAGATAGCATATGCCAGATAGCATATGCCAGATAGCATGTGCATGGAGGGTTTACATTCTATTAATAGGAGAGGGGACTTCCCTGGTAGCTTAGCTGGTAAAGAATCTGCCTGCAATGCAGGAGACCCCTGTTCAATTCCTGACTCAGGAAGATTCCCTGGAGAAGGGATAAGGGCTTTCCTGGTGCCTCAGATAGTAAAGAATCTGCCTGCAATCTGGGAGACCTGGGTTGGGTTCAATCCCCAGGTTGGGAAAATCCCCTGGAGGAGGGCATGGCAACCCATTCCAGTATTCTTGCCTAGAGAATCCCCATGGACAGAGATGCCTGGCAGGCTACAGTCCATGGGGTTGAAAAGAGTTGGACATAAATGAGCGACTAAGCACAGCACAGTAGGCGAGGAGCCCGGGCTGGGGTAACCTGTTCGTGATGGGCAGTAGGCATGCCTGTCCTTTGCTCCAAATCAAGGCACATCTTTTTCCTCTAAGTCTGTTATCAAACCTGCCCTTTATTCTGGGCAGAGAAATTACATTTTCCAAGGATATTAACCATACACACATCCTTGCAGTGCGAGTCTGAAACAAAAGGCAAGGCATGTAGAAATGTAAGAGGCCCATGAAGGATACTCTTCCAATGAGGACTGATGGAAACTGAAGGCGAATCCTCAGAGCAGCTGAACCGTAGGAGCCATGCCTTTTGTTTACAAAATTCTGAAGTCTGTGAGACCAGCAGGTCTGGGTCCCCTGAGTCAGTGTTTCACAAACTGTTATTTTCATGAATACCCTGTCAATTTTTGCTATATCTTTGGACTGTATCTGTTGTTATCTTTTCAATACTTTTTAAAGAATCAGCTCATTTTTTATGTAAATAAATATCTTTAAAAAGGAAGCTTTATATTACCACTTTTAAGTGGAAAGCCAATATCGGCAGCCAAAAGCAAAAGTAATCAGAATACTCTAGCCTGTGAAAACAGCAATGTTATGCTATTCTAGCAGATGCTTTTGGCTAAAGAAGGTTCTGGGCCTACAGTCTTCATTTTTCATGTTAAGAAGTGAGGTTAGTGCAGAACTTCATACACTTTCTAAAAGTCATTGAATTCTACACTGAAAATGCGTGGATTTTGTAGTGGGTGTGTGTGTATGTGCTCTGTCGCTTCAGCGTATCTGACTCTTTGCAACCCTATGGACCATAGACCACCAGGCTCCTCTGTCCATGGGATTTCCCAGGCAAGAACCCTAAAGTGGATTTCCATGCCCTCCTCCAGGGAATCCTCCCAACTTAGGGGTTGAACCCGCATCTCTTGTGTCTCCTGCATTGCAGGTGGATTCTTTACCCCTTGAGCCACCTGAGAAGCCCTTTATGGTGGTAAATATACCTTAAAAAAAAAATAGGTTACCAAGTGGTAGAGAATTATTGAAGACTATCATTAATCAAAGACTTTTTCTTTGGTGTAATTAGAACGATTGGTGGAGAATTTGGAATACAAAAATGTTCTCAATCATCTTTTCAATAAATAGTTACTGAACATGCACAAAGCACTCTTTCCGGGTGCTTTTGGATAGAGTGGCAAATAAAATAGACATTCTAGTGCAGGGAGATGATGGTAAATAATAAACACCCTCCGTCAGTTCATTATATAATATGTTGGAAAAAGTCAAAGTAGAGGAGATTGAGATAAGCAGAGAGCATCCCCACTGTAAGATGTCCTCTGAGCAGAGACTTAAAGGAGGTGAGGGAGGGAGCCATGTGGATATCCAGGTCACAGCGTTTCAGGCAGAGAGAAAAACCGCTGCATGGGCTGTGCAGTGGGAGAATGCCTGGTGTTCATGGACTAGCTGAGGGACAGTCCCATGTAAGTGGTGGGAGTGGGGCTGAGAGTTCCAGGAGATGAGGTCATGGAGAAGGTGCCAGGGGACGTGGAGCCGAAGGTTGTATTGGTCGTTGGAGGTGTCTGTAAGGACCAGGACTTTCCTTTTTACTTTGAGGGTAATAGGGAACCACTAAGGGGTTTTGAGCAGAGGAGAACAGAGTTCACACAGAGCCATTAATATTTTTTTTCAATGTTTTTTTTACTGTGATACAAGTCACATAATATAAAACATACTATTTTAAACATATTTAACTGCATGGTTCAGTAGCACTATGGTTCACCTTGTGGTACAACTCTCACCATCATCCATCTCCCAAATTTTTAGCTTTCCTAAACTGACGCTCTGTCCCCATTAAACACTAAACTCTATCCCCATTAAACACTTAAGTCCCCATTCCCCGTCCTCAGCACCCCCTGCCCCACCACACCCCTGACCCCTGGCATCTACGTGTACTTTCTGGCTCCATGGATTTCCCTGTTCTCATGTAAGTGGAATCAAGCAGTATTTGTCTGTACCTCCTGTATATTGGAATGCGTTTAACTTAATGTATGTCCTATATGTTTTGTGCCACTTCCTTTTTTCCCCCCATGCTATACAGTAGGTTCTTATTAGTTATCTGTTTTGTACATAGTAGTATGTAAATGTCACTGTTTCCCAATTTATTCCCCCTACTTTCCCTGCTTCGTGTCCATACATTTGTTCTCTAAATCTGTGTCTATTTCAACGTCATGTAATATCTTTAAAAAGATATTTAATTATCTTATGAGCTGCTCCGTAGTTTGTGAAATATGCCATAATCTCTAGAACCAAAGGCAGAGAAACTCTGCCTTTTAGGGAAATAATAATCACTTCTAACCCTCAGCTAAACCCACGAGTGACTTTCTTCACTCCCTTTTGTCTGCTAAGTAGCCTGTGTTCTCTGCCACCAATTCCTGCTGGAGACACTGCTGAGAACTAGAACTTGAGGAAAGAGAAGCATCTGTGGGCCCGGTGACCTCAGTCAGTTAGACTTGGATGCAAAGTTATGTCTCACTCCATATCACCTTCTGTGAACACCTTGCAGTTTTAGGAGGCAGGCTAGCGATGCACCCGGGTGGATGTGTTCTTTAACACATATGTGGGCTCTTTTCCATCCTTTCTGGTCTTCTGTGACTGACTGCGATGTTTTGTTACCAGTGATGGGTGGGGGTTGTCTGTAAAATCACACTGTTTATCTAACCAGAGGGAAAATACTGTAATCTGAACCCATGTGCTTCAGAAAGTGGCTGGCTGCTTTTGACATTGTATATGTTAGTGGGGTGGGGATGGGGCAGAGATGTATCAGAAATGTTAGCCCCTTGAGGCTAGCCTCGGCTTGAATGGGGAGGTCTTAAATCTAAGTAGCATGTTTACCAGTCTTCTCCAGTCTCCCAGTCTTTGATTCTTCAAGGTCATGTCCTTGCTTTCAGAATGAATTCCATATGTCAGGGCACATCATCAGATACTCTTCTTTCGCCCTGCGAGTTGGCATGCTCACATTCTTCTGCATTCTGTTGTGTGAATGAGAGCAGGAGTGCCCAGAACCCTTTCCACACTTCTCACTGTGTGCTTTCCTCTCTCTCAGAGGCCTTTGCTTGACTAATTATAGGATGAAGCCCTTGGTTTTATGTCTGCAGACTTTTGGGCTGTGCAGGTTTAACTGTGGTTGGTTTTCCTTGTCTTAGATAGTTTCTAACTAAGCAATCTGGGGACTTTGGAGGTTGGAACTCAGTACCTGAAGGATATATTGTTTTTCCAATTTAAGATGCTTAAACATATTTTTGGTCAAGTTTAATAGAACTTTCCTCTGTGTTTATATAATAGTCTTTTCCTTCTTAAAAATTATCAAATGTGGAATTCATTCTTGTCACTTAGTAAATTTCCTCTAGGAAAATGTATTGGGTTGGCCAAAAAGTTCGTTCAAGTTTTTCCATGGCCAAAAACTTCATTCAGGTTTTTCCATAAGATGTTACGAACATAAGATGTTATGAACATAATATGTTGGCCAAATGAACTTTTTGGCCAACCCATTACTATTTGATGTCATCATTTGGTTCTCATTTTGTCCTGATCAGACCTGCATCTTCCTTAGAACTCCTGGTAAAAGGCTTTCATGGAGTAACTCTTTGTAGATTGGACCTTAGCATCTCTCCCTGTTCGAATACCTAATATTAGATATTAATATCGTTCTAATATCTTTCTGCTTGAAAACACTTATTTTATTTATTACAGTGAGACATTTACCCCTGTGGGCAAGTTCCCACCCCTCATGCATAAGCTGACCTGGGATCAAACCAAGGATTGAAACTAACTTGGCAGAAGTAGGTGACGTTTGCTTACCTGTAAGAGTGATGCAAATGATTTCCAACTGTACAGTGATGTAGTGACTCAGAAATGTGATTTGGGAATCTTATAAGCTTTGCTCCCCATTGCCTAAGTTCCCAGTGACTATGGTTCAGGTCGGCAGATGGATTCTGTTTGTGCTTCACCTTCAGATTTTTCTAGACATTTCTAGGAGAAAGCTTTTCTTGATTGACCTCTCTTTTGACTATCCCACGGAGCAGTCAGGTACAGGTGAATTAGAAAGGTTCTAAGAGATGATTCTCTGGGTCACAGCTCCGTAACTAACACTGTTGGAAACGTGTTCATTTTTCTCTGATGATTCAGAAGGCCCTTGAAGATCCTGCACGTTCTCTAGACTTGTCAGTGTTCCTTCCAACACTGTGGGTATTAGGTATGTATCATTGTATTGCCATTACGCCAAAGATCAGATAATAGTGAATTTCCATTAAGTGCATGTCTGAGACCTGGGAGTGTGGTTTAAAACCATCATGAACAATGACAGCACCTCAAGAGAAGCTGAGAGCCTGGCGGGAGGGACTACCCCCTGGAGAAGGGTTGAAGAGCCTCCTCTAGTCATGGCTAGACCATTGTCAGTCGGCCAGTATGGTGAGACTGATTCTTTTCAGCCTTGAAGTAGTAGGATTTGTGCTCAATTCTGAGTCCTGACCCTTTCTTTGGTTTTGTGCAGCATCTGCCCTGCCTCTTTCCTTCCTCATCAGCAGACTTTGGGGTAGAAGGGTGGATGACTGCTTTTATTTTGGTAACTCAAACTGAATCAGGCAGCTGGAAATATTTTTTGCTTTCTTAATTAATTTTAAGGAAAGTGCCAACTGCTTATCTTGGCAATGTTAGAACTGGCGAGGACAGCATTTGATGAATATCCTTTAATAGTTTTTGCCCACAATGTCAAAGTGAAAAAGCCAGGTTTCAGAGTCGATTAAAATGCATGCCAGTGGGTTTCATGCCCACAAAGATTGTATCTCATGGGCAGGACGACTTCCACCCCTGAAAAAAAAGTCTGTTGGGTATAAGTTTCAGGGGTTGAACTTTCCTGGACCGGCCTCAGTGGAACAGGGGGTGAGCATGAATTGACATGGTTGTTAAAACTTTTCTTGCTCAAAAATTTCATAAGATTGTGAGATTCTTGAGGGCAAGGACTGCTGGGCCTTGTGGTCCCCTTTGGTCTGTATTCTTCGTATCTCCCAAGTGTCCGGCATGTTTGGCTATTCATTATTAACCCACTTAATCCTCACCATAAAACTATGTGGTGATTATGTAATTATCTTTATTTTACAGATGACAGAGCTGTTCAGGAGTAGAGCCTAGAACTGACTCCAGAGACTTTATTCTTTTTTTTTTTTTTTTACTTTTTTTTAAAATTTAATTTAATTTTTTAAACTTTACATAATTGTATTAGTTTTGCCAAATATCAAAATGAATCCACCACAGGTATACATGTGTTCCCCATCCTGAACCCTCCTCCCTCCTCCCTCCCCACACCATCCCTCTGGGTCGTCCCAGTGCACCAGCCCCAAGTTGCCAGAGACTTTATTCTTAACCATGACACTGTCTGCTTCAAAAGATAGTTGGGGCATCTAAAGAGGAAGTGAACATCATTATTAATTAAAATGGACAAGGTCTTTCTTTGCTTCCTTATCCTATAGCAGAGTTTCCAAGTATTCTCCACTCTTCTGAGTTTTCATTTACTGAAATCCAGACTCTGTTGTACCTTTACAGGCTGAATGAACTAATTACAAACGATAATTATTTTGTTTCCTGGGATATCATGGTTGCCAAGGCTTGTATGTTTTGTTCTCATAATGGAAATAACCAGCCCAAAGATTATTAAAAAATTAAAAGCAAAACCCTTTCAACTCTCCCTAACATAGGGGCTTGATGCTTTGTTGACAGGCTGTTCCTGTAATGTGAACAAATTTCATGTGAAATCTAAAAAGAACTCTTTTTTTTTCCCTTGTAATAAATAATGTTGTTAAACCTGTATTTTCAGAGAAGTTGAACTACACTTGTATTCATTTTCCTTTCAAAGCAGTTAAGTTTACCTCCGTTAACCACTGTCTTTTAATACCACAGATAAGGTTTAGCAGCTATTGTCTGAATATTGTCTACATTCCCTTTTTTCCCTGTTTAAACAGCTTTAACTGAAATCAGTTCTACATATCAAACAAACATTTAGTTAATGTAAACTAAAACCCTTTCATATGACTTGGTGTTCTCAGGTTAGTTATTTGAGCGATTTTTACCATTGTTAAATCTTCACAAGTTGCTTTTGTTTGCATGAAAGTTCAGCATGGATAAACAAACAAAAAATTCTTTGTGGTAACAGGTGAAGACTATTATAACTCTGTGCCTATATATGGAACATGATTACCTTAGTAAAGCCAACCTTAACCAATATTAAGCTGTGAGAGCTCTACATTTCTTTAGACAGCAGAAGTAAAAAGAGCTTTGGGATGAATGAAGTTGTACTTTTGACAGTAAAATTTGCTTTTCAAGTTGAAGATAAGTGATAGAAAATACATAGGAAACAACTTCTTATTCTTTTAAAGCTTAAGTTAGTCTCTCACCTACATATGTTGGAATTATTTCAGTGCAGGAAGTGGAAAACTCAACCTGAAATGGTTTAAGCCAAAGGGGCTTCAGGAATAGCTTGATCAAGAGTCAGCTGATCTGACTAGGACCTAGTTTTTTAATCTGTTCATCTTGTAGCTGCTTCCTACTGCGTTGCCTCCATTCTTCCCATTCTGCAAAATGGTTGCAGAATCCTTTTCCTGAATCTTCTGACAGTCTTATTCTGATTGATCATATGCCTGTTTCCCCCAAGCCCATTTCTGTGGCTGGAGAAGTGTGGTGGGCTGATGGGCTCAGATAGGGTTGCATGTTCCACTCCCGGTATTAGAAGTAGAGCGCTACCCGGACCACGTGGACTGAGACCGGGAAAGGCAGTGGGTTACCAGATGAATCATGGGATTTGGCTAGAGTAAAAGGGTGCTCGGGAGAGAAATATTTGAAGTTTAACGTAGTAGGTTCTTAGGAAGGAAGAGAAATGGTTAGTGGCTTCACTGTGCTTTTTACCTATTGTCATTTGCCCTGACTGAATTGAAAGTGACAATTTGAATGGCTCTGTAGGTGTAATGTGTCCCTCCGTAATTATATTGTTCAGTTACATGAACACCTTCCTGCCAGCTCCTCCTAGCCCATGGGTAAATTCTTTGTTTATTTTAGATCTAAAAATACTTAAAATTGGTACCTCCTGATATGTGTCTGTGTTTTGCTCTTTTTGTTGTTGTTTTTCAGTCGCTAAGTCGGGTCTCACTCTTTGCAACCCCATGGACTACAGCACGCCAGGCTTCCTTGTCCTTCACCGTCTCCCAGAGTTTGCTCAGATTCATGTCCATTGAGCCTTCTAACGATGTCATCTTCTGCCGCCCTTTTCTCCTTTTGCCTTCAATCTTTCTCAGCATGAGGGTCTTTCCAGTGACTCAGCTCTTCACATCAGGTGGCCAAAGTATTGGAGCTTCAGCTTCAGTCCTTCCAATGAATATTCAGGGTTGATTTCCTGTAGGATTGACTGGTTTGATCTCCTTACAGTACTAATCTTTAATAAAGATGTTTAATGAAAACATATTTTGTTTGATTTTGCCTTTCCCACCCTACACAGCGCAGGCTGTCATGTGCTTTAGGATCTCAGGATTTGTTGTGATTGACCGATAGCTTCCTCTTGTCTGAGTGATGAATGGTGACTGAAAACCCCCTCCCCAGCCTGACCTGGGTTGTCTCACTAAGCTCTACGTCTACTTCCTCCTTGACTTTGTGAAAAGGCTCCAGAGACTTTGAGTTATATTGGGAACTGGTTAGGCTGAGCTTTCCTCTTTTTCTCACCCTATGGCTGTGAAGTTACTGGAGGAGAATTGAATGAAGAAGTTCATTGTCCTTGATTGTCCATCATGGGGACATTATAACCACGGTCTTGTCTTTATGATCCCCAGGTCGAGTTTGAATGGCTGAGACAGTTTTGGTTTCAAGGCAGTCGATACAAAAAGTGCACCGACTGGTGGTGTCAGCCCATGAGTCAGCTGGAAGAGATGTGGAGAAAGATGGAGTGGTTGGTAAGTATCCGGGAGTGGATTTCTTGGGATGTTGTGCTCTGTCAGTCCTCGGCTGCCTCCTTGGCCTGGGTATGCAAGAGAAAGACAAACATCATACGATACAGCTTATACGTGGAATCCAAAATAATGATGCAAATGAAATTATCTTCAAAACAGAAGTTGACTCACAGACATGGAAAACCGATTTATGGTTACCAGAGGGGAAAGGGAGGTGAGGAGGGATAAATTGGGAGTTTAGGATTAACATAGACACACTACTACGTATAAAATAGATAATCAGAAAGGATCTATTGTATAGCACAGGGGGCTCTACTCAGTATTTTGTAATAACCTTTAATGGAAAAGAATCTGAAAAAGAATAAGTTTATATATGTGTGTGTATATATATATATATGCTTTGGTATATGTGGCTTTGGTTGGCGCCTAAACTAACACAACATTGTAAATCCACTATACTTAAACTCTTTGTAAGGTAATGGGAACAGCCAAGATTTGATCAGCACAAGCTGAGTTCAGTGCAGTGAACCTTTACTGAGCACTTCCTACGTGCAGGGCTTCGCTGATAGCTCAGTTGGTAAAGAATCTGCCTGCCATGCAGGAGACCTGGGTTCGATCCCTGGGTTGGGAAGATCCCTTTTGAGAAGGGAAAGGCTACTCACTCCAGTATTCTGGCCTGGAGAATTCCATGGACTGTGTAGTCCATAGGGTCAAAGAGAGTCAGACATGAAACTGAGTGACTTTCACTTCTCATTTTTCCTATGTGCAAGGCACCATGTTAGACATATGTTGGGAAGTGACCATGAGAACCATGCAGCAATAATTCCTAAACTTCATCTGCATTTTTATAGGCACCAGGCACTATTCTAAGAGTTTTCCCTATATTAACTTTTAAAGTTAAACTGTTAAAGTTCTTATGACAGTCTGGTGAGGTGCAGAAACTGTTTATTTATAGGTGTGAAAACCAAGGCCTAGAGAAATGAAGTGCCTCGCCCAAGGTCATGGAGTAAGTGGCAGAGGGAGATTGAATCCCAGGCTGCCTGGCTCTGGAGCTTGTGCCCTTAACCACTGCATTCGGTTTAACAAGGGGAGAAGCGTGAATATAGCCAGGTGTTACATTAACTCAAATGAAATCCTGTAATGGAGATTTAAAGAAAAAAAAAAAAATCACTATCCAGAGGCAGGAGTATTAAATTCAGAGCATTGGAGCTGGGACAGTTGTGAACAACAGATGTGGCTTTTGGGGACCTTGGGTGGGGAGAAGGAGGGTTGGTTGCCTAAGACATTCTGAGAGAAGTGTTAGGTTCCGGTCACTGTAAGAACAAGATCACAAGCGGGGAAGTACAGTGTGACCAGAGCATGGAATTCAGGGCATGTGTAGTAGGAACTCTCACTGGAAGGTATATTGAGGCCATTTGGGTTAAGTCTAAATTTAAATAGTAGTAATAATGCCAAAAGGGCTTCCCAGGTAACTCAATGGTCAAGAATCCACCCACCAAGGCAGGAGATATGGGTTTGATCCCTGGGTTGGGAAGATCCCCTGGAGGAGGACATGGCAACCCACTCCAATGTTATTGCCTGGAAAATTCCATGGACATAGGAGCCTGGTGGGCTACAGTCCAAGGGGTTGCAGAGTCGGACACAACTTAGTGACTGAGCATGCATGCACACACATGATACTTACCAAGTTCCACACACTATTCTAAATATTACATATGTAATTTAATTTCTATGATACTTTCATAAAGTAGGTATTTTTCTCCCATTTTACACAGAGTTTTGTGTTGTATTGTGTGTTAGTCACTTAGTCGTGTCCGACTCTTTGCAACCCCACAGATTCCTTTGTCCATGGTGATTCTCCAGGCAAGGATGCTGGCCTGGGTATCCTATCCCTTCTCCAGTGGATTTTCCCAGGGATCGAACTGCGGTCCCCTGCATTGCAGGCGGATTCTGTGCCCTCTGAGCCACCAGGGAAGCCCAAGGAGACTGAAGCACAAAAGGTTTCCCTAACTTCTTCAAGGTCATACAGCTAAGTCGGGGAACTGGAGTTAGAACTCAGGAAGACCGGCTCTAGGGTCATGCCCTGCACCACCTCACTGTTCTACCTCCAGATCATCAAGTTTGGAATGTAGTGGAAAAGTGATAAAAGCCTGCTAAACTCTTGAGAGAATACTGCTGTGCAGACTTTATGAGATGTGCTAGAAACAGTGAACCAATTTGAAAAATAGGTAGTTCTTACTAATCCCTATTTTATAATAATGAAAATACCAAGTCACAATGGTATGCCGTCAAGTCACACATGACGGCACCCCAGTTTGAAAGTCCGAGTCAGAATCCAGAAGTCCCGGCTATCTAGCCTTTTCCTTAAATCTCTAAACCACACCTTTTCATGGATGTATGTTTAGGGGGAGAAATGTTGTGATCCTTTTAGTGTACTAAAAGTATCACAAAAATTGATTTCTCCAAAGACATGAATCAGTTCAAAATGGAGCATTGTGCAACTGGATTGGAGGTGATGAAAATTTTGTGCTGAAATTTCCTGTTAATTCTCTTCCTAAAATTAGGCTGTGCAGAGTATGCTCCAGTTTTTCCTGGGATGTATATATAAAGGCAGCTTTATTTTGAGAGAATTTCTTTTTCACTGTGTAATTCTGGTTTTATCTATTTATCTACATGAGTTAGAAACTTCCCTGGTGGCTCAGCGGTAAAGAATCCACCTGCAAGTCAGGAGCCGCTGGAGACGTGGGTTCCATCCCTGGGTTGGGAAGATCCTCTGGAGAGGGGCATGGTAACCCACTCCAGTATTCTTGCCTGGAGAATCCCCATGGACAGAGGAGCCTGGCTAGCTACAGTCCATGGGGTCACAGAGTTGGATATGACTGAAGCGACTTAGCACGCATGTATGAGTTAGAACTTCTTTACTTGCTGAACCTTGATCTTAAGGTATAGGTTTGACTTTGGGACTGTAATTTAACAGTTCTTTGAATTAGAGTTGGCAAACTGTAACAATTAAACAATTAGAATTGGTAAAATAAGAAAGAAACTCACTTGTAGTGTTTTAAAAATATATTTTTGAATTGCTTTTGTTCAAGGGCTTCTTTTTTTTTTTTTTAAAGTGGAATCTTTGGTTTTGTGAGCTTACCAGTGATGTTCATTACGAATTCACTCTATTTAGTTATATATATATTTATATTTAATTTGGTGGTGCTAGCACATTAGATAAACTATCTGTTCTTCATAACTCTTGTGTAAAAGTACTAAAAAGAAGAACAGTCTTGGGAATTGGCCAGAGCCAGTTTCCTTGCAGTTGGTGTGGTGTTACTGAGTGTTCTGAGTGAAATCAATGGGCTCTGTGTCTCAGCAAGTCTAAGGATGATGGTTATCAGCAGAGTGAAGGTTTGGGCCAAGATAAAAGGAATGACACTTCTAAATTAAATTTAAGCATTGCTTCAAGCCTTTTTGTAATGACTTTTAACAAATTCATAATAATGTACTTTTACTATTGGAAGAGACGAGAATGATCATTGGAAAAGTCTCTGATTCTGTGACTGGTAGTGCCGTGCCAACAGATAGTTGTGTGGGGATGGAACTGGCACTGGCTGGTCACATTCCTACTTTGTACCAGTCTGCCTCCAATGTTTTCATTTGTGAGCAGTAGGGGGCAATGTTGAGCTACCAGTTTGAGGCCCCCTGATGCTAACTAAGCCTTTCAAGAAAATGCAAACAAATGTACCATTAACTGTCCAGAATTATCCCTGTTGCTTCAAGTTAGCTGTAATCTCCAAGATTCCATAACACAGGAAATCAGTTGTGGGTTAACAAATTCAACAGCAATTTAACATAAAAAGTGCAGTGTTTGGTGCACATTTGGATTCTATAGAATTAGACTAATCCAAACAGCCTTTCTGAATGCACTCACTTGGCTTCCAGGGAATACGCGACTCAAAATGATGATCCTTTTAGACAAATGCTTCTTCTTTATCATTATGCTTTTCTGCATTTGTTGCGTATGTGTTGTGAAAAGATTTCTCTAATTAATGCACTTTGTCTGTTGTGCAACATAGCATCGATCTCCTTTGACAAGAAAATAAAACAAAAAAACCTCAGGCAATATGTACATTACTTTTCACCTTTTGCTTGTGATTAAAGCAACCTTTGACAGCCCTCGTACTGGGGAAGAGACTTGTGTTGTAACTCTTCTCTGTCTTTGTGTTCTTTTTTTTTTTCCCTTTGTGGTTGGAAGGTATAGTCTCAGGTAGGATCTAAAAGAAGAACGGAAGATGAGCTTTGAAATCACATTTCTTCCATTAATGGTAATTGCTTTACATGTCATAACCAGTCACATATTTTAAAAAGTTTAGTCAGCTATCTCTAAGACTCCCCTAGCCTCCATTGCCCATCCCCTGTTCCAGCAAGCACCTTTTTTTAAATCACACTGTTTATTCTTGCCATTTTTTTTTTCCCCTGAGGATAGTTCTTCTCTGGGCATGCTCTTGTGATGTAAATGTTAAACCTTATATTTGAATGACATTCTGATAAAATATCACATTTCCCCTGAATATTACCACATGAACTTATGAGCCATTAAGCCCAAAAGCACCAGAACCCTTTCTTATAATCCAGGAACTTAGCCTAGTCGTTCCTCGCAATTCTGCTCTTCAGGAAGGTATGATGACACTCTAACACTATTCAAATATTTGTATTTTATTTTATTTTTTAAACTAGTCCACCACTCCACATCTGAGATTAGCACGTGATAGGGAGACTCTTCAGGATAAGAGAGAGTTACCATTTGAAGGAAAGTGCACAGGCTTTGCTTTCTGGGTAAAAAAAAAAATATGAAAAGCTTAACTCTCCTGTGAGGTGAGGAAGTCTTACTGCAGCCAGAGATTCAGCGGATAGGCCATTTGTCTCATAGGGTCTGGTATCGCACTCTGCAAAACTGACATTTATTTTACCTATAAAAAATGTTTTAACACTATCAAGTTCACTGAGATATAGAAAAGAATGCTAGGTGTGATGTCCTCTAAATTGATGACATTTATTCCTTGCCTTTTGACCTTAAGGAAAAAAAAAAAAAAAAAAAAAGAGGTCAATTTGGTATATAACCCAATAGAATATTCTAGGAGAGTTTCCAGAGTAAACATTTTCAAAATACAGATGATTTTTGTAGTGGAGAGAAATTTCCTCCTCCTTCCTTTATGGCTTTTTAATTTTTTGTTGTTGTTTTGTTTTTCTAGAGGAGAAGGGTAGATCATGATCATTTTCAGTGTTTTGAATTGCATTTCCTGTCTTGACAGTTCCTCACCCTGGGATAGCCGTGCATTTATATGGCAGTTGGCCTTAATAACCTTTATTGACTTTAGTGGATTGGAGCCAAGGCTGGATTATTTTAATGTATCCGTTTTGAAACAGTGTAAAACACAACATATAATTATGTTAGGTAAGCTATCGGCTACATTTAATTCTACCCATTTATGTTAACATTTGGCACGGGAGAGCAGGGAGACATGGAAAATGAGTAGGTGTTTTATTTCAGACTGTTACCCGTTTTTTGTTGTTAAAGTTTTAAGAGAGAAAGGTACTTTAAGAATGTGAAAGTTGTCCTTTACAAGCCAGTTGTAATAGTTTAATTTCAAGATGAGTCATGCGTTTTAGCTTGTCATTCCAGCCCGTGTAAATCATCGGAGAAGGCTCTGAGTGCGGAGCCTGATCGCTGCTGTCTAGCTAAGCCCTCCGTAGTGTAGGTTACACAGAGGTGGAGAATGATGGAGCCAGGGGCAGTTTGTTTGTTTTTGGAGAGATTAATGAAGCTATCATCACAGTGCTTTAGATTAAATTCTTTGTAACTGAATAAAGGAACAAGGCTGCTTTTTCACATCCTGAAATATATCCTGGGTATACTGCTTTTTGCCATCATATTATAGTTCAGTTAGCTAAGTTCATTTTAAGCTTCCAGGATTAACAGTTTTTAAGGGTGTGAGGAAGAAAATGATATAAATATAAATATTGATCTTTTTTGTCTTATGAATGGTGAAGTCATTAACTTATATATGTGTGTGTATATATATATTTACATATCTCTTGCCTTTAGTGTTAGTGCATATACTAAATTATATTTGTTAAATTAATAATATTAATTTTATTAATTTAATATATTTGCTAAATTATCTATTATTTATATTATTAATTATTTATTTAATATATTTGCTAAATTAATAATGGTTATTAATCCTGCCTTCTGTTTTTCAGAGTTAGCATTTCTGATATAGAAGCAAAGCATATTATAGTAATTTAGAATCTGGTGTGAAATGTCTAGTGGTTTTAAATGAAAATTTAAATTCCTTTTCCCCTTTTGGTCCAGTGGTGAGTGACTCAGAAGAAGCACAGGTTGGAGGCACGCAGACAGTCGCAAGCACCCAACAATTCAAATTATGTGCGCAGACTCTGAGCTCTGGGGATAGTCTATGTTTAGCTTTAGAAATTTGGAGAAAAGAAAAAAGCCACTTTTTTGGCTATAGTGGCTTAAAATCCTGGGTTCACATTCTTTTTATTACCTTAAATGTCTTCCCTGAAGGTTGGTTCTTTCCATTTGCCTCCCTCCCCACCTCTCCCTCCCCCACTTCCACACCTCTGTATTGTTATATTAAAAGTAAAATATCTGGGGGAAAATTGTATGGATAATTTAGCAATGAATTTCGAACAGGTATGGATTTCTTTGCCTTCTGGGTTTCTCTCAGATTTTTCTAATTTTTTTCCTTTGTTGCTGCAGACTTAATCATGAATTAAGAAAAAAAAAAGTGTTGTGAATTCTCTCTATTTGGAAAGAAATTTCCAATTCCAAGAGAATTCAGGCTTAAGCCTTAGAAGCAGAATGTGCATGGAAAGCACAAAGGACTCTGTTTATGATTCTCTTTGAAGTGTTTTTGCAACTGGATAAGGAAAATTTTAGAAACCGTCTGATAGTGTTCAGGGTAAATACTTAAACCCCTTTAGAGAATTTCACACACAGATACTGTGCAGCAGAAAAAAGGGATACTTATGTTTCTTAAAGCTGCTACAGCCTACAGCTTTGTACTTAAAGACAGAGGTGTTGAATAGAATTCTACTGAGGATACATCCAGTGACAATATCTCCAGAAACATCAGAGCAAACCAGTGGGTAGGACTTTCTGTTTTTAACCCTTCCGTGAGCTGTATGAGAGTTGAGCTTTATTGGTACCAAGGACTAGAATGTCCCTGTTACATTCCAGGAATTGTTAAGAGGATTGTTCCAGTACTGCCGCTCTGCACACAATGAGAACACGACTAAAAATGTTGAAGATGGTGAGACAAAGTGACAGGAGCTGGGAAATTCCAAGTGAAAAAGCCTTGCCATCTCTCGTAACTCTGTGTTAGAAAAACACAGAATAAACAGCCAAGCTTTCTAATATTTGAGCCTGATTTCATAGGCTTTAGCTAAATTTTGTTAGCGTGAGTTAATAAACACACACACTCACACACATACACATTTCGCATACATTCTGTGTATTTTTCAAGTAAACAAATTCTATTGTTATATATGATTTTCACTACGCTGAAATTCAGATTGATACAAAGGTGTGAAGCGCCTGCTAGTTTTCCCCAGGGAACTATGGGAGCCTAGGCTGCTAGAATTTATTTTGGATTGCTTTGACTAGCAGACCATCTTAGCATTTCAGATGTAAATTCAGAAACCTTCGTGCCAGATTGGGCTGGTGGGAATTTCCATTTTTCCTAGAAAAGATAGAGAATAAAACAAATTGTATACTTCCTCTGGTTTCTTGGGGCGGGGGTAGGGAGTGGGACATTAAATTCAGCTCTAGGCTGTCATTTATCTTTTTATAAATATCTTTGACATAGTCTAGAAAAGCTCAGTCTGATAGAATGAAATGATTTTTTTTTTAAACGGCAGACCTACAGTTTTGCAAGGGAAGCAAGATTTCTAAAGGATAAATGTGCCAACTGTTGGGGATATGATCAAGATCTTAGGATCTTATTTCCCGAGTTGGTTACTGAATGGTTCCTAAAACTGTCCTCTTCTGAAAAAAAAAACTGTTTTGATGATCAAATGAGAGAGTTTGTAAAGTATAAAAACACTGAACATGCAGAAGGCGTCACCAGGGGTGATTTTAGAAGTGTAAACAGGTGGCCATTCCAGACTCCTTGCTTAGAGATCCTTTGACTCAGCCTCCTTAGTGTCAGCATTGCCCCCATCCCCCACGCCCATTTCCCATTTCCCTTCCTCTAGAACTGGGATCAGACCTGGAGCTAAAGCTACTCATAGCGGTTTGGAGCTCAAGGCTACTCTGGTAATGTTTCTTCTTGACTGTGGGCTAGATACTTTGGGAGGCGGGGCCGGGAATCTTCCCAGACTTTGCAAAAATGTCTCTCTGGACAAATGTGCTCCAGGTGTCAAAATCTGACTTACTAGAGAGCTCTGGAAACATATTAAGTTGACTTTTTCCTGCATTAAGGGTAACATAACCATCATCCTGCGCTCTTCTTGTCAACATCTGCAAAGGATGACCTTTAAAAAAAAAAAAAGACTAAAGAAAACTGAGGTAGCCTTTCCAGTCTTCCTGAAAGTATCTCTGATCATTTTCATTTTTTTAATGACAATATATTTTTTTTAAATTTTATTTTATTTTTAAACTTAACATAACTGTATTAGATTTGCCAAATATCAAAATGAATCCGCCACAGGTATACATGTGTTCCCCATCCTGAACCCTCCTCCCTCCTCCCTCCCCATTCCATCCCTCTGGGTCGTCCCAGTGCACCAGCCCCAAGCATCCAGTATCGTGCATCGAACCTGGACTGGCAACTCATTTCATACATGATATTTTACATGTTTCAATGCCATTCTCCCAAATCTTCCCACCCATAGCCAGGACAATATATTTTTAAAATTGCATTTTATTTTTGATTGGAGGACAGCAGTACTCCACAACCTCGTGTTGGTTTCTGCCATTCATCAATATGAATCAGCCATAGGTATACACATGTCTGCTCCCTCTTGAACCTCCCTCCCACCTTCTTCCCCATCCCACCCCTCTAGGTAGTCTTAGAGCACCAGCTTTGGGTTTCCTGCATCATGCTGCAAAAATTCCCACTGGCTAGCTATATTTTTAACACCATCTTTTCCCTAACACGTAAATTAGGATCATCTTTTTTTGTATCTCCTTGCATGATCTCAGCCCATCTGGAACCACCTGTGACAGTCCTATTTGTAAATTTTTCCTTGATGTGGGGAAAAATCTCAGATAATCTCCAACTTGGTTTTGATTGATGGACAAAATTAGCCTTCACATAAAAATCTGGAGTCTCCTAGCCATCTGCAAAATTAATTTTCAGTGTGTAAGACATACCTGCCCTGGTTATAAACACCTGGAACAGGTGGTTGCTTGATAATATATATATCCCTCTAACTTCAATGTTATTAATTTAAATGAACAATTATGAAATTGACCAAAATTATGCATCGGATCCTCTTTAACAGATGTTGGGGGATTAAGAGGGCTTGTATTTTATTTAATGTCATAAACTTTTCATGCAGTCACCAGTGAATTATTTTTAACGAATGAAAGTTGTGGAATATGCCAGCACCAGCAATAACTTAGTTTTTTGTTGGTACTGGGGTCTCGTATCTTGGGGCACATGAACAGTAGTTGGGAAGGGAGTACCCTCTTCAGCCATATAGTAATAAGTATCTCAAACTTAACAACTCAAGAAGTAAACTCTTGATTCCCATAACTTCCCCAGTCTTCCTCGCACAGGTCAATAATTTGCACTCCTCACTGCCCCATCAGAAACCTTGGAATTCTCTTGGTTTATCTCTTGATCTATCAATGAAGCCAGTTAGCTCTGTTTTCAAAATAGAGTCATGATCTGACACTCTTCACCACTCTCTCTGTTACCACCTTGGTGTAAATAAACTCCCCGTTTTTACCACTTATGTTCACCCCTGTCAGAATGTTCCTTTCAAATGTGTCAAGTCATTTCACTCCCTGGTCCCAATCTCACCATCCTGTCCAGAAACCCAGTTTCCTTTAGTGTGATAATCTCTAGTTGTGGCCATGTTGCAGCAAGTGAAGTAAGTCAGAAAGACAAAACCATATGCTATCACTCATGTGTGGGATCTCAAATATGACAGGTGAACCTATCTGCAGAACAGAAACACACTCATAGAGAACAGACTTGTGGTTGCCCAGGGGGATGGGGTTAGGGGAGGGATGGAGTGGGAGGCTGGGATTAGCAAATGTAAGCTTTTCGATACAGGATCCATAACAAAATGGCAACCCACTCCAGTACTCTTGCCTGGAAAATCCCATGGACAGAGGAGCCTGGTAGGCTACAGTCCATGGGGTCTCAAAGAGTCGGACACGACTGAGCAACTTTACTATACAGCACAGGGAATTTTTAACGAGAAACTATAATGGAAAAGGATATTTTAAAAAAAGAAATCCAACTTCCTTCTGAGGGGTCTAACGCCTTCTAGGATCTATCTGTTCCCACCCCCACCTTCTCTCCCCAGCATAGTCTTTCTCCTCTCCCTCTCCTCCACTAGCCTTCTTTACAAAAACACACACACACACACACACACACATATAGAAACAGAATGAGCTTTTTAAAAAAGATTTCTTTATTGGGCTATATTGGGTCTCAGTTGTAGCACATGGGATCTTTGGCCATGGCATGCAGACTCTAATTGTAACGCATGGGTTCTGTAGTTGCAGGGTACGGGCTTACTTGCTCCGCAGCATGTGAGATCTTAGTTCCCCGACCAGGGGGTGAACCCGCGTCACCTGCATTGCAAGGCGGATTCATAACCACTGGACCACCAGGGAAGTCTCCCTTCTTTACCATCTTTAGAACATGCCCAGTTTCCTCCTGCCTCAGGGCGTTTGATTTGCTGTTGCCCGTGTCTGGAACATTCTTCCCTCCGTTATTTGCCTGACTCACTCCCTCATTTCCTTTCCGTCTCTCTGCTCCGGTCCCTCCTCCGGGAGAGTTTCCTCTGACTGAGCTCTCTGGCTGTAGAGAGAGTATAGCGCTGTTCTGTTTTCCTCCTCCTGCTCTCCCCTGCCTGCCGTGATACCATGTACGTGTTTATAGTCTGCCTCTACTTATAATCTCATAAGGGCAGGAACTTTGTTTCATTCACTATTATTTCCCCAGCTCTTAAACTGTACCCCATACTTCGTAGGTTGCTGTTGTTCAGTTGCTCAATCATGTCCGACTCTTTGTGACCCCATGGACTGCAGCACACCAGGCTTCCCTGTCCATCACCAATTCCTGGAGCTTGCTAAAAAGCATGTTCATTGAGTCGGTGATGGCATCCAACCATCTCCATCTCCTGTCATCCACTTCTCCTCCTGCTTTCAATCTTTCACAGCATCAGGGTCTTTTACAATGAATCAGTTCTTCGCATCAGGTGGCCAAAGTATTGGAGGTTCAGCTTCAGTATCAGTCCTTCCAATGAATATTCAGGACTGATTTCCTGTAGGATTGACTGGTTGGATCTCCTTGCAGTCCAAGGGACTCTCAAGAGTCTTCTCCAACACCACAGTTCAAAAGCATCGATTCTTTGGTGCTCAGCTTTCTTTATAGTCCAACTCTCACATCCATACATGACCACTGGAAAAACCATCGCCTTGACTAGACGGACCTTTGTTGGTAAAGTAATGTCTCTGCTTTTTAATGATGCCGTCTAGGTTGGTCATAGCTTTTCTTCCAAGGAGCAAGCATCTTTTAATTTCATGGCTGCAGTCATCATCTGTAATGATTTTGGAGCCCAAGAAAATAGTCTGTCACTATTTCCATTGTTTCCCATCTATTTGCCATGAGGTGATGGGCTGCATACCCATCTTGGTTTTTTGAATGCTGAGTTTTAAGCCAGCTTTTTTAGTCTCCTGTTTCAGCTTCATCAAGAGGCTCTTTAGCTACTCTTCGCTTTCTGCCGTAAGAGTGGTGTTATCTGCATATCTGAGGTTATTGATATTTCTCCCGGCAATCTTGATTCCAGCTTGTGCTTCATCCAACTTGTTAAAGCAAATTAGGAGTTTGGGATTAACACATACATACTGAAGTGAAGTGAAGTGAAGTGTTAGTCACCCAGTGTCCTATTGGTGAGTTGGACATGACTCTGGTTCATGGTGGTTCAGTGGTTAGGATTCCGGGCTTCCATTGGAAGCCTGGGTTCAGCCCCCCAAAATAGTAATATTAAAGGAACTTAATTCATGTTGGGTCATTTTTCCAGCCCTGCCACTTCCTCACTTTCAGGCTCAATGGCACAGCCTTTAATGCATTCTTTTCTTTTTATTCCCATTTTTAAAGTCTTTATTGAATTTGTTACAATATTGCTTCTGCTTTTTAAAAAATTTAGTTTTAATTGGAGTATAGTTGCTTTACAATATTTTGTTGCTTTCTGTCATACATCAGCATGAATCAGCCATAGGTACACATATGTTCCCTCCTTCTTGAACCTCCCTCCCACCTCCCACCCCACTTACCTCTCTAGGTCCTCACAGAGCACCAGGCTGAGCTCCCTGTGTTATACAGCAACGTCCCACTAGCTATCAATCTTACATATGGTCATGATGCATTCTTTTTAACTCTATACGTTTTCCTCAAATGTTTGGTCCTAATCCATTGGAATATTTAGGGGTTAGTTTTACTTGTAAGCCAACACAACCCTCCCAGCAGTACCCCCCAAACATCTTGAAAATTAAAAAATAATAACAGTATCAAGAGCACAGATGATGCACCAGAACATTCTGTTTTTATGCCTTTGGCATTTGCACTGTGAAGATGGAGCAATCCCTGGCAAACAGCTTACGCGAATATGAAAACTCTTTAAAAAAAAAAAATGAGAGACATAAGTAGGTTATTAAGTTTCCCTGAGTAGCAGTGCTGCAAAAACTTAAAATCATGGGGGGTTTTTTGCCTCATTTGTTGGCATCCTTCACATTTTAGACTATCCTCTTCTTGAAAAACTTACTAAAGTACAATTGTCATAAAAGTAAATGTGTTTCCCAACAAAGCTTGGACTTTTTATGACTAATTTCCCAAGTGAGAGAGGGAGAAGACCGTGGACTGGACAGGTTTGGGGCACAAAACTAGGGAAGTCTCTGAGGAGTAAACTGACTTCCGCTAGACAGGCTGAACACTGATTAAAATATTTATCATCCTTTGGGTATGCAATAGCTTTTGATGATGGAAGGCATATTAATATTCATCTTTGCTGCTTGTCTGCACTTCAGATGGATCCCAGGAAAGAATGTTCAGTTGACCAGTTTTCTCTCCTCTCCAGGAGTCCTTGAGACCCAGTACAGCTTGGAACCAAGAAACTTGCCTTGTGATGGGATTGAGCTTTTTCTGGGGGGTGGGAGTAGGGGTGGGGATGGCCAGGGGTAGTGGTGTGTGTGGAGGGGTGGAGATGGGAGGAATACAAACCAGGAGAGACCTTTGGACTGGGAAACTTTAAAGGCTGACTGCTTTCTTACAAGAAGCCATTTGCCAGAACAAAGGGAGGAGTTTGGTCATAATTTTCTAAGCAGCAGAACTGGCATGGCTGAGTCCGTGAGGCTGACATGGCTCCTCGTGGGGAATCTAAGCCTTACAGAGGATGTTGGGGTGAATACCACTGGGGGCTGAAGCTTCGCCTCTCCTTCCCCCTCCTCCCCTGCCTTTACTGAGGAAGATGTTTGCTGCCGATACCCAGGTCTTCTGAAAACTGGTTCTTCTGGAGTGCACCATCTCATTGTCATCTTGAGACAGAATAAATATAGATGGTGTCCACTTAGGCAGGCATGCATAGCACAAGGTGGCCTCCTAGGGTTCTCAAAACTTGTCTTTTAAAAAAAAAAAAAAAAATTTTTTTTTAATTGAAGTATAGTTGATTGACAGTGTTGCGTTCGTTAGCTTCAGGTGTATAGCAAAAACTTACCAAAGTACAGTTGTCATCAAAGTAAATGTGTTTCCCAACAAAGCTTGGACTTTTTATGACTAATTTCCCAAGTGAGAGTTATATATTCAGTTATATATATATGTGGCTCAGTTGGTAAAGAATCTGCCTACAGTGCAGGAGACCTGGGTTCAATCCCTGGGTGGGAAAGATCCCCTGGAGAAGGGAATGCCAACCCACTCCAGTATTCTTTCCTGAAGAATTCCAGGGACAGAGGAGCCTAGTGGGTTACTGTCCATGGGGTCGCAAAGAGTCAGACAGAACATTCATAAATACAAACACACACACATATATGTATATTCTCTTTTAGATTATTTTCCCTTATAGGTTATTACAAAATATTGAGTATAGTTCCCTGTGCTATAGTAGGGTCCTTGTTGGTTACCTATTTTATATATAGTAGTGTGTATATGTTGATCCCAAACTCCCAATTTATCCCTCTCACCCCTCCTTCCCCTTTCATAACTGTAAATTTGTTTTCTATGTCTGTGGGTCTATTTCTTCTTTTTAAACTTTTAATTTTCTGTTAGAGTATAGTTGATTAACAATGTGATGGTCTCAGGTGTATGTGGATCTGTTTCTGCTTTGTGTGTAAATTCACTTGAATCTTTTTTTTTTAGATTCTGTGTATAAGCAATATATGGTTATTTGTCTTTCTCTGTCTGACTTAACTACACTTAGTATGGTAATCTCTAGGTCAAGACCAGTCTTTTAATTTTTTCTTTTTTTCTTTATTGGGAGGAAGAATCTGGCTTATTAGTTTAGTTAATTAAGCAGTGTTGTTTTCTGTCTTGATGGGAATAGCCTTGATTATATTTTTGAAGGCAAGTAAGAGCCCTGAAAGAACCTGACCTTTTTATTGAGTTGTCTTAAAAAAAAACAAACTTGGCAATTGAATAGGAAATTTTCATAAAAGCAGCAGTGTGTGAGGACACTTAGTTTCTGTCTTTAAATTCTGAAAATTCAGAATCTTTGCCCCTTTGCATTTTAGTTTCTATGACTCCATGCTGAGATAGTCTTATGAAAGATACCTTAGAAAATTGGACAATAATGATAAATTTGAAGACTCAAAAGAGTAGAAGTGTTTTTTTTTTCCTTGACCCTAGTCATTTAATCGTTCATCTGCTCCAGCTTATGTAGGTATTGTGAAGTTATTAAAAAAATGAGGGCTTGTGTCTCCCACACTGATAAGGCACGAGGCAGTAGGTAATTCAGAGAGAGGGAAAACAAAGGAGAAAGGTGGGTTCTGAGAGAGGTTTTTGGGACCACAGAGGAGGATTTTCATAGCTAGATCTGGGTGGACTCTATTCAAGGATGGCTGAAGCCAGAGACACTGTTGCAGGAGAACGCAAGCTCTGCTCACAGATTTGAAAAGACTGGATGGAACACGCTTTGGGGAAGTCCAGTAGTGAAATGAGAAGATACACAGGGGCCTTCTTTTTCTGACCATTTCTCTGTAAGGCACAGCGCTCTCACCCCTTCATAACTGGCTTTCCTATCAAAGGCATGGGCAGCCAAGTGCCACACATGCACAGTGGAAAATAAAATGAAACTGCTTTATTGTCTTGCATTTGTGAAGATTTTCCTTGGGAAACAAGTCAAGATTGTATTGTTTGCACTATTTTCATCCTGAGTACAGCAAACAAACAACACTACATTTTCAAAAGAATTACAAATGAGGCATTTTTCCAACCAAGGTCTTTTATTATTATTATTATTTTGCCTCAAAAATGAGTATCGAGCCTGGGGTATAGTACTGGGAACTATACTCAATATCTTGTAATAACCTATATTAGAAAAGAATCTGAAAAAGAATATATATATACACATATATACATATATAGTATGTATATATCTGAACCACTTTGCTACTCTTGAAACTGACAGGACATTGTAAATTAGCTATACGTCAGTTTTTAAAAATTGAATACAAGCCTAATAATTTTGGACTTTTGGTCAAAGGCTTTCCCTTGAGTGAACCAGTGAACTCTTTTTCTCTTTGCTTTTCTTCTCCTTCCTGCTTTCCTTCCTTCGTCCTCCCTCCCTTCCTATCTCTCTTTCTTTCTGATATTGGAATAGGATCCGGAGGAAATGACATCTTCACTGCCTCTTACAGAGGCGACAGTCTTGAGGACCTAAGTATTTGCATAGAAATATTTTGAAACACAGCCAAGAGTGTCATTCATGAGTTATTTGATTTGATTCAGGACAGCGGGTATGGTCATCTATCATTTCCACGGCTGAAAAAGAGCATTTTCTTTCCCACGCGTATCTCCCCATTCTTCAGCTAATAGCTCCAGGTTAGTGATTGAGCACTCCACGCTGTCTTATATTTGCCGTTGCACTTTGGCATGTCAGTCACACCACTTGAAAGACTGAGTCACTGTTCGGAATGTAAATGGTGGCTGTTCATTCTAGTCTCTCCCACCTTTTATATATAGATTTCTGCTAGGCATTCACTTTTTCTCTTTGTGTGATGTTATTATTTTCTAGTGACTAGTTTGATTACTTCCAAGGCATGAGGTGTTAATTCTTGAGTGATTAACAGCTCCCTGTGAGTTTGATCTTCAGACTCAAGCTTCTGCAATATTGTCGTTACTTTGATCCCCTCAGTTTGTAAAAAACAGTAATATCTGCAAAGTGCAATAAGGCAAAGTGCAATAAAATAAGGTATCCCTGTACATAAGATTTTTACATATAACATCTATGGTAATACCTAGGAGTAAAATTGTTGGATCAAAGAATATGTGTATTTTCAGTTTTAAGAGAGATGGTCAAATTGCCCCCCATAGATAGAGTTTGTCATAGAGTTTCTATGTGTGTGTATGTATGTATATTTATATGTATGTATTTATATGTAGTGGTAAAGAATCCACCTGGCAACGCAGGAGATAGGGGTTTGATCTGCATCTGCAATGCAGGGGCCCGGAAGATCCCCTGAAGTGGGAAATGGCAACCCACTCCAGTATTCTTGCCTGGAAAATCCCATGGACAGAGGAGCTTGGCAGGCTACAGTCGATGAGGTGACTAAAGAGTCAGACATGACTTAGTGGCTAAACAACAACATCAACAGCAATTCATATGTAGAGTTTATGTGGTACAATGCCTGTTTTCCTCATGTCCTTACCAGTGGCAGTATATTAACAGACTTTTTGCAAGTATGATTGGTGAAGAGCGATTACTGTTTTGCATATGAAGAAACTGAGACTCAGAGACATTAAGTGACTTTGTTAAGATCACAGAAGTGGTGAGCTACAGAGCTGGGGTTTGCAGTTCGCCAAGGCAGTCTGGTTGCAGAGTCTGCTCTCTGAATCGCTATAATAGTCTTAGCTGAAGCTCCATTCTGTTACATATGACCAAAGAATTCTAACAGATTTAGAGGTTCCAGCAAGGAACACTCATATTTCTTTGGCTGGTAACTGTGGAAAGTTGTTCTTTCACCATGGAGTTGTCTGCCAAGTCAGCTGAATCAGTCCAGGTGATCAGAATCGTTCCTCTGACATCCAGTGATATTATTACGTAGTGGGATTGAGTTTAATATGGGAAGTAGGTGGCCCTTTACCCTGCTGAATCTTAGGACCCAATGCTGTACCTGTTTTCATCAATGGAAGGGGAAGGTCAGGGGGTGGTCTCCTTGCTGCTAGAGACATGGCCTGTTGCCTGATTTTCTGTTTAAAGTTAGGTTCCTGCTGGACTCTGTTCAGGTGTGAGTTTTGGTGGCTGTGTTCCGCTGTCATGAACCTCCTTGGCCTCTCCTGCTCACCTTCATTCTTTCTCCACCTGTCAGTCTTCATTAGGTCCTTTAAACAATGATTGATCTTCTCTTCTGGCCCTTTCCTGCTTGGCTCTGCAGCTGTGAGTTCAAGCCTTCACCCCACACACACAGTTCCTAGGTAAGAGTTTATGGCAGGAAGACTTTGGGCAGGATTGAGATGATCAGAGAATGGTTAGAATTGTATTTCCAGGTAAAGCAAGGATGAGAAGAGGTCTCAGGAGGGGTAGAGAGGTCCTCTTTGACCCCTTCCTAAGCTGTGTTGATAGACTCTCATTCTCAGGGGTTGGGGGGGGGGTCCCCTCTATGACTCTGGGCCCTGATGGGTCACATCCCTTGTTGTGTTGTAAAGTCAGGTTCTGCTGTTGATGGCATGACCCACAGTATCTGTCATTAAGTCTTGTCGATTTGAGTCGTATCCCCTTTGAAGTAGTCAAGCTTAGATCCTTTTGGGTTAAGAACTTCAGGTCTCAGGCTAGCCAAGTCTGAGCCCTGGCTGAATTAAGTAAGAGTGTATGATACTGGGCAGTGACATGGGGAGCCTCAAGCTTCCGCTTCTGTAAAATGGGCATGCTGAAAGTATTGCCCTATCGGGATTATGGTGAGATTTGTCCACAGTAGTAAGTGTGATGTTTCGTACATTGCCGGGCATGTTTTCAGCATTATTGTTTTGAACCTGTCCTCTTCTTTCATTCCTCCTGCCATCTGCTAATTCAGTGCCCCCTCAACTTTCACCTGAGTCATTCCTCCAGCTCCCGTAGACTCCCAGCTTCATCTTATGGTTACATTTGCCTAGAATGCTTTCCATTCAAGTCTCTGTTCAGAAGTCCCCTCAGAGTGGCCCTTTCCTCTCCCTTCTCTCTCTGCTTTATTTTTCCTCAGAGCATTTATCACTCTCTGATTGGATATCTAATACATACATCTGTTTCCTGTGCTAGAATTTTAAGCATCTCAAGGGCGGGGACTCTATCTTGTCTCTTCTGTGTTCTCAGTGCCCAGTGTAGGACTGCAGCTGTTTGTTGTGCAAATGAAGACTCACATGCTTTGTGAGTGTAGACTCTTTCTGAGTTGCCCCTTTTTACACCTATAGTGCTTCATACCGGAGAAGGCAATGGCACCCCACTCCAGTACTCTTGCCTGGAAAATCCCATGGATGGAGGAGCCTGGTGGGTTGCAGTCCATGGGGTCGTTCAGAGTCGGACACGACTGAGCGACTTCACTTTCACTTTTCACTTGCATGCATTGGAGAAGGAAATGGCAACCCACTCCAGTGTTCTTGCCTGGAGAATCCCAGGGACAGGGGAGCCTGGTGGGCTGCCGTCTCTGGGGTCGCACAGAGTCGGACACGACTGAAGCGACTTAGCAGCAGCAGTGCTTCATACATACATACATATAAATATATAGATATATTTAATGTAAAAGATTTTTGGGGGGTCATGCTATGTGGCATGCAGGATCTTAGTTCCCTGACCAGGGATTGAACCCACCCCTCCTGCAATGGGGGGCTTCCCTGCTGGATCAGACTGTAAAGAATCCACCTGAAATGCAGGAAATGTGGGTTTGATCCCTGGGTCAGGAAGCTCCCCTGGAGAAGGGAATGGCTGCCCACTCCAGTATTCTTGCCTGGAGAATCCCATGGACAAGGAGACTGGTTGGCTACAGTCCATGGGGTCACAAAGTGTCGGACACGACTGAGCAACTAACACTTTCCCCTGCAATGAAAGGAAGGAGTCTTAACCACTGGATACTGGACATCAAGTCTTAACCACTGGACATCAAGCCCCTGTGATATTTGTTGAATGGCCTGCTGTCCCTTCTTCTTGGTTTAGTCCATTTTACAAACTCCTTTGTTTAAAAACATTCAATAATGATCCATTACCAACTGCCAAAAACTTTATCTTTTCAGCCTTTTCTGGAATGTGATTTCTCTGCCTTCAACCTTAGGTTGTACATGAGAGACCCCATGCAGCTTTTTAAGGACTTGAGCATGATGTCCAGGGACTAGGGTTCAACAGCTATAACTTTCAATCTTGGTTGCACATTTGAATCATGCAAGATTAATTTTTAAAAGTATCACATGGGTGTTGGCTCCAGCAATACTGATTTAATTGGTCTAATCTGTGGTGCTTGGTGGATTTCAGTGTTTGGCCAAGTTGCAGTAGGTTTAAAAACTCTCACAAATGATTCTGGTATGTATTCAGGGCTGAGAATGACTGTTCAATGGGTATCTGACCTCTTACCAAGTTCAGTTTGATCAAATGGATGAATACATGGACGTTTGAGCAAATTAATGGGAAATGCTATCTCACTTTGAAGTGAAGTTAAGTTGCTCAGTTGTGTCTGACTCTGCAAATCCATGGACTGTAGCCTACCAGGCTCCTCCGTCTATGGGATTTTCTAGGCAAGAGTACTGGAGTGGGTTGCCATTTCCTTCTCCAGGGGATCTTCCTGACCCAGGGATCAAACCAATGTCTCCCTCACTGCAGGGGGGTTCTTTACCAGCTGAGCCAGCAGGGAAGCCCGGTCGGTGACTTTAAACCAGGACAAATATATTGTCTCACTTTAAACATTTTTAAACTTTAAAAACGTGTTGCCTCACTTGAAAACAACACAAATGTATTGAGTGCCTGTTGCATTTCCGAAATTCTGGGGAGGACTCAGAAGGGAAACAGCCATCTTTATAATTGGTATACAGGGTAGAAGAGGATGTCAACAAATGTACAAACAGAGCTGTAAAAGCTTGGGAGATGGTGGGGCACATGTGGATGGGTAGGATTTTGGAGTCTTCTCAATCAGCAGGGACTTCTGACTTGAGTCTTATGGAGTGGGGAGAATTTCAGCAGTTGACGATGGCAATGGGGAGAGAGTAGACATCTATGGCGGGAACAGCACATGTAATGGTTGAGGTCGGGAAATGCAGTTTATATTCAAGCTGCCTACAGTGGGGCTGGCAGTCCCCCAAAGCTAGTCTCCTCTGTGCTTATTCGCTCAATCATGTCCGACTCTTTGTGATCCCATGGACTGTAGCCTGCCAGGCTTCTCTGTCCATGGGGATTCTCCAGGCAAGGATACTAGAGTGGGTTTGCCATGCCCTCCTCCAGGGGATCTTCCCAACCCAGGGATTGAACCCAGGTCTCCTTCATTGCGGGCAGATTCTTTACTGTTTGAGCCACCAGGGAAGCTCAAGAATACTGGAGTGGGTAGCCTATCCCTTCTCCAGGGGATCTTCCTGACCCAGAAATTGAACCGAGATCTCCTGTATTGCAGGCGGATTCTTCACCATCTGAGCAACCAGGGAAGCCAGTCTTCTTCTAGAGTTCTCTAACTCAGGAAATGGTACCACTGCTCAGTCAGCTCTTCATGCAAGAAGTAGGGGAGTCATCCTTGAGAGTTACCCCTTTCCCTCCCCACATATCCAATCTGAGAACTTTTATTCCTGAGGTATCCACTTCTTTCTGCTGTGTGTGCTCAGTCACTCAGTCATGGCCGACTCTTTGTGACCCCATGGATTATGGCCTGCCAGGCTCCTCTGTCCACGGAATTCTCCATGCAAGGATACTGGAATGGGTAGCCATTCTGTTCTCCAGGGGATCTTCCCTACCCAGGGATGTCTGGATTTACAATTAAGGGCAGTATTTTCAAATGCAGTTTCCAAACGTTTTGGCACTAGGAGCCATGCAGAATCTGGACAGTGGTTTCAGCGGTGTCACTTAGAGGCCATTCTTTCTTATGCTTCTTGTGTCAGTGCCCAGAGTCACCATCCAGCTTTGAAGGGACCAGAGGGTCTCCAGCCCAGGGTGTCTTTGGCACATGTACAAGAATCCTCATGCTGACTGACTTGGAATCTCCTGGTGAGAAGTGATTTGTTACCCTGATTAGAATGTAAACACTTGCTGGAGTTGAGTTTTGTCTCTCATGTGAGTTTTATTATAGCCTTCTGTGTTTATAAACATGTCTCGAGCATGAGGGAGAAATGTGATAACCTTTAAGCCCCCAAGAGAGTATCCATTTGTTTACTCTGTGGGCTGAAATTAAGATAACTTAGCATCCTTCTCTGAGAGTCCTGTATCCCTCTTGCTTTGACCAGCTGACGTGGGATGGTGCTCAGATTACCATTCCCTAATTGTTCCGTCCTCTTCTAGTAGAGCCTGTAAAGTCTTTTGACAGATTACTTCTGTAGTCAGTTGGCATTCACTTGAGGGGTGCAAAGTCCAGGTGAGACGTCTGTTGAATCCAACCAACAGATATTGATTTTTTAAAGATTTAATGTGTCAGGCAGTGGAGCAAATCAAGAGTTGCTATACTCATGGAGCTTACATGCTTGTTAAGGAAATAGACATACATGTAAATAAGGGATGATGTGGAATGGCAAATGAGAGGGAGAAACAGAGCATTGTGGGAGTGCCCAGAGCATATGGGTCAGATTGAGAAAGCTGGGGAAGGCTTCATGGAAGAGGAGTGTCCTTTTGATCGTACCTTGAAGAGTGAACTGACTTTTAACAGGCAGAATTTTCACAGGTAAAGAGGAGGGACAGGCCCCATTTTTGGCAAGGCCAGCAGCAGGCACAGGGCTTAGTTCTAGAACACTAGGGCATGCCTGTAGAAACAATATAGTATCTTGTCACTGGTGCTTCGGGGACCTGTTTTGGGGCTGAAATGGAAGCGAGAGAGGTAGGCACCTAGGAACTAGAGAACCAGTGAAAAGGACGGAACGGGATGATCTTATGAAGAGCGTTGAATGGCATGCTTAGGAATTTGGCCTTAAAAAATTATTTATTTATTTGGCTTCATTGGGTCTTTTTTTTTAATTAATTAATTAATTTTAATTGGAGGATAAGTACTTTACAATATTGTGACCGTTGTTGCCACACATCAGCATGAATCGGCCACAGGTATGCATGTGTCCCTGGGTCATAATTGTGGCCCATGGGATCTTCGATCTTCGTTGTGGCAAGTGGGATCTTTAGTTGGAGCATGAGAGCTCTTTAGTAGAGGCCTGTGGGATCTAGTTCCCTGTCCAGGGATTGAATCCGGACCCCCTGCATTGGGAGCATGGAGTGTTAGCCACTGGACCACCAGGAAGTCCCAGCAAATGTGGGGGTTTGGTTTCAAAGATTTTTGAATAGCTTTCATTTTTCAAAATTGTAACTGGCAGCAGCACAGTGGATGGATTATAGAAAGGAGAGGCTGGGGACAGGAAGACCTGTTGCAAATATACTTGTGAGCAGTAATGAGGTTCCAAACCAGGGAGGGTGATGGAGAGAATAAGAAAAGGGATGAATTCCTGAGTTTTGCTTAGTTTTTAGAGAGGTACATAAGGCAGACTACAGTCAACAGGTTGCAAAGACTCTACTTCAGTCACATGACGGAGGCGACTGAGCACACACACACACACATAGAACTTCATAATTGGATGTTAGGGACAAGAGATGAGGAAAAGTCGTGGGAAATTTCACAAGATATCCAATCTTAGTTAGGATGGATGAGGATACCATTTACCAGGCTAAGGAACAGAAGAGAAGGACTTGAAGTGCCATATTGACTTTGAGGAGCCAGTAGAACATCTAAGATGGTCTAGAAAATCGAAGAAGGTCTGGAGCTTGGTAGAGATGCCAGAAGCAAGTGTAGACATGGGGGTTGGATTCAAGTCTTCAGCAGGCATTCCTTCCATGCCTTTCATGTGCCAGGCAGTGTTCTCCCATCTGTTCATCCATGTTTGAGAGCCCCTAACTTGTGGCAGCCATCAACATGGAGACACAGCAGAAGGAAGTGGCGTGAGTGAGTAAGAAGGTCGGTGAAGAAGTCAAGGGGCATCACAGGTGAAGACTATTAATAGTATAAAGGTTAAGCATAGGAGATGGCAGTCAGAAGGCTGCAGAGAAAACCAGGGGCAGGTGGTAGAATTGAAGGAGACGTCGTGTCAAGCCCCATGAGAGGTCAGTAGGGTCAAGAGGGACCCTACTGTTGAATTCAGCTTGGAAAATTCCAGTAGGACGGTAAGGGCAGAAGGACAAAGAGGGTGAAGACTGGGGGACCAGGCTGCACATTATTGTGATTGGACTGAGAGGAGGTTTCTCAGAGCAGCTGTCTTCCAGGGATGCTGTAGGGCAGCCTGAGGGGCCTGAGAAGAGGCACGTTTTAGCCAGATGGGGGCGCTGCAGTTAGCTGGCAGAATTCCTGAGTTCCTCCAGCTGTCAGCCTGTAGACCTTCACTTGCCCGGTAGCTGACTAAAGGCTGACCTGGAGCCATAAGCATTTTAATTTGCAAAACCATTGTCGTATTCCAACATAAACGGGGGGCAATTTAGCAATGCATCTCCAAAATGGCACTGGGTGCTGGCTCAGGCTTTTGCGGTATATGTTGAAAATGAACTCTGAATGCCATGGCATAAAAACCAGATTGTTGATTTTCATGATTAATTTGGTCTCTACGGCCAAGGAACCTGTTCATGGCCATATATCAGTTGTGGTTATAATTGTGGGGCAAAATGAAAAATCAATACTGGAACTACAGGGCTGTACTCTTAAAATCCAAGGCGTGTTTTGTTGCAAATCTCATGGAAGAAACTGACCTTCAAAGGGACACACATACCTTCATTATTGCACAAGTGTGTGTCCGTGGTGGAAAAGCCAAGGAAAGGGATTGGGTCTTATCAGAGTGTAGCTGGGGTGCTTGGAGAAGGTTCAGATGGTTGCAATTTCGAGTAAAATCTCACTTCCAGTTCTATGTGTGGGCTTCCCAGGTGGCTCACTGTAAAGAATTGCTTGTCAGTGCAGGAGACGCAGGACTCATGGGTTTGATCCTTGTGGTGGGAGGATCCTCTAGAGGAGGAAGGGGCAACCCATTCCAGTATTCTTGTCGGAAAACATCCCATGAACAGAGAAGCCTGACAGACTACAGTCCATGGGGTCACAAAGAGACGGACATGACTGAGTGACTGAGTGCCCATGCACGTACAGTTGTATGTGTCCTGCTGCTGCTGCTAAGTCGCTTCAGTCATGTCCAACTCTGTGCGACCCCAGAGACGGCAGCCCACCAGGCTCCCCCGTCCCTGGGATTCTCCAGGCAAGAACACTGGAGTGGGTTGCCATTTCCTGCTCCAATGCATGAAGGTGAAAAGTGAAAGTGAAGTCGCTCAGTCCTGTCCGACTCTGAGTGACCCCATGGACTGCAGCTTACTGGGCTCCTCCGTCCACGGGGTTTTCCAGGCAAGAGTACTGGAGTGGGGTGCCATCGCCTTCTTCGATATGTGTCCTAAGGCAGCCTCAACTAGTAATCTCTAGAAGGTTGTGCAGATGGAAGCCAGGACACCTGGGTATACTTTAGCCTCCGCTAATCACATGCTGCTGTCAGACAAGTCTCTTCCTCACCCCAGTATGTTTCTGTGGTTTTCTGTGTTAGGACTTCAGAGATGCTTGAAGTCCTCTGAAAAGATTGACATACTTGAGTGGGAAAGAAACATCTTCCATTAGCATCATTATGAATAAGACACCCAAGGGGCTTGTTTACATTTTCCATTCCTTCGATTGGGAATAGACTTCTTTTCTGTCAAGCCTGTGTTGTTTAAGTCTGTGTGTAGGGGATTCTTTTCTGTGTTTCGCCTTTTGTTTTGGCAGAAGTGCCCGATCCCCACTTGCCATGGTGAAAGAATCATTACCTGCAGACTACATTAGACAAATAGAACATGAAGGGAAGAACCTTGTGTAGGTAGATGGGAGTGTGAGAACCAGGAAATGGCCTGCTCATGGGTCCAAACGTTGGCAACAGTGCCATGGCGAAAAGAAATCTCAACATCCAGAAAAAAAAAGCAAAAGTGTCAGTTGCTCAGTCGTGTCCGACTCTTTGCAACCCTGTGGACTGTGCCTGCCAGGTTCCTCTGTCCATGGAATTCTCCAGGGATGACTACTGAAATGGGTTGCTATTTCCTGCTCAAGGAGATCTTCCTGACCCAGGGATTGAACCCGTGTCTCCTGCATTGCAGGCAGATTCTTTCCCATCTGAGCCACCAACATCCAGGTGAAGATTCATTCTCTGATCCGACCTGCCATTTTTCTAAGCCAAGCTGAAATTAATTAAGTAGACGAATGAGTCAGTTGAAATTTACTAGCAGCTTCTTGACCTAATGCCTTAGAAAGTTCTGTCCTTACAGATCAGGTCTCACATTGAGGTCAGAAGAATCAGATGCAACTCAAAGAAAGGAGAGCTAGTGGAAATGCCAAAGGTGCCTTCCAGGGAACTGTAGCTCTAGCGGGCCCCCTTGACGTGCTTCTGTTCCATGCGACTTATGATTATTTGAGTGCTAAGGTTTGCGGCAGGCTGCCTTGGTGTACAGGCTGAGGTGGTGATTTGTTTCTTTTCCCATCTCCTTTGCGTCTCCTCGTTTCAACTTAAGAAATGAATTGTGTGGCCTTTTATAATATAGAGATTAGCGCAGCCTTTTTTTAAGTCCCTCTTCTGTGATCTCTCTTAGGAGTTGACTCTCTGCAAAAGAAACACTTCTGTCTTGTCAGAATGACAGTGATTACCCCACAGTTTGGAAAATCTCCAGCAGCTTTTGTTCCCTGAAAAAAAAAAGAACTTGATTTGATGAATAAAAAGTTGGGGGATTTGATGAGTCAGAGGGCAAGAAAATGTCCTCGCCTCACATGAGGCTCTCAGAGTCAGACACAGCGAACATCGGGGAGAAAATAAACCTTAATCTCCCAAGGAAAAAACCCTGGAGCATGAACGTGTTCCCTCTAGAAATGCTGTAAATCTTGCAAACCCTATAGGTTTTCTGTTTGGGGCAACATCAAAGCCCAGCGACTTTGGAGATTAAAGTGTGTTTGACAAACAAAACTTTCCCCATGCCACACTCTTTACGAGATTTGGCCTGTCTCTTGCCTTTGTTTTACCTCCATGGGACTTCCTTTCTTCCTGAGATGTGGGAAGTCTCACCTCCTCAAATCTGGGGCAGGCTGCGACGGTTTGTGCCTTGAATGGCAGGTGCAGGCCCCAGCGGCAGGCCCTCCACTTTCCAGCATGTTCCTGCCCCAGCGGTGGCCCACACCTTCTCCCGGTCACTTCCCAGGGACCCTCTTACTTGTGAAAGAGTTTCAGAGTCTTCACTGACTCTAAGAAGATCAAACAGCAGGAAGACAGTGGTTTCCCTCAGTTGAGACAAAGGAGTTTGTCTTTTACCTCAGAATTTCTGTTTCTTTTCAAACTGTCTTCCCCACTGTCTCAGAAGAAATGCTTGTGTATTTTTTTGTTTGTTTGTTTGTTTTGTCCTGACCTGTTTCCGTGTCGGGGATGTCTCTGCGCTTTCTCTCTTGCAAACTGGAAATAGATGATTCTGTTTTTGTGCAGGGAAAGTTCTTTTTTTGGAGAAATTATCACTTAACAGAAGAAAAACTTTCCTTCAGTAAGATCGTTTTTTTGGGGGAAGTAGAGAGTGACAAGATTTTGCTTTTAAAAAAAAAAACGCCTTTGTCTTTTAACGGAGTTGGGTTCTCTCAAGTCACACATTCCAGCCTTCTGCCAAAGTCCCCAGTATGGTCTGATCTGCGGCTGCTCCTCAGGGTGGTCAGATCGCAAGTGAAGGACAGGTTGGGGAGGCAAACGGCTTTAAGGGTAAAGCCCACAGCGTAAAAATCTCATTACTGGAAAAGCGCTTGTGTGGTTCAGGCTAGGTACTCCCAAGTGGAAGGATGGTGACGGTGAATGGTTAAGGGACTCACTAAAATATCTTAAATTGTCTCCGTTAAACACGTAGCGTCCTTCAAGGTCACACAGAGCTGAAACTTGAACAGCTGTACAACAAGCATCTGAGATTGTTTTTAATTGTGTCCCCTTTCTCGAACAGCAGTAATTCTTGTTGATACTGTCAAGAACCTTTCCACCGAGCACAAGCACACCATACTTGAAGGTCAAATGCTTAACCCTTCTGCATGGTTACAATGAAAACGGACCCCTTTGTTTCCATTAATGTATACCCCAGCCGCGCACACGGGGAGAATGGGGGCCTCAGGCGCTCACCAAGCTGAAGTAACTTATTGTCCGAGCGCCACAAAGAGAGCATATTTTTGTTTTCATCCAGCAGTTGCTTCGCCTTTGCCTGTGCAGCCAACCACGAGACAGTATGGCCATTTATCAATGGGCAGAATTTTTGGGTACCATTTTGTTCCTCTGACCTGTGTTACTTTTTACTGACCCGACCAAATTGCTTAAAAATTTTCCCTTTTCTGCTGTCAGTGTTTAAAGCTGCTTAATGTCTCTGAAGTGATCCACGCACCACCCCCCCCACCCCGCCCACCGCTTTTTTAAAACACTTTATATTCCTGTTTACCACCACACCTGTTACTGTAGCGAACCATGAAATCACAAATGTTATGCAGCTCTTAGTGACCAATAATACTTTATTAAATATAAAGAACATCTCTTATACTCTGATACTCTGATGCCATGGTGGTGTATGAAGGTAAGCAGGCTGATGATCTACATATATTTATTTGTCGGGAGCCAATCAGGAAAGTAGGTTGGTGTGTTAATTTGTTTGTTTGGTAAAAAGAAATCTCTCTCACTCTTTTTTTTTTTTTTTTCCTGCTCCTTAAGAGTTAAACCAAAGGGGCCAGTTCAGCAAACATTAAATATGAGCCTCAAACATGAAGGCTGCATTGTTACTGAAACAAAAATGCCGCAGCAGGTGGTGGACTTGAACAGGAGGGAGGAGGAGGTTCAGTTGTTGCCCATTTTTCTAATCCTTTCAGAAAACCCATTGTCTAAACCCCAAAGTTAAAGTGTCCTGGTTCCGTCTCACGGAGACAATTTCGACATGAAAGGACCGTGCCCACCACGGGTTTTCTCCAACGGTTTAATCTTTGGGTATGGAATGCATCACCACTAAACAAGGCAGGAGAGGCAATTATCTCTGTGAGATGAGCCAATAATATCTGCTTATCAAAGCATAAAACTGTCCTGAGTACAGCCAGTTAGTTAAGTAGGAATTCGTGCCAACAGCGGTAGTATTAGCAGCTTTTAGATTGTATCACTCAAGATAGAAATGTGGTTTCTGTTGTCTTTGGGGCTTTCAGAGCAAATTTGTGGTGACCACATTACCTTTATAAAGCTCAGGTGAAACCCCGCTTAGTCTGTACCTGTTTATATCAAAGTGTTTCATGGAAGGGATAGTTTTTAAAAGGTATCAATAACTGAAGTTGAAATAATTGCTTTCTTACCCCAAAGATGAATAAAATATAGTTTCTAGCTTTAGAATCAGAGTTCATTAAATAGGAGGCGCTGAGAAATGAGTTAGGGACTTGCCTGGTGGTCCAGTGGTTAAGAGTCCACCTTCCAATGCAGGAGTTCTAGTCCTGGTCAGGGAACTAAGATCCCATATACTGTCGGGCACCTAAGCTCTCGTGTTGCAACTAGGGAAGCCTGCCCACCACAACTACTGAGCCCGTGGGCTCTAGAGCCTGTGTGCCACCATTTGAGAAGCCCATGTGCCACAACAGAGAGCCCGCACAGCCAAAAATAAATGAAAAATAAACTTTTTTTTTTTTTTAAATAAAATATGAGTTAAAGAGCAAAGGCAGACTCCTGGACTGATTCCCATTATTGCTCCTGCTGCAGCATATGAAGTAGCCCATTTGTGTGCAGAGTCCCTCTGTGTTTTGTTTTGTTTTTTAATATTTCTTTATTTGGCTGAACTGGATCTTAGCTGCAACTCCTAGCTGTGGCACGTGGGATCTAGTTCCCTGACCAGGGATCAAACCTGGGCACCGTGCACTGGAAGTGCCAAGTCTTAGCCACTGGATCACCAGGAAGGACCCCTTCTGTGTTCTCATTGAGCTGTTTTGATTGTTGGTTTTAGTCCAAATCGCAGTTGGAATAATTTAAGAAAGTGAGTTCAGTGTAGTGACAGTTTTCTATTATAAATTCCTGAGAAGTCTAGAGTTGAAAAATCTCATGTTGATAAACTTCAGACACAAATTCGGATACATTTGTAGATGTTCCATCAGTCATGTTCTTGTATTAATGGCTGACGTGAACACCAGGTTTATCAGCCTAACCAGAAAGAAGCTACATTTCTACTGCTTAAGCCACATGTAAGATCTAATGATGGCTGCTGTCTGTGGCACTAAATATATAAACAGGATAAAATCTGCCCAACTCAAAGATTTTTGTACCTTTCTGTATAATACTGGCATTCAGAAGTTAGTGAACTTATGGTTGCCAAAGGGAAAAGGTCTGGGGGGAGGGGGGTGGGGATGAATTGGGAGTGTGGGATTGACATATGCACATTACTATAAAAATAGAAAACCAACAAGGACCTACTGCATAGCACAGGGAACTCTGCTCCATATTATGTAACAACTTAAATGGGAAAAAATTTTGAAAAAGAATAGATACATTTATGTGTATATCCGAATCACTTTGCTGTATGCCTGAAGTTCGTACAACGTTGTTAATCAACTCTACTCCAATAGAAAATAAAAATGAAAAAAAAAAAGTTAGTGTCTTCATCTGACACTCATATTCCTTTCATGTGTGATATTCATAAATGTGAGAAAGGGTGAAAAAAAATCCTGACTGATGTAATTTTCAGCCTTGGTTTGGACATTATAGCTGGGACAGGTCTGGATATCTGAAGCAAATTTAGGTGGAAAGAGAGTTGGGTAGAGATGAGGTTCAGCAACCACTTGGTGTCTTCAGGATTCAAAAAACGGCACTGTTCCCTGTGACCTCAGGTCCTCTGTCTTTTTGTCTAAGTGGGACTACAGTCAACCAGAAAGTAAGCCACTGTTTCTTCTATAAGTAGAGACCATCTCTGAACCCTAGTCTGATACTGAAAAGATTGTTAAGAACTTAGCAGCATTTACCCTGGTTCTGGTAACCACCCTTACTCTACCACCTGCTGGCAATGAGATCCTGGACCAGTTATTAGGCACTGGTAAAATGGGTTTGTAAATAATACCAACCAACCTTAAGGGGTTGTTGGAAGGGTTAACTGAGATGCTGTATCCCGGCTTCATAGGATGTGCTCCAGAGTCATTACATAGTTTTGTGGTTGAGTCATTACAGAGTTTCGTGAACTCTGCTACCAGACTGCCTAGGTTTGAATCCTGACCCTACCGCTTAGCACCTGTGTGACTGGACACCAGTTATTTAATACTTGTGTGCCTTGATTTTCTTGTCTGTAAATTGGGATAGTGATAAAACCTGCTTAACTGAACTGTTATGAAAATGTAACAAGGAATCCATGAGAAGCGATCAGGATGGGATCTGGCATGTGGTAAACTTCCAATCAGTGATCATTTTTGTGGTTGTTTTTGTTATTAATACCTCTCTAGTTGTATTTATTTAGCCACTGAAATGTGTTTTTCTTTTCATAGCTACTATTAATGCATTAAAACTCAGGGCTCAGCGTTCCCTGGTGGCTCAGAGGTTAAAGCGTCTGCCTGGAATGTGGGAGACCCGGGTTCGATCCCTGGGTTGGGAAGATCCCCTGGAAAGGAAATGGCAACCCACTCCAGTACTCTTGCCTGGAAAATCCCATGGAGGCAGGGAGGAGCCTGGTAGGCTGCAGTCCGTGGGGTTGCAAAGAGTCAGACACGACTGAGTGACTTCACTTACTTACTTATTAATGCATTAGTAATATGTACTTAAATTACTGCTTTAATAGGCATTTAAATAATTCCTGAACTGCTGTTTGAGAAGTCTGTCTCCAAACCGTGTGCATATGTGTTCTCTGAGCAGATATGTGCCAAGCAGCAAGTAATGCTGACATTGAAGACTTGGTAGGCCGTGGTGTTTACAGAGAGTGTAAACAGGCAGGAACTGCATTTGTCTTGGGTAGATTTTATCTGTGGACAAGTGCAGCAACTCTGCCCACGTGACCTGTCCTGAATTATCTTTCCCTACCAGATTGTTACTTCATTTAGAGTTTTAATAGTCACATTGTCAATAGCATGTTCAGCTTCATTACAGCAGGACATAGCTCTTACCTCAGGAATCTTAAGAAAAATAAGACTTTTTTTTAAGGGTGGGCAGATCCTTATGTTGAAATTTTTTAGTTGTATCTTTGTTCTTAGGGTTCACATTTTAGTTTTCATTGCCTCAAAATGAAAAGGATAAGAGTATTTAGCAGATCAGGGTTAAATAATAATGTAATGGTTATGCTTGGCCGTGAACAGGACAGTCTACTGTTTTATAAATCAAGTCTGACAGTTCAATAGTTAATTTACATAACCGCTTTGGTCACCTTCCACCCCATGTATATATTTTGTTTTTCTATCTAGAGAGTAAGCTCCTGGTAGCCAGGTACTGTGGCCTTACAGATTACAGACAGCCTTATAGTAGAGACTCAAATTGTTTGATTTATTACATGGAAATTTGCCTTCAGAACAGTCTGTTCCTTGTGCTCTGTGTGTTTGAAATGTATTGGGCCTGGAGTATGGAGCACCATAGCTTGACTTGTATATTCATTTTGGTATTGAATGAGTTATTTAATGTAGCCAAGCCTCAGAGTCCTTATCTGTAATAAGAAGGTTAATAACACTTGCTCTACCTAACTCACCTAGTTGTTGTGAGGATTACATGAGCCATTGTTCATGAAAACACTTTGTAAAGTGTAAATCAGTTTACACATGTGTTGGCTTTGGTCCCTGGAGGCTGATGCAGGGGTTAGGTTTGGCTCTGTTACTTACTCATGGTATAAAATTTGGCCAATTACTCAACCTTTCTGAGAGTCCCTTGGACTGCAAGGAGATCCAACCAGTCCATTCTAAAGGAGATCAGCCCTGGGATTTCTTTGGAAGGAATGATGCTAAAGCTGAAACTCCAGTACTTTGGCCACCTCATGGGAAGAGTTGACTCATTGGAAAACACTCTGATGCTGGGAAAGATTGAAGGCAAAAGGTGAAGAGGGTGGCAAAGGATGAGATGGTTGGATAGCATCACCAACTCAAAGAACATGAACTTGGGCAAACTCCGAGAGATGGTGAGGGACAAGAAGGTCTGGTATGCTGCAGTCCATGGGGTCACAAAGAGTCAGACACAACTTAGCAACTGAACAGCAATGACAACCCTTTGAAGTAGGTGCTAGAAATAGTCTCTTGTATAGATGAAGATACTGAGGTACGAAGGGTAAGTCACTTGCCATGGCTAACTCAGCCATGAAATAGATTCAAGAGCCTATGTCCTTGCTCCTCATCCTAAAATCCACAGGGCAAGAGACCTCCTGACTTGCTTCCTGTAGCATTCTCTTCCTTACCCATTCCCATCAGCTTTGCTTAATAAATTTGAGTTCCGTGCCATCCAGTTGTCAACTCAGATAGAGTAACAATTAAGTGCAGAATGATGTGTGTGTGTGTGTGTGTGTGTTATTTCCCCAAATCTTTAAGTCTGACATACATGTTCTGTCATACTCTAGACCATCTGTCTGCTAAAATGTTCCACTAGCATTTCCAGCTTCATGTGTCTACAATTGGACTCTTCCCTGCAGCTTTGAGGAGTTATTTACTCTCTCCATCCCTCAATTTCCTCATTTAAAAAACAGAGGATGGGAATTCCCTAGCGACCCAGGGGTTAAGACCCTGCACTTCCACTGCAGGGGGGCACACGTTCAATGCCTGGTCTTCAGTGCCTGGTCAGGGAACTAAGATCCGGCATGCCATAAATAGATTTTTAAAATGTTTTTAATAATAAAAAAAAGAGGTGGCACTTAAACAGTTGCTTTCTTGATGAAATAAGATCCTGTTGATAAAATGCTTGATTCGATCCCTAGCACCTAGTAGGCACTAAAGAAATGAACCTTGGGCTGTTCCTGCCACTTTGTGGGAAGCAGTTCTCAAAGCTCCGGGGGGCAGTTGAAGGTTCTTGGCGGGGCCCTCTGGCCTCGGTCTCCTGAGCAGTTACAATTTCTACCCGGGCTTTGGTCTGGATGTGACTGAGAAGGGGGTGGGCAGAAGGTAGGGTCAGGGGAGCCAATAGATACAAAGGAGTGAATTATAACAAAGAGCCTTTTCTGCTTCAGTTCTTGTGTAGAAAACATATGTTCAGTGATGCGGGCAGCAGTTGGGTTAAAGACACACTGTAGGGCTGCAGACAAAAGGCCCGCACTCTTCCTGCATCACAATGTTTTCAAACATATTCACTTGGCTCACTTGTTAGGGACTGAGCTGTCAGCTGGATCTTCTTGCAAGTGTGATTTCTTTTTCCTGCCCGTTCCCTTTCAGAGGCCTCCCCGCCTCCCCTCCCCTTCTTCCCCCAATGTTTTACACTTCATATAATCCAGTGTGCATGACAGACCACTTCAGCCTTTGTGTTCCTGATGTTTGCGGGGGCAGGGGGAGCAGATCTGATGGAGATCTCTGGTACCTTTTCAGTGGCCCAAGGATTGGAAGGCGCTAAGCCACTGTGAGGCCAGACATCATCTGTGGCTCAATTACGGAGTAGCTACCCATTCTCCACCTTCAATTAACAGTTCCGACAACAAACAGATTAGAGCAGCGAGATTCTTAGAAGTGGCGGCTGGGGACTGGGGGCATATGTGTGTGTGTGTGTGTGTGTGTGTGTTGCGGTGGCCTTGGGAGAGTTCTTGCTCTTATGCGTGGAGTGAATAGATTTTGATGAAAAGACGAAGATACGGCAAGGCACTGCTGGAGTAGCTGAAGAGAAGTCGGCTGTCATTCTATTAACAGTATTCATGACGTGAGGTGTGTGTGTGTATGTCGAGACTGAATTGGAGACCTGGGTGGTGTTGCTGTGCACCATGGCTATCATTGAAACATTTGTGTTTTCTTTCTTTCTTTTAAAATGGTGAAAAGGCCCATTCCCTTTTTACTTTATTTTTTAAAAAATATTTATTGGCTGTGTTGGGTCTTGGTTGCAGCACATGGAATCTTCGTTGCAATGTGCGAGATTTCATTGCAGCACATAGACTCTAACGGTGGCACGCCGATCAGTAGTTGCAGTGAGAGGGCTCCAGAGCCCCATGGCTTCAGTAGTTGCAGTGTGCGGGCTCTTAAGTTGTGGTGTGTGGGCTCAGTAGTTGCTCCAAGTCACATGGGATCTTTGTTCCCCAACCAGGGATCGAACCCATGTCCCCTGCATTGCAAAGTGAGTTCTTAACCTCTGGACCACCAGGGATGTCCCCAAACCTTTCTGTTTCCTTTATTAAAGATTTTGCGGCTATGGCAGGTTTGTTTCCTTGCACAAGACTTTAGAAAGGCACTTTTAGATGTATTTCTCTTTACTAGGTAGATGCATATAATGTAAAGCATTACACATAGTATCTTGATGTATTTATTATCTAGTAGAGCTTCCATTTCAGTGAACAGTCAGCTAGAAATGTAAAGAATTAGCACTCTAGGCCTTCTGCCACCGATGTGTATATACTTTGGGCATTTCACCTTCCCAGTCTCAGTTTTCCCATCTATGAAATGGGAATCTCATTATCCTCACACCTTATAGAGCATACTATAATAAAACAATCACTGTAAGATAATGGTCAATGAAAATACTCTCTTGTCTTTTTTCATACTATTTTTATTGATCTGGTAGTTTTTTTTCTTTCTTTCTTTTTTTCACTTTGGCTATTTCTGGATTTTTTTTTCTATTTTGGCTGCATGGCCTGTGGGATCTAGTTCCCTGAGCAGCAACTGAACCTGAGCTCCCTGCATTGGGAGCACAGAGTCTTAACCACTGGACCACCAGGGAAGTCCCCACACTCTTTTCTTTGTAGAAACTGTGTGTTGAGTCTTCATTGTCACATCACTGAGTCACTTTCAAGGCTTTTGCCGCTTCTTTCTTCCAATGGCCTTGCTCAGATGCTCTTGTGTCATGATATTGTTGATTAGTTGAGTTGCTCGTCCAGGAGGTCACCAGCATCTTGCAGGGAAGGCGAGGCAGCGGGGAGACAGGGACTTTCCCATTGACTTAGAGCCCTCCATGGGCCGTTAGTTCATTTCAGCAGTAGAGGCAATTACAGCCCTGCTAATGAATAGGCCGTCAAGTGGAATTTCCCATATATGGTGTCTTCTGGTGTGAGGATAATTTCAACACCTCCAAGTCCTGAGACATGAAACATGATATAAATATTTTCTAATGAAAAGCACCAACAAAGTCATCTCCGCCAACACATGTCAGAACTGACAAAGGAAACTGCTGATGCTATTAGTTTTTAGTGCTGTCATTTGGAAATCCTTGAAAGGAAAGTATTGTGGAAATGTATACCTGGTCCCCTTAGACAGAAAGTAACAGTCTGCAAAGATTTTAGTAATGGAGACAGCTGAGAGGCTGTAAGTTGGGACTAGAATGACACCTGAGGTGGCACCCTCTTTGGCCTGGAGTGGAGTGTTACCCTGGGCCAACAGGAGAACAGCTGGAAAATAAATGGATATTCTTTCCCACATCAAATGGGTTCATTTCACAGAGTGATGGGAAAGGGAGGTGAGAGTAATAAGGGTGTGTGTGTGAGACTTTACCCCCTAGTGTATAGGTTTTTTTTTCTTTCTTTCTTGTTTTGAAAGAAAGTGAATGTTTCAGAAGCTAGAATGATTCCTGAGCTCTCTTGGCAAGAATAATTATGCTGTTTCTCTCACTTCCCCATGAATCAGCTTTATTATATAGACTGCACGAAATAGTGACTAAGTGTTGACTCTGCTGAAACAAATGAATCTGTTAGGCTCTTTGGAAAACAGAGGGTAAAGAACAATGATTTTTGTAAACTCCATAAAGGTCAAAAAAAGGCTTTCAGTAAGTATGCAGAGACTAGAAATCAAATCCCATTTCCTATCATAGAAGCCTGTTGTTTTAGCCCCGGTAGTTAATGTACTGTATGTGAAAGATTTAAGACTGGTTGGAAAGCTTGGCTTCTGTTTTATTAGGCTGCTATTGAAAAGCCAACAGCCTAACTTCGACTAGGTGCTTTGAGATTTCTTAATGGGCTGTCAGGGGCAAGACACCAGGGCTGTGCTATACTAGCTCTTTCCTGTACATTAAAACAACAGGGGCCAAGCGATCGCATACAGAAGTATGAATGACTTGATGCTTTCTCTGTTCCATATGGCCAGCCATGTCTTTGGCAATTAATCATGTACAAAATCAGTCGAGTGCTCTCTGAAGCATTGAAGTCAACATTCAGTTGTGCCGGTGCCAGTGGGGGCAGTGGGGTTGCAGGCGTAAAGTAGCAGGATGAGGGGTCGCTGGCGCCACGGCCCAAGCAGCTGGCTTCTATAAACAACACTTTTTTCCCTCTCCGCCTTTATTCCTTTTCTTTCTGTCTTCCTCTTTCTTGCTTACTTTTCCCCCTCTCTTTATTTCTTCCCCCCTTTTCCCTTCACTTTCCTTTCCTTTCTTTTTTCTTTCTTTTTTTTTCCTCCCTCCCTCCCTCCTTCCCTTCTCCCTTCCCTTCCCCCCTCCTTCCCATCTTCCTTCCTTCCTTCTTGCCTTCCTTGACAATCACAAGGATCATTTTTCACCATCCTCTTAAACACCATGGTTACCAGCTTGGTTCTAAGGTTTAGCTTCTGCTCACTGCCCTGGCACCCCAGGTTTAACACCTGGAGCAGGCTGCCGTTTTCCTACAGCAGCCTGGCCGTCCCAGCGCTCACCCACATGAAGTGTCCTGAGAGCTCATGCAGCACGAGATAGGCCGCTGTGGCTCTGTAGCTTTTAGTGAACCACATTAAACATGGTGATTTCTATACTGTTCGGAGGGGAAAAGTGGGAAGTAACTATGAAAGTGCCTTGGGGAAAAAAAGTAAGTAGTTATTCCCATTTATGGCTATAGTATTTTAGGATTAAAAAAATAAATCAGTATTCATTATCTTCTTTGATCTTTCTTCCCCTAGTTTTTATTTTGTTTTGTTTTTAACACAGAATGCTGCTGATATCAGTCATGACAATTTCTAATATCTATTGAGCATTTTGTGTGTGCCAGGCGTTGGGCAGAATACTTGTGCTGGATAATCTCATGTAATCATCCCAAGAAGTCTAGATGCTGTTACATAGACCCCTTGACAGATGAGAAGACGGATCAAAGAAAGGTTTGCCCTGAATTCTTTCCTCACAGACATTCCTGATTACTCTCAGTTAGCTCCCGCCTCTCAATAGCACACAATGGATAAGCTCCAGAATATGTCTTCTGGGTACATTTTTTTGAGGATTCACTTGGTAAACTCTGCTGAGATGTTCATGTACCTTAAAGCAGGTCTTTGAGATGAACTGAACCAGTGTCTCTTTAGGCGGAAGTAAAAGGCCGCTTTGTTGGCTGCCTCTTGGAGACTTCTGCCTTTGTGCCTGCCTTTCAGGACAGCCTAGCTTATCTCCTGCCCTCCTTGGTAAGACTGTGAGGGGTGGGGGAGGAAAGGGATGGGGGGCGGAGAAGACGGCAGCCTTAAGTCATCCGGTAGACGGGGGCACCCAGTGGTGACTTGGTGTTATCTCTTAGCCCAGGTCATGCAGGATGTGTCTTCTCAAATTCAGGAAACAGGGGGAAGAAAGTCTGAACATTGTGTAAACATTAGCACCCTCAAAACCTCTTGCTCCCGGAGAGGGAGATAAAGTAGGCAGAAAGGCCGAGGGGGAATGTTTATTTGTTCTGCTGGGCTGTGGATCCAAGCACGCTGGAAATCTTCGGCGGTGCCCAGTCCAGTTTAGACAAGGCGGAGGTATCACTCAGCATCGAGCTGCAGAGGCCTCACAAAAGAGCCATCTGAAACTGACAATCAGTCAATGAAGGCAGACCCGAGATCGACCTCTCTTTGATGGGACCAAGGCTATCGCAGTGGGTTCTGTGCCTTTTTTCTTTTTCTTCTTAAAAAAAAAAAAAAAAAACAAAAAACAGGCTGGGTTGGGGGGAGAAAGAAAGAAAGAAAAAAAAGTGTTCCTGGACTTTTGAAGAAGGGAGCCCTGGTTGGGTTTTTGACAGCCCATGGCAATGTTGATGTGATGAAATAGCTTTCCCAGCTGATAACATCTTAAACCAAGTTTCTTGGCAAGTTGAACCTTTAGCCCTCATTATCAGTCAGGGCATATCTTTGTAATTTGTGTGTGCAGCAGGGAACTGCAGCCCTAACATGAGGCAGCTATGTATATAAAGTGTTAGGAATGGCATTTTTTCCCACCACAACAGTAGGACTTTTTTGGTGGTAGTCAGGGTTGAGAGATGCTGAGAAGGTGGGAAATGTATGCAGCTTCTGGCATCCTAGCGTTTATATGGCTTTTGAAATTGGAAAAACAGCAGCAGACTTTTTTTTTTTTAATGAACTAAGAAGAGAGATCACAAGCCATATTTGTTGAGTGCCTCCTGTTTCCATGCATTTTCTTAGACACAGTTCTCTGATTTGTAAGAAGGATGGATTAAACCTAGGTTTTGGAGTTGAAGGCCTGTTGGAAGCTGTTACTCCAGATCAGAAAGGAACCAAAAGAAGGAAGGACTTACTTTCCATTATTAGTAAATGAGTAAATACTGTTATTCTCCTTTTAAATCTAAGAATGACTCCTATCTACAAACCTTACATGGTATAAATTCTGCATAGTGCAAGTTATGTTCATAATGTGCTTTCCTAAAGATGCCCTAGAATTAGGACATATTGAAAGTTACCAAATGTAAGAATATAACCAGCAAGAATTAGGTGAGTTACTCAGGGTTAGTTGAATGAATTCTGGATTGGGAGACTTTTTTCCCAAGAAAGATGTGAAACCTATGCCTAAAATTTAAGTCCTCTTAGAGCTTTAGAGTTTTGGTTTTTCTTTTCTCGCTCTCAGTCAGTCTCTCTCTCTCTCTCTCTCAACCTCTCTCTTTCTCTAGTTCTGGACATTTTACTTAATCTTTTATGCATAAAGTTTTGAGCCAGGAGAAGCTAAAAACACTCTAGAATTCTTGGAGGTCATTAGAATGCTGTGGGTTGCCAGAGTTCAAAATAGTTTTCTCTGCTGCAATGGACAAAGTAAGACTTCTTCTTTTGGCTTATCAGGAGACTATGCATAGATTAGATGCTATCATAGCTTTGTGGTAAAACTATTTTTGGATACATCCATCCAAATGAACATTGCCCTAAGCAGTCGCCTAGGGATTGCAAAGGCTTCATTTTTTTTCATGATACTTTTGTTTAAAAATAGGTGGTATAACTTTTTTTCTTAGATTTGTCTTTAGAAATAGTTTGAATCAGACCAAAGCTTGTTTCACACATTGTTCTTGGTCTTGAATAATACTCTGTCCACCTTCTTCACCAGACACGCTCAGACATGTCATATGATTTCATTTGTTCCACAAGCCTCTATCAGGAGTCCACTTTCACAACTGGTGCCAAACTTGGCATCTTAGAGGATTTGAAAAGAAATGGGTATGGCCCCTATCTGTTCTCGCAGAGCTCACACTCTGGAAGAGGAAAGCTCTAATGCATAATTAATCACAGTGGAATATGAAGTGATTTATGAGATGCTCAAGGGCGGTCCATAAGAAGGGGTGACAACTCTACTTAGTTTGGTGGAAGGATGTGGTTCCTGGAGGACTTCACATAGGAGGTGTTATCTGAGATGTTTCTTGAAGAATTAGTAGTTACTGGTAAGTTATATAACCAGGTACAAGTAAATATATAATCTACAATAGGCATGTATTTTCAGGGAACTGCAATTAGTCTAATGTGGAATAGAAGACAGAGCTAAGACTTGAGACGTCAGCACTGCCTATATAAAAATGAGAGGGTTTTTCTTTTTTTTTCTGATTAAGGAATCTGGGCTTTAAAAAGTATTGTTTTGTACCTCTCAAATACAATAACTGAAGTCTGCATGAACCTGAAGTCTGTAAGCTGCTCTGGCTTAGGTGGAGTTTGGGAGGCGGAAGTTTCTTATCTCCTTTGACCCTGACACACTCCTCTTGTAGGAGGTAAATTCATAAAAGGGGTGAGACTGACCCAGAGATGCTAGTTGGGACACCATTTCATGGCCCAGATGAGAGCTGTCCTGTACCAAGTCTAATGGCTGTGGGGAAGAAGTAAGTCTGAGTCCTACTGAACAAAGAGGAACGATAGGCGTTGATGTTTAGGTGCAGGGAGGGCAGGAACACAAAGAGAGGAGGCTAGGATGAGGCCTAGATGTCTGGTTTAGGTGACTGCATTGGGAGTGGTGTCATTCGTCATTCTAGGGAGGTAAAGGGAGAAGGGGACAACAGAGCATGAGATGGTTGATGGCATCACCTACTCGATGGACATGAATTTGAGCAAGCTCCAGGAGTTGGTAATGGACCAGGTAAAAGCCTGGTGTGCTGCAGTCCATGGGGTCACAAAGAGTCGGACATGACTGAGCGACTGAACTGAACTGAAAGGGAGAAGGAGCAGATTGATGGAGAACAGAAATTGCAGTTCACAAGTGGATGAGTTGAGACCGAAGTGTCATTTTGAGATGTATGTCGAAGGAGAATCAACCATCTAGTGGTTGATTCTATGGAACGAGAGTTCCATAGCAGGGAGGTCTGCTTGTAGGTAGAAGTCCGTGGAAAGTGGTTGGTCTGCAGGGACCTGTAAAGCCACAGGAGGGGAAGGTTGCCCACAGAGAATGCAGGCAACAGAGAGAACAGGAGAACCAAGGACGGAACCCTGGGCTAAGCACAGGTGAGGGTCCCACAGTGAGGAGCCCCCCAGAAGACTAAGAAGAATAGGGCACATATTGGATAGTGGCCTCAGAGAGAGAGGCATCTACTAATAATGCCATGTACAGTGAAATCAGAACTGATTCTAAAAATAAAGCCCACCCTCCAAGGATCAAGATTTTTCTCCTGTGAGGGATATGCAAAGGAGGGTGCCTCTGGCTTCTGAGAGAGGCTTCTGATGGCTGTGGCCATTCAATGGTTACCTGTTCTCCTTTGGAAATTTTTCAAGTTGTAGACACTTTGGGGGAATCCTCTTGCTAAAATAGCAGAGCCTAACACAAGTTGGATGAGGGCATTTAAGATGAAACTAAACCTCATAATCATAATGGCACAAGACTGGGTAACTAGGCCTCGCGAGAATCCATAGGGAGGCTCCGTGGTCCTCTCCATCCTGCAGTGTAGGAGAGGCCATAGGGAGGAAGTGGCAGCTGGGATTTGTGTAGTCAGCTCTCTTACATGGATATTAAAGGGAAAGAGGCGATGGGATGAACTGGGAGACTGAGATTGACATATACTGGAGTGGGTTGCCATGCTCACCTCTAGGGAATCTTCCCAACCCAAGGATCAAACCTGGCCCTCTTAAGTCTCCTGCATTGGCAGGCAGCTTCTTTACCACTAGCGCCACCTGGGACGCCCATATACACTTTTGTTGTTCTTCAGTCACTAAGTTGTGTCCCAACTCTTCGTGACCCCACGGACTGCAGCACGCCAGGCTTCCCTGTCCATCATCTCCCCTAGTTTGCTCAAACACATGTCCATTGACTCGGTGATGCCATCAGCCATCTCATCGTCTGTCATCCCCTTTTCCTCCTGCCCTCAATCTTTCCCAGTATCAGGATCTCTTCCAGTGAGTCAGTTTTTTGCATCAGGTAGCCAAAGTATTGGAGCTTCAGTTTCAACGTCAGTCCTTCCAATGAATATTCAGAATATTCAGTACTAAAAAATAGATCACTAGTGAGAACCCACAGTATAGCACTGGACGTAGTTCACTCTATAGCACAGGGAACTCTACTCAGCACTCTGTGGTGGCCTAAATGGGAAGGAAACCCCTGGGGAGCCTACACTATTATGAGGGTAAAAATATCACAATTTTTATAAAAAGAATGCCCTTTGACACTCTGAGATTTCCTTTTGTGAAAGAACTTCTTTTCACTCTAAATTTTATGAAATACTCTATTTTAGGGTCTGAATGCTCAATCTAAGTTCAGCCAGCTTTTTCATTAGAAAAAAATTTTTTTTCTTAAAAAAAATTTTTGTAACAGAATTTGTTTTGTAACCCAGATACATTTTTTTGTATTTTTTACTAACTGCTTCTCTTTTAAATATATGTATATGTAAACATGTTATCATGGCAGCCCACTCCAGTACTCTTGCCTGGAAAATCCCATGGATGGAGGAGCCTGGTGGGCTGCAGTCCATGGGGTCGCTGAGGGTCAGGCACGACTGAGCGACTTCACTTTCACTTTTCACTTTGATGCACTGGAGAAGGAAATGGCAACCCACTCCAGTGTTCTTGCCTGGAGAATCCCAGGGACAGGGGAGCCTGGTGGGCTGCCGTCTCTGGGGTCGCACAGAGTCGGACATGACTGAAGTGACTTAGCAGCAGCAGCAGCAGCAAACATGTTATCTACATTCTTTCTTGTCCTAAAAATGTCATAAAAGTGAACTTTTATAAATAAATTTTATAAAAGTTACATATGATAAAATTGACTTTTTTGGATATACAGTTCTATGAGTTGTAACATATGTCTAAACTCCTATAACTATCACCATAATCAGGGTGCAGACTAGTTTTATCATTCTTAAAATTCCCTCACTGATTTGATCTCTGTCCCTATAATTTGCTTTTTCCAAATGTCAAGTAAATGGAATCAGGCTGTGTTTTTTATCTCTGGAGCGTCACCTCTCTCACTCAGCATAATGATGTTGAGATTCATTCGAGTGGGCTGCATGTATCAATTACCCATCTCTTTTATTTGCTGAGGATTATTCCATTGTATCACAGTGTGTTTATCCACTTGCCCTTTGAAGGACATTTAGGTTATTTACAGTTTGGGGCAATTATGAATAAAGCTGCTATCAACATCTATGTATGTGTTTCTGTGGGAATGTAAGTGTTTATTTCTTTAGGTAAAGCCCTAGAAATGGGATTGCTGGTGATAATATTAAGTGTGTGTGTAACTTTATAAAAAACTGCCAGACTCTGTACTAGAATGACGCTCTTTTGCATTCCTACCAGCCAACAGATGTATAAACTTTTGAACACTTAAATGCTATTTTAAACACTATTGGCTTGAGGTTGGCACATTGTGTCTCACAGTTCCTTAGATTTTTGAAGAGATACCCCACAACAAGGGGAGAACCTCCAGTCCTTCATACCTTCAAAGCTTCTAACAAAAGGGCTCCAGTTTGTTTTATATATTGAGTTTCATAGAAGAATACCTTTAGGGAGAAAAGATCACACATACTTCCATCTGTGAAGTATGGAAAAACCATTGCAGTAGGGCAGGCTACCCACTCTAGTATTCTTGCCTGGATAATCCCATGGACAGAGGAGGCTGGCGGGTTAGTCCATAGGGTCACAGTTTGGACACTCTGGAGCAAAACGGCTTGGCGCAGCATGGCAGTTCATCCAGAGCATGGGATGCAGACCTGGGATGATGCTAGGAGGTATTCCCAGACTCTATACATAGTGAGAGTCACTCAGAGAAGGTGATTACATCTTCAGCTCCTTTTCAATTTCTGTGACTGTGTCCAGCAGGTCTTCATTTAGACTCATATGTCTCTAACATTCTCCCATACACGTTCATGTCCTCTTTTACAAAGAAGAAGCCAGCTTCAGCCTCAGAACCTTTAGCAAGCAACAGTAATATCCGTCTAGAAGGAGAGGAGATTACAAGGAGATCAAACTAGTCAATCCTAAAGGAAATCAGTCCTGAGTATTCATTGGAAGGACTGATGATGAAACTGAAGCTCCACCTGATGCGAAGAACTGACTCACTGGAAAAGACCCTGATGCTGGGAAAGATTGAAGGCAGGAGGAGAAGCAGACAACAGAGAATAAGATGGTTGGATGGTATCAGCAACTTGATGGACATGAGTTTGAGCCAGCTCTGGGAGTTGGTGATGGACAAGGAAGCCTGGCATGGTGCAGTCCATGGGTTTACAAAGAGTCGGACACGACTGAGGACTCAACTGAACTGAGAATGAGAGGAACATTTAACTTTGTTTTTAATGTATTATTTTTCTGGTTATCTTCTCATTTATGACAAGTAGCACTGGTCTTCCATTTTTCTTTTGAAGAGAATTCATTTTATATTTTAAAATATAAGTCGATTGAAAGAAAAATATTAGGTATTAATACAAGATTTCTGGGAGGAGGAAATGGCAACCCACTCCAGTATTCTTGCCTGGAAAATCCCATGGACAGAGGAGCCTGGCGGGCTGCAGTCCATAGGGTCATAAAGAGTCAGACATAGCTGAAGCGACTGAGCACAGACATTAATACTTTATACACAAATAATGGGTATTCTATTATAATATGTACCTGAAGACATGGTCGTAAATCGCATGACTTTCTGAGGTCAGGATGCAGGGACACGTGTGCATCCAGGGCTGATTCATGTCGATGTATGGCAAAAACCACGACAGTAAAGTAATTATCCTCAAATTAAAATAAATTAATCAATTAAAAAAAAAAAGAATTATGAGACTGAACTAGAATGAGTAAAGTTTGGGAAGCTCAGAACGAGGAGAACTAGTTATTTAAATAGACCAGGAAGTGAGTCCTTTTGTGAAGTGACAAGAGCTCCTTGGTGGAGCACATGACTGTCTCTCAGCTTCTATGAGTCTTATCAACTCATGAAATAGTAATAATAATAATGTGTGTGTGTGTTAGTTGCTCAGTCGTGTCTGACTCTTTGCGACCCCATGGACTATATAGCTCGTCGGGCTCCTCTGTCCATGGGATCCTTCGGGCAAGAATACTGGAGTGGGTTGCCATTCCCTTCTCCAGGGGATATTCCTGACCCAGGGATTGAATCCAGGTCTCTCAGATTGCAGGCAGACTCTATAATAGTAATTTCTTAAAAGAAGACAGTCTTCCATTGCTCTCTGTTTTTGCAATGCTTGTTTTTCCAGTTCCTACTCTTATTACCAGTTTGACGAGCATTTATTAAAAGTCATTAGGGGAGCAGTGGGGATACAGTCGAAACTGAATAGACAGGATCCTCTGCCCCCATGAACTCAGCTTTCTTCAACCCTTCCTCTTCAGGATCCGTGGTAAACTAGGGCTTCTGGATAAAACGTAAATGATATGAAAGGCCAAGAAGAGATAAATGACTTTTTTGAAAAGTCACATAGAGAAATAATTTTATTTTCGTCATGTCTTTGGAGCCATCTAGATGTGTGTTTTATTTTCCGTGTGAAGCACTTTTTGGTAAAATAATGTGTACCAGCAGGCATGGTGATAAACTGCGTGACTTCCTGAGGTCCCTTCTGGCTTTCAGTGTTTGAGGTGGGGTATCACAGACAAGGAGCGATGCTGTTGTTCGAGTCCCCATTGATGCCAAGGCCTCTCTGAAATGAGACATTGTTTACACTATAGGCCACAAATCGGCAGCTGCCTGAGTCCCGTTTAGCCATTGTTTCTTGTTTAGCCCACATGGTATTTAAAAAAATTGGGGGGCCAGAGAGGGGCAATATAGGAATGGGGGGGTGGGAGGTACAAACCCCTGGGTATAAGATAAGCTCAAGGATGTATTGTATAATGCAGGGAATATAGCCAACATTTTGTAATAAATGTAAATGGAAAGTAACCTTTAAAAATTGTATTAAATGCAAATAAAACTACAATGGGGTATTACCTCATACCAGTCAGAATGGCCAATATCAGAAAGTCTACAAATAATAAATCCTGGAAAGATTGCGGAGAAAAAGGCATCCTCCCGCACTGTTGGTGGGACTGTAGGTCGGTGCAGTGACTGGGGAGAACTGTATGTTCAGTCGCTCGGTCACGTCTGGCTCTTTGCGACCCCATGGACTGTAGCCCACCAGGCTCCTCGGTCCATGGGGTTTTCCCGGCAAGAACACTGGAGTGGGTTGCCATTGCCTTCTCCAGGGAATCTTCCTGGCCCAGGGATCAAACGCCCACCTCGTGCACTGGCAGGCAGATTCTTTATGGCTGAGCCACCAAGGAAGCCCATGGAGAATAGTACGTAGATTCCTTCAAAAGAAAAAACAAAATAAAACTGAAAATAAAGCTACCATATGATCCTGTGGTCCCACTCCTGGGCATATATCTGGGGAAAAACTTAATTCAAGAAGATACATGCACCCCAGTGTTCATAGGGGCACTGTGTACAACAGCCTAAGACATGGGAGCAACCTAAGTGTCCATCACCTGAGGAATAGATAAAGAAGATGTGATGTATATACAATGGAATATTACTCAGCCAAAGAATGAAATGGTGCCATTTGCAGCAACATGGATGGACCTAGAGATTATCATACTAAGTAAGTCAGATGAAGGCAAATGTCATGGGATATCACTTACATGTGGAATCTAAAATATGACACAAATGAACTTATTTATGAAATAGAAACAGGCTCACAGACATAGAAAACAAACTTATGGTTACCAAAGGAGAAAGGGGATGCGGATGGATAAATGAGGAATTTGGGATTAAAATTTATACACTACTATATATAACATAGGTAACCAACAAGGACCTATTGTATAACACTGGAAACTATACTCAATATCTTGTAATAACCTATAGAAGAGAATGTTAAAATATACATATATATATATATAAAAAACTGATTCACTTTGCTGTACAGCTGAAACTAAGACAACATTGTAAGTCAACTATATTTCAATAAAAATTAAAAAAAAAATCAAATTTGTATAAAATTAAAAACTAAAAAATAATTAGTTTCTGACATTTTAATGTTAGGAATTTTCACATTAAAAAAAGAACAGAGTTCTTGTTTATTTTGAAAATTCATGAATGTGGCCCCACCAAAACAGCTTTTCTGAATGGCAGAGTTGCCTGGGGCTGAGGCTGAGTAGCGACTGTCTTTTTAGACAGAGCACATGCTCTCTTCAGGAACCTTGCTTAACTAACTCATGTTACCTTTCTGGTCCTAGTCAGTATTTGAATTTACAACACCTGCTTTAGACACTGGGAGCCTGGGTGTCATGCTTTAGAATACCTAGAGAAACCCACAGAGGAGGCAACGGCACCCGACTCCGGTGTTCTTGCCTGGAGAATCCCAGGGACGGGGGAGCCTGGTGGGCTGCCGTCTGTGGGGTCGCACAGAGTCAGACACGACTGAGCGACTCAGCAGCAGAGAAACCCAGCATTCCTCCCGGTGCTGGGGGGCCACAAGTATTGTTGTCCTAGGAGCTCGTGTGTGCTTAGTTGCTCAGTTGTGTCTAACTCTTTGCGACCCTGTGGAGTGTAGCCCATGCCCTCCTCCAGAGGATCTTCCCAACCCAGGGATCAAACCCAGGTCTCCTGCGTTGTGGGTGGATTCCTTGCCGTCTGAGCCACCAGGGAAGCCTAGAAGCTCATAGAGTTGCATTTGGTTATATCACCAGTGGAGTGGCTGTCATTCTGGGTCCAGGAGGCAGAGATAGGGTCCTTTTCCTGACTAGTGCTTGGCAGATTATTGTGGATCCTTTCCAGTGGACATACCGTTTCCTGTCTGATCTGTAAGGTCTGCACTTTTACTTATTTTTTCTGGTGCACCACACAGCATGCAGGATCTTAGTTCCCCGACCAGGGATTGAACCCATGCCCACCGCCCTGGAAGTGCACATTCTTAACCACTGGAGCAGCCAGTGAAGTCTCTCCTGTCTTACCTGTTTGTATCAGGATGTTTGATTGTAAGCAACACAAACCAATTCTGGTGAATTTGAACAAAGTGGGACTTTATTGAAAGGATGTTGGATAACTAAAGTTGTCCAAGGAAACTCTAGAGTTTGAGAGAACAAACCTATGGACACGGGGTGGGCAGGGAATAGAGGGTGGGATGAATGGCGAGCATAGCATGGAAACATATACACCACTATATATAAAATGGCCAAGGGGAATTTGCTGAGTGACTCAGGGAACTCAAACCAGGGCTCTGTAACAACCTAGAGGGGTGGGATGGGGAGGGTGGTGGGAGGGAGGTTCAAGAGGGAGGGGACATATGTATACCTATGGCTGATTCTTGTTGATATTTGGTAGAAACCAATAAAATATTGTAAAGCGATTATCTGTCAATTAAGAAGAAATACATTTGATTATGTATATGAAAAAAAGAGACTCAAATTTCAGGAAGCCGGGAGTACTTTGAGGACCATGGGTGGTAGGAACTGTGGGAATATAGATAAATTGCTAGTACATTCCGCACCCCCCCCCCACCCCCAACTTTCTTTGTCATCTCAAGTGTCTAAAGTCCTGGAAAAGAAAATTAGGCCGGCCTGGCCACATCCTTGGTGGGGGAGAGCAGAATGCTTTGGGTGACAGTCCCTTTAAGATTACATGCAATAAAAGACTTCGCCGGCAAGGAGCTCTAGATGCTGTCACAGGAAAGGGGACTGGGTATGGACGGAGGGCAACGAAAACTGCAAGCGTTTGTCACACCTCTTCTCACGGTTGTCTTGAAGATATTAAGCATACAGTGTAAAATGTTATAGAGGAGTAAGCAAGTAGTATTTCAAGATCCATGAGAATCAGATGTTGAGTGTGCTCTTCATATCAGTGAAGGTGTGGGCATCACTTAAATAAGGAATTGCTGTTTAGTCACTAAGTCGTGGCTGACTCTCCTGCGATCCCATGGATGGTAGCCTGCCAGTCTCCTCTCTGTCCATGGGATTTCTCAGGCAAGAATACGGGAGTGGGTTGCCATTTCCTACTCCAAAGTAAGGAACACAGCGAGTGATTAGAACAGAGAAAGTGGCAGTTTTATTCCCTTTAGCAATTGCTTTGGTTATAACATCTCCAAAGAAGCCCCCCACCCCACCAGCCTTTCATGAAGATCAACATTTATAAATCCTAAAGATTTCTACCCCAGTTGTTAATATATGAAGGTAAATGCATTTGAAAAAAAGTTCTGTGATTAGAACTTGAAAGGTGTTTTGCTCACTCAGATTTCAAGTACCAATAGATACTTTCCATTGTTTTCTTAATTGTTTTTCTAGTGTCACAGACATTTGCATGTTTAAAATAAGAGCCTACAGAGGTGAGTTGTAAAGTTGAAATGACAATTTCAAATTTGAGTTTCGATGTAACGTTAGTTATTAGAGTGAGCCAGGTGTGATGCGCTTGCTTTTCAACTATTTAAAAAAGCAGCATCTGAATTTCGAGTGTTTTTGTACTCACCTGTGAGCCTAATTTTTTTTTTTAAAGACCATAGCCATAACCATGGAGTAGCAGATTCTTCCCCAAATCATGTGTCTACTGTGCATACGAATCCCTGTATCTACTATTTGAAGTATGCGGTGGATTTTCAAACCTGAAAATATATTCATAGAGATATACTCTTCTTTGATTCTTGTGCTCTTAGTGTTCCTTTCTTTGTAAGCTCTTAATTTGCAGCAAGCAAGGAAAATGGAGTGAACAAAAAAAAAAAAAAAAAGAAATTCCTGGCATGGCTGGAAATAGAAATTAATGATTCAAATAAGAAAGGCAGTGCAGTAAGCCTCAGCTGGTTGGCAGGAAACAGAGAGGGAAAGTCAGAGACTGCTCTTTTTTAAGAGGCCAAACAAACAACACACATTGAAGTGCACGTGAAAATAATTTCTAATAGTAGCTCGTGGTCGGCAGTTGCCAGGGAAAAAAAATCATTGGTGTACCGAGAAAATTAGAGTGAGAATGCGCAGCATCTTGATGTGTTACTTAAGGCAATGGAGCTTTGGAGTTTACCTTATGTGCCATGTACATTGATTAAGTACAAAATATATGCTGGCCATTTTTGACCATCATTTACTGTATTGATTTGTTAGCAGGGGAACTGTAATAAAAAAGCCATTGATTTACTGTCCTTATTTGCTTATGGGCTTTTTTTCATTATTAATTTTTCACTTTCACTTTCTCTTTTTGGGGATCGTTTCTTCTAGACAAGCGCTGTGCTTCGCGAAGTTAGAAGAGAGGGGGTCCCCATGGAACAAAAGAATGAGATGTTGACGTCCATCCTCGCCTCGATCACCACTCGCCAGAACCTGAGGAGAGAATGGCATGCCAGGTTTGTTCTGTTACGAAATGGGATTTGTTGTCCCTGGAAAATGAGGGCTTTCTTTGGGGAAGCCCTTCCTGACGGCTGGCCTCATCCCTCTCAGTGTGGAGGGGCCGTGAAAAAAAAGAAGCAAGTTACAGATGCTTTCAGCCAAAGTTTTCTTTCCTGCACATGGTACCTGCGTTAATTGCAGTGATCCATGATGTCATCTGTATGCATATATGATTTATCCTCGAGTGTGGCGTTTAGCATAAATGTTTACATCTTGAGCATAACGTAATCTAAGTACCTGATGCTGAAGAACCCTTTTAATCAACCGTCTAAAAGTCAACACTGCTGTTTAGCTGGGGCAGGTGTCTAGGAAATTCACAGTGTTCTTACATCATGCGGGAGGCAGCTTGCTTGCACTCAGTCTATGCAGCAACCCCATTTGCAGAACTGACCAAAGAGAAATGACTTTGGCTTCAGCCTCATTTCTGTGCACATGGACTTAGCTGCGGTTAGACAACTGTGGCTGGTAAAAAGTGTCTGTCGATCATCAGTTTTTACAGAATGGATTCTTGCATGCTAAGTACCATGTTATCCTGCTTTTCTTTGAAAAATGCTTTGCTGGTAGAAGCCTTGAACCAGTTCCTTCAAATGTTAAAATTATCCTTTAGATGTGTAATGTGTGTTGTTGAATTACCATCAGTCTCTGAGCAAGAGGAGAGGAATCAGAAAAATTATGCTGGATTCTGCGTCCGAGTCTTATTCGATGCTTAAAAATTCTGTGTGCCTGGGAGTGAAGAACATTTATTGATAGCCATAATATTCTCCAAATGAGTTCATGCAACAGAATTTATAATAATTAATGGCTTTACTAGTAACAATTATCATAAAAATAGATTTGCTTGAACAAGGCTGAAGATCAGCATTTTCCAAAAAAGGAGACAGTGAAGAGTAGGAACTATCCATTATGTTTCGGTATCAGAAAGCTGCTTTTTCACATATGCATATTGTTTCTGAATTTAGAAACAATAAACCATGAAATCATGGTTTGAAACCATGGTTTTGAAACCATGATTGAAACCATGATTTTAAAAATTCCCAGTCACTTTTCCCCTTTACCCCGTTTTTGTAGTGTGGTTAGGGAGCATGACAGTTTCAACTATAGTCATGAAGTGATTTTCAACTGAAGTTTCAATAATTAATTAAAAATGTTTCTTTCTATTACAATTTAAATATGTATATTCACTAAAGTATGCATATTTTATGAAATAGTGGAATATCCTTGAGGGGACATCTAAGAGATTGCTCTCTCTCTTTGACCTTTTATATCTTTTCCCCTGGTGATTTTTTTTTTTTTTGGGGGGGTGTGCTGTGAGGGTTGTGGGATCCTAGTTCCCAGACCAGGGATCAAACCTGGGCCCTCAGCAGTGAAAGCCTGGAGTCTTAAGCACTTCACTGCCAGGGAATTCCCCTGGTGATTCTTATTAAATACAAAAGGAAGGAACTTCCCTGGCAGGCTAGTGGTTAAGACGTTGCATTCCAGTTGAAGGTGTATGGGTTCGACCCCTGGTCAGGAAGCTAAGATCCCACATGTTTTGTGGCTAAAAAGTCAAAGCATAAAATAGAAGCCATATTGTAACAGATACAGTAAAGACTTTAAAATGGTCCACATTAAAAAAATATATACATAAAAAATATATATTAAAAAAAGAAAGAGAGCGGAAGATAGAAGGAAGGATGGGTGGGAGGGAAGGGGAGAGAGAGAGAAAGAAAGGAAAGAAAAGAAAGGAAACAATTCCCCTGTGAACCCTCTCCCATCCCCGCAACCAGACAGCGGAGCTAGAGAAAATGTTGAGAACGAGAACGGACTGCCTCTGTTGAGTGCATTCGGTTTGTTAACAATAATTTCCTAATACACCAAGTCATCAGACGGCGTGGCCAGAAGTGGCCTGTTTTTAAAAGGAGTCTGGTTGCTGCATTTCTGGCCCTTAACTGCTAACAATTTAATCAGGACTTGGAGCCAGGGCTGAAGTTGATGTAGTCTAGCATCTGAAACAAAACTTGTCGAGTTTCCTTTGTGGCAGGGGAGGAGACAAGAAAGAGCTTAGCCGCTGACACTCTGCAGACCTCCTTAAAACCAAACACCTGAAAGAAAATTTCAAGAGGGCAGTGTCTTGAGAGCTCAGAAGTGTCCTCAGAGTATTCAATAACCGTAATCCTCCCCCTGCCAACCCCCCTTCCCCACCCCTCTGCCAGCCCCATTTGATGTTTCCCATCCATTGATCTATCTAAAAGACTCGTCCATGCGGTCTGTATAAACAGACGGTTACCATCCACCTTTCTTTTCCTCATCAAAGCTTCCCCTGGCCGTCTGGAACTGGGCATCGCCTGGAGTGGCCATCAGGCGTGCAGTGGATGAAAGTTATAAAACACCCTCTCTGGCACCAACCCAGAGTGGCCTGGGTTTCAGAGGTGGGCCTATTGTGTACTTCGGAATTACACGAGGAAGAATGTACTCTGACAGATAATAATTAGTGCTTGCCAAAGGACAAGCAATGGCTTACAGTATTTTACTTTTCACCCCAGCTATCTGGGGATCTGTGAGATTTAGATAATAGAAATTTTTTTTTTCCTCCGAAAGTTAAATACAGATGACTCTAATTACCTGATACTGCACCTTAGAGAATGCATTAGAAAGAGTACAACTTGGAGAAATTTAGGTCACTGAGACTCTGCAGCTGGTGCTAGCTTTAGTGGAAGTCTTGTTGTAATAAAGGCTTCAGTAGGTTCGTTTATGTGAACGGTATTAGGGAGACTGTCTTCCGCACAACTCGTAACTTGGTTTTCAAATATTTGTCTCTCTCTGCGAGGGCCAGGAGCCGAGCCATTGTTTGGGATGCACTGAAGTCTCTTAAACTGAAAGCATATGTTCCCTGTAATTTGGCTTTTGGAGGAAAGTGTCAATTCTGCGTGACTCGGGGTAACTGAGTTTGTCACAGTGTCACACGACCCTGGGATTCTCGAGGCATATCTGAGTCCTGTGGGTTTCCTTCCCCAAGCCCGGTAATCCCATAAACAACCCTCTCCAAATAGGCTTATTAGGGCTGTCTATTCACTTCCCCGGAGTTGAAAGATCCCAAGTACATCGGGAGAAGCCGTGTGAATGCAGGGTAAGTGTTAACAGAAGTGGTACCGAATTTCTGAAGATTTGGCTTTGTTTATACAGTCCACTCCGCCTGATGGACAGCTTGTTATAGCTTTTAAAGAACTGGCCAAGCCCTCTGATCTGACCCCTTCTTGACCTCTGCAGCCCGAAGGTCAGTCTGCAGCTAATAAACTCGAAGGTTCTTAAGGTCTACTGTAGGAAAAGGCAGAAAAAGAGCAGCTGCAAGGGCTGGGTATCCCGGGATCGGCTGCTCAGGGGTCACTCTCTGATAATGAAAATGATTACCAAATTATATGGAAGTTTAACCGCGGTAGTGAGTGAGAGGAGGGTGGAGCCCAGCGTATTAGGTTTGATAAATGAACTGTGAAGAGGCCCATCTGGCCCTCAACATCTTTTCTCCCCCTCTTTCCCTACCAAGGGGAAACATTTTAAAATAACAGCAGTACATATAGACTCAATGACCCATGCAAGGAGCTGGAATGGATTAAGATTTAATGGTGACAGTGGAAGAAATTATCATTTGAAAAGTGCACTAAAGAAAAGGTACAGTTCCATGTCCAGGCCCGAATTGTTTTTCTAAATAAGAAAAAAAAGAAAAAAATCAGTGCCTTTGTTTATTTTACTCAAATCCCTGACGTCTTGCCTAGATCACTGAAAAATCTGAGGGCGTGTTTGTTATGGAATAATTATTTGTAGTCAGCTTAAGGAAAGGAATGGGCTTCCTTTGCCTTGAACATGTCAGAATGTGAAGCAAATTATTTTTTTTCCTGCTTGCATGCTTAGTCGAGAGAATGTAACTAAGTCAAGCCTTAGCAAAAATGCTTTACAAAAAAATTGCAATCCGTTTCAGCAACTGGCCACTGGATGTTGTACATTCTTTTTTTTTTTTTTTTTTTGATACTAAATATTATTGTGACTCTTGCACACTGTTTTATTCCTATACTTGGCAGTTTTCCTATAAAAATAAGAAAGTGCCTAATTTTAGTTGAGTAGATATGTATATTCCTTTCTTTATCCCTTTTTCAAAGAAACGTCATAGCAATGCTGATTAGAGCCAACAATGGGTCAGTCTCAAGCTATATGTTCCTTTACTTGTGAATTTATAAGAGTAATCTGTCTAAGGGGTCTCCCGTATGGCCCAGCAGGTAAGGACTCCACCTTCAATGTAGGAGACACAGGAGATGCGAGTTCCATCCCCTGGGTCGGGAAGGTCCCCTGGAGGAGGAAATGGCAACCCACTCCAGTATGCTTACCTGAAAAGTCTTGCAGACAGAGGAGCCTGGTGGGCTACAGCCCATGGGGTCGCAAAGAGTCAGATGTGACTGAGCGACTAAGCAAGCAATCTATCTAAAACTCTCTCCCAGCTTCCTCTGGGCACTGATTGTCCTGGTTTCTGACCAGCAACACTGGTGTTTGCAAACCTCTGTGCTCTTCTTCAGAGGAACATCCTACGCTTCTACTTTCAGAAAGATGATTTTATTCAATGAGCATTTTAGAAAATACATTTTTCAAATGTATTCTTTGGCTGCTTTGGGTCTTAGTTATGACACAAGGGATCTTCCTTGCTTCATGCCGGATTCTTTGTTGCAGTGCGTGGACTCTCTAGTTGTGGCGTGGGCTCAGTACTTGGCTGTGTGTTGGCTTAATTGCTCCGCAGCATGTGGGATCTTAATTCCCCCACCAGGGATCGAACCCACATCTCCTGCAAGGTGGATTCTTAACCCCTGGACCACCAGGAAAATCCTGGGCATTTTTGTGTATTTTGTATGCCTATTCGATATAAAATACTGTGTGAGGTGCTGTGCATCAGATAAATTCTTAATGTGTGCTCAGCAGCCAATTTAAGTTTATCTGGGGATGAGAACTGAGCAAATTCCTAGAAAGAGGCTATGGAAAGCCGTGGAAAAGAAAGTAGTAAAGCTGTCATGACCACAAGAGTGGCCCTTTGCTCTAACCCTCCCTGGAAAGTATTTAATTGTAGATTTCTCTGAAATCTAACATTGCCATGCTGTTGAAAACTCCTTAATTGAACACTGTTGCCTACCTCATACAAGCCACACCCAGACAATGCTTATGTTTAAAATAGAAATAAAAATCTACTAAACATTACTCAAAGTTACCATATTTTTCATCTTAGGTTTTGACTTGACTGTGTATACCCACAGGGATGTACAATGAGCAGAAGTCTCACTGGGTTGGGTGAAGGATAACTCAGGGAGATGAGGTACATTTCCAGAATGAAGTGTGCTTTTTAACTTTAAAGCATTCTCCTTTAAATTTTTGCTCAGCAAGGTGCAAATATAAAAAATAAGATGAAAGCCAGGCCATTTGGGGGTTTTTTAAATTGAGATATAATTCATGTAACATAAAATGAATCATTTGAAAATATACAGTTAAGTGACTTTTTTTTTTTAGAATATACACAAGATTGTACAACCATCACCATTATTCAATTTCAGAGCATTTCCATTACCCCCAAATGAAACCCTGAAACTGTGAACAACCACTCTCAAGTTTCCCAACCACTTTCTGTCTCATCTACTTTCTGTCTCTATAGATTTGCTGATTCTGAACATTTCATACGAATGGAATCATGCAATATGTGACCTTTTGTATTTGACTTCTTTCATTCAGCATAATGATTTCAAGGTTCATCCCCATTGTATCAGTTCTTTGTTCCTTTTTATTGCCAAAAAATCTTGCATTGTATGCATAGACCATGTTGTGTTGATCTATTCATTGGTTGATGGACATCTGGGTTGTTTCCAACTTTTTGGCTCTTACAAATAGTGCTGCTGTGTACATTCATGTACAAGTTTTTGAGTGGCACGTTTTCAGCTCCTCCGAGTAGAAACCCAAGCCTGGAATGGGTGGGTCACATAACAACTCCATGTTTAACTTCTTGAGGAGCTGCCAAGCTCTTTTCCTCAACTGCTCCACCATTTTACATTCCCACCAGTAGTACATAAAGGTTTCAATTTTTCTACAATCTTGCCAACTCTCGTACTTTTCCTTTTTTTGTATTATATTATAGACATCCTAGTGTTATCGCCTTGTGGTTTTGATTTGCATTTCCCTGATGACTAATGATGTTGAGCATCTTTTCATGTGCTTATTTAAGACCATTTTTTTTTTTTTAATTAGGAGATTTTTAAAACACGACAGACTTAAGGACTTACCCTTTCAGTGGTAAAGAGGTCATGAGCCAGTTAAGGTATATGGCCTGCTCCAAACAAAGCTAGCATGAGTGTGCCCAGTCCTTTATTTATTTGCATGTGGCTCGTGTGTGTATTTATTTCTTTCTGATTCTCCCCTACATCACCTTTCTACCATTCTCTAGATTTCTTCCACTCCAGAATCTCCGAACATTGCACACTGGATGGGAATGTAGCCCAATCCAACGGAAAGTCTGTTCACCTAAGCTCCACCCGCTTCTAGGCTCAAACAGGGCTTACTCTATTTTCCTAGTAGACAATTTAAGTTGGGTCCAAGGAGCCTTAAAATGGTATTGAGAAAAGTTTTTGTTTTTCTTTTTATAGCCAATGTTTTTTGGCAATAAAATAGAATGAAGAACTGATACATGCTACAGTGGGGATGAACCTTGAAATCATGGTTTTTTTGTTTATGGCAGTTTCTTAGAAAAACTTTTAGAACTACTGCTTTCCAGTTACAAGTAACTTTGTAGACCTAGTTGTCCTTTTTTTTTTTTTTTTTTTTGATGTGCACCATTTTTAAAGCTTTTATAGAATTTGTTACCATATCGCTCTGTGTTATGCTTTGGTTTTTTGGTCAAGAGGCATGTAAGATCTTAGGTCCCCTACCAGGGATCGAACTCACACCCCATGCGCTGGAAAGCGAAGTCTTAGCCATTGGACACCAGGGAAGTCCCCCTAGATGTCTATGTGTATGTGTCTTTCCCACATTGGGCTTTGGCTTCTCAAAAAACTGCCAAGTTACCATCTTTTTCTGGACAAGTGAAATACCCAGACATATTATTGACCATCCTGTTACCTTCCACAGCCCAATCATCACCACTTACCTCCAGGATGGATCCACTTTGGACAGGCTCCAAAATCGAGTTGTTATAACCCAGATCTTGTAACGAACAGCATTTACTTTCCTAAGCTAATCAGCTTCAGAACTCTGTATGGATGCAACAGGTAAAACATTTTGTGTGGATCGACTTTGGTTGTCAGGCTTGTACAGTTTTCCCCATGGTTATCTGATCTCTCCTTTTGTCTCCTGGCAGGCCCGAGTTCTACTCAAGCCTGATAGGTTGCCCTTGTCCAGTTTTGTGGTTATAAGCTGTTATTTTCTGAGTGCTTACTATATCCAGGTAATTGTGCTCTATGCTGTGGGAAATGGAGCAGACGCATTAAAAAGAAAGATGCATTAAAAAGAGGGAACAAAGGAAGTTCCTCCTTCATAATTTTGAGGAGGACTGAGCATTTGAGATATTGGCCTATTGCTTTGAGTTTATAGTCATCTAATCCTACCAAGGATGGAAACCTTGAAATTGGATATAAGGAGAGATCTCTAATAGGTGCTGAGTCTCTGGTTTTGAACTCCCAGCCCAACACCTCTGACCCTCACATCCAGCCATGAGGGAAGAAGGGCGCTCCGGACACAGACTGACTTGGGCTCTCGAGGAAGAGCCCAGGAGTGAAAAGCATGGAACTGAGCCAGGACCAGTACAGAAAGACATGATCTCCTCCCTGAGCTAGCCGTTCCTGAGTCCCTGTCCTTCCTGGAAGTGAAATTGAATGAATGAAGGAAGGGAGAACAGGGGGAGGGGAAGGTTCTCCCCAGGGTCATTTCTCTGACTAAAGGGTCGGTTTCATGCCAGGAGGGCAGAGCTGAAGCTGAGTATGGCTTTGAGTCCATATTTCAAAGGGCAGCTGATCTTTGCTGGTTACCTGCTGATGTCCTGATGGGCTTTGATAGTATCAGCACAGTGATGAGCTCAGGCTTGGCAACTAGGCATTGGGGCCAAATTTGTCTTTCATACTAGGAAGTCATGGTCACAAAAAGTGGACTCAGCAGTCTTGAGGTTGGGCTATGGGATGATGTTGTTGTTTAGTCACAAAGTCGTGTCTGACTTTTTGCAACCCTGTGCACTGCAGCCTGCCAGGCTCCTCTGTCCATGGAATTTCCCAGGCAAAAATACTGGAGTGGGTTGCCATTTCCTTCTCCAGGGGATCTTCCAGACCTGGGGATCAAGCCTGCATCTTCTGCATTAGCAGGCAGGTTCTTTACCGCCTGAGCCACCAGGGAAGCCCATGGGATGATGAGGCTGTTGTCCTGTGAGACAACACATGATGAATCATCTGACCATGTCAGTTGACTGGTCAGGTTAGTTGGGAACCAGAAGTTGTGGCATCTCCAATTCAGGGGCTGCCCCCTGCAATGCGCTAACTGTGTGTGCAGCCTTGGGGGTAGGGGAGCAGGGAGGCACTGACCCACTAGTTGTCATCCGTGTCATTCTTTTTAATGCGTCTGCCCCATCTCCTTTAATAATTGCAGTCTCCACTTTCTGCTGCCCTTAGCAGAAGAATGCCCTTTGTGTCTCTGAACCAGATTACTCCATAAAATCGGATAACTCCATAAAACCTCCTCATAAATGTGTAGGAAATGAAACATTGTATAAATTTAGAGCATAGGGATTAAATGAGTCTAGAGATAAAGTTACCTTCTTCCAAGATACAGCAACTTATCTTAAGGAGGCAAGTGTTGTTAATGTTATTACCATTGTTACTGTCATGATTTGAACAGTTTTATGGGGGACAAAAGCCAATTGACTTCTGCACATCTTATTTGTAAAATCAACACATAGGCTTCAGTATGAGTCCTGCGCCTGGCAGTTTTCTGAGTGGTAGCTGGCTGTTTCTTAGAGGCAGGGCTTCTTCAGTTTTTTGAGAAAACATGGGTTCATTCATTGATTTATTCATTAAATACTTATCAAGCACCAGCTGTTTATCAAGCACTGTTCCAGGTGTTAGAAACAGCATTAAACAAAACTGATGAGCATTTTTCTCTCATGGAGCTTCAATTCAAGTGGAATGACCAATAAAAAGTGTTTTCCTGAGTAGAACTCTGAACATTACTTTAAAAAAATAATGTGCGGCAACTTTCCCGGCTGTCCAGTGGTTAAGACTTCGCCTTCCATCAGGGAGTGCAGGTTTGACCCCTGGTTGGGGAGCTAAAACCCCACATGCCTTGTGGCCAAACCTCCCCCCCCCAAGAAAAATTTAACATCGAAGCAATTATGTTAACAAATAACATAACTTTGTTAAATTTATGGAATTTAACAAATTCCATAAAGACTTTAAAAATGGTCCACTCCAAAAAAACTCTTTAAAAAAATGTGCACAGTTGCCACGTCCTACCTATTCAGCACACAGCAGAAGCAGAATATAGTCATTCAGTTGAAACAGAGATAAAATTTCCTCTTCTCATATTCATCCTAAGATGATCACTTGTTATCACATTTGCATCTCTAGTCCTAGTGGGTCAGATCTGTGACACAGTCAGGGCATGTCAGTGTTCTGAGGCTCACCATCCTTGGAGTCCACAGCATTAATTTTTTCTTAGATAGTTTGCACCCTAGTTTGCAATGACTTTAACACAAAAGAGGTGTCACTTTAAATGTCTTCACTTTAAAGAAGGCTTAAATTCATGTCACGTTGTATTCACAAATACTCTTAAGAGTAAACAGTAGAAGCTATACGTATCTCCTTGGTGTTAGGGAGGGGAGATTACACGTGGCGGTGTGACAGTGCGGTCCGGCATTTAATAGATGCTATTTATGAGTACTGTGAGTGAGCAGTCAGTCATGCACTCACTGATTTAGCAAATATCTGTCACGTGCCTACCTGGTACCAGACGCTACTGTACTCCCTGAGGTTATAGGAATGAATAACACTTGACCAGGGGAAATAATAATCTTGTCTAATAATGCAATGCAAGGGGTTAAATCTGGATTCTGGAGAAGTCCTTGTCCCGGAGATGAAAGTGGCAGGCTCACCAGAAATATTCTTGTGTGATTCTTTATGTGCCCGGCCTTTGTGAGGAGCACTGCTCCGCTAAGCGATGGTATAGCCTACACATGGGTAAGAACCTCCTGTCTTCAAGTGTGTGTGAGAGAGGGGAGAAACCTCAGTGTGATTATGGGCCAGAGGATAAAATCTGGGTTACCTTGTCTCCAGAGAGTTTTCAGTTAGTGGGGGAAAAATGATTTCTTCCAGAGTAAAGTTGATGACTGTGGTATAGAGGTTGGGAGCATAGATGCTGAGTAGATGGCCTAGGTTTGAATCTCAGATCTACTTCTGAAACTCCAAGCAAGTTGTGAGAAACTCGACAAGTTGCTTAACCCCTTTGGACCTCATTTTTCTCATTTGTAACTTGCCTGAGCGGATAATAAGAGAACCTGTTCCTTAGATGTGTTTAAGGGATTCCATGGAAAAAAACCTACAGCAAATACCTGTCACATACTCTGTGCTCAATAAAAATTATCCCTCCTCTTCAAGGACTTCCCTGGCAGTCCAGTGGTTAAGACATTTTCCTTCCACTGCAGGGGGCACAGGTTTGATCCCTGGTCAAGGAACTAAGATCTCCCATGCTGCCTGCCGTGGCCAAAAATTAGGAAAAAAATTCTGCTCCTCTTCAGATCAAAACAAAAAAGTGAAGAGCAGTGCAAGCCAGACTCACTTGAACTGGCCTCTCCTTTGCGAGAGTGCCCCCATGTAAAACCCAAGCCTTATGGTATGGCTGTGTGTAGCTGAATTGGTGAAGGAGGGAACGTTAGATAGAACTCAGCCTGTGTCAGGCCCTGTCCTGAGTAAGGACTGTCACATCAAGTTGACAGAGGCTTGGATACCAATTGGAATCCTGTCTCCAGCTGGCTTGTAGACTCTGGGCACGTCAGAGACATCGGATCTCAGCAGCTCTGTCTACAAAAGAAGTGGCTTGATTCAGTGACCTCGAAGGCATCTTCCCTCTCTGGCAAGGTGTGACCCTCTGAGTTAGAGCCCAGGGGGCCACTAAAGATGGGGTAGTTGTCACTCCTGAAGGCTCTTACGTTTCTACCTCCACTGTCCTTGAAACCTGAAGTCGTCCTAATTTTAGCCATACTAGCAGTGAACATGTAGTGAGAACTCTCTAAGTACCAGACTAAGTTTTAAATGCTTTAGGAGGTGAGAAAAGGGAGACAGAAAGATGCAAAGTCATTGCCCAGGGCCGCAGAGCTAATAGTGCATGCGTGTCTGCTCAGTTGCTTCCGTTGTGTCCGACTCTGTGTGACCCTATGGACTGTCAACCACCAGGCTTCTCTGTCCATGGGTTTCTCCAGGCAAGAATACTGGAGTGGGTTGCCATGCCCAGGGATGGAACCTGCATCTCCTACATTGCAGTGGAGATTGAATTTAAGCCAAGACAGCCCAGCTCAGACCTCTGCTGTGTGGTCACAGCCAGAGCTGGAGTAACAAGACTTTCCTCTTTGTCAGCCACTCGCATGTTCTCCTGGTACTTGACCTGGGTCTCACAGTGTAAGCGTTAGAAACCTCCCAGGGACCTTCCCAGCATGGAGATAGATGGGCGTGTGTCTGTAAATGTGTATTTCCTCTGGTACCTAAGCATGTTTCATACTTTTTAGTTGTGGGGGGGGCATCTCTCTCTCTAAGGAAGTAGTTTCCAGCTCATACTTTATAAATCTCCCTACCTTAAATCCTTGAAAGTAAAGTTATTACCTTTATGGCTATGTCATCTCTTCTATACTGATTACAATCTCTTAGAAGTTAGGAGAGTAGGGGCCCAGATGGGAGCATCAAAGTTTAGCGTCCAAGGATCTGTAAATCCTTTAAGTGGAGTAATTTCAGAGCCAGGTTAGTTAAGGCTGATTTGAGTCGATTTCCTTGTTCTGAACGGGTAGCATTTATCTTCTCTATAATGGGTTAATCACTGCTGTACAGTATGTTTAGGAAACAATTTACCGCACGTGAAGAGCAGTAATTTTATTTTATCTCAGGGGTGTCTCCAGTGTATTTTACAAATTTTCCCTATAATGGATATTCCAGGTTCTAGATAAAAAGTTAAACTCTGGCTTTCAGTTGAGGAAGGAATGGGGTGAAGGGTGGGGGTAGGGAATAGCCCTGCCGGCCTGTAGGGGACACTGTTGCCTCATTTATCAGGATGATTTTTCACTGTCTTGTCCCAGGACAGAAACAAAACAAGTAAACAACAAAAATAGGTCCGGTCACCTTAACATTGCTTATTGAAATTATTTGAGTGATTCCTGTGTGTTTAGAATATTCGGTGTTTGGCGGGGTATTGATCAAGCTTTTTAGTATCCACGCCAGGAAAGGCATAACTTAGTGTTTTTTTTCCAAGAAATGTGTGATCGACAAGCCTTTTCTTACATTTACTAGCTGTCTCTTTATCCTCTTCTCTGGACAGGGTGCCACTTTGTAGTTTAATAAACCTGAGGTTTAATGTGGACCATCTTAGTTTTTTAGGAACTTCTGCCCACCTTACATTGAAATGCTTCGATTCTGTTAACATTGTATTCTGAATGACAATGCCTTGGGGAGGGCATTTTGGAAGTTCCAGCTCCCTTCTTTTGATCCAGATCTTTATCATCACTGAAAAAGATGCGGTTTATGGAGAAAATGAAGTCATGTCTAGGAGGCAGGTGTGTGGAGGGCCTGGTCTGCAATCCAGGAAGCATCCTGCCAGATGCTCGACCTGCTCTGGGTTCGACCTGCTTCTCGCCCCAGCCTGCCGATAGCCTCTGCCTCCGTGTCCAGGTGCCCCGGGACCCTGCCAGGAAATCTCCAGCCCTCTCTGGCCAGCTCTGGCCTCTTCCCCCCCAAGAACAGCGGCCCTAGAAGGCGATTGTAATTAACCCCTGGAAAGCATCAGTTCTGCTAAGGCAGCGTGTGCCGTAATGATACTGTTCGCTCGCCCCCTTTCCAGTTTCACCATCAATTATGCCATGTGTTTCATCCAGTTGGTGCTACCCTCCCAGTGTTAATTATAACCTACAAGACTGTTACAGTTAATTTTATGGCAAGCATATTGTCTCTTCAAGGCTCCGGAGCAGCTCATAAATTATCTTGAAGGTAAAATGTAACTTGGGGAACCAGTTATGAAAATTCCATCCATCTCGCTTAGGAGCCACAGCTGCTACTCTCAGCGGCCTCCCAGCCGCATTGTGAAGGAATTACGGCGGGTCAAGTTTAAGAGGGGAGGCCCAGGCTGTCACTGAGGAGGAAGGCTGTCCTGGCCCTGTCAGAGCAGCACCTCCTGCCAATCCCTGGTGGTTTCACTTTGCAGGCAGGAAGAGGCAGGCAGCACAGGTGAGCGGTCCCCAAGCTGTCTGTATTCATTACTTTACAGAAACTTGTTGTAGGTAGGCAGGTCCGGAGACCTCGCCTCTTTTCTGTTGTCATGATGTTAGGCATCATCTGCAAAGTGTGAGAGAGATGACTCTATAACTAAGTCTGGGCTTGGTTCTGGAGAGCCCAGGAGGAGAGGGGCAGGAGGCATCAGGGGCTGTGTCTCCCAGGAGCCCCACGCTGGACTCTCCCAGTGATGCCCTGGTCTCTCCAGCTAATGCTTGTCTGGCCAAAGCCCTGGGCTTCAGCCGACATCTTCCTTGTGGCTGTTAACTCGTCTTCCCGTCTGATCAAGTGAGATTTCGCTGTGAACGAACATCCTCTTAAAATAGCCTACTAAATAAATTAACAGGTTCTCTGATTGGGATAATAAACACCCTTCTTTTCAGTTTCCTCGCACGAAGTAGAAGCTTTACATTTCAGCCCTCGGGGCTTTGGCATTATTATTTTTAATGACTTGAACACCAGTCTTTCATTTAGCTTGTTTGTATAGTTACTGTAAATGATCTTTCCGCTGTTGGTTCTTCATTTGAAATTCCGCATGTTATGCTTGCTTTAAAAGCTTTGAGGGGGCCTCTGAGGATTGGGAGCCTTCTTAAGCACAGCATCTTCCAGCAGCACTAGAAGCAGGCCGTGGCAGAAGAGTCAGAGCGGGTGTGCTGAGAAAGTAGGCGAGCGTGTGGAATCTCAGCGCGAGTCTGATGGATGCAAAGACAAAACGGCGCCAGCTTGGTGCTGGGTGCTGGGTGACGGCTCTGCGTGGTCAGGAAAGTAGGCCTTCCCTGAGCTGTTCACTTCTCCCTGTGTATTTTAGGGCACGTCCCGTGTGTTCACACAGGTACCTGCCTTTGTACCAACAGCCCCAGAGACCATTACACCTGGGCTATGTGACTGAGACAATGAGACTTGGTTGTTTGTTTGGTTTTTTTAATAGAAGTATAGTTGATTTACAATGTTGTATTGGTTTCAGGTACACAGCATAATGATTCTGTTTTTTATATATATATATTCAGATTCTTTTCTATTTTAGTCTATCACAAAATATTGAGTATAGTTTCCTGTGCTACACAGTACCTACGTGTTTATCTTTTCATATATAGTAGAAGGCAATGGCACCCCACTCCAGTACTCTTGCCTGGAAAATCCCATGGACGGAGGAGCCTGGTAGGCTGCAGTCCATGGGGTCGCTGAGGGTCGGACAAGACTGAGCGACTTCACTTTCACTTTTCACTTTCATGCATTGGGGAAGGAAATGGCAACCCACTCCAGTGTTCTTGCCTGGAGAATCCCAGGGATTGGGGAGCCTGGTGGGCTGCCGTCTCAGGGGTCGCACACAGTCGGACACGACTGAAGCGACTTCGCAGCAGCAGCAGCAGCAGCAGCAGCAGCAGTGTGTACCTGTTAATCCCAAACTCCTAATTTATCCCTTCCCAGCCCTTACCCTTTGGTAACCATAAGTTTGTTTTCTATGACTTTGAGTCTATTTCTGTTTTGTAAATACTTTATCCTTTTATTTATATCCCCCCCTTTTCTTTTTTTTCTGATTCCACATCTAAGTGACGTCATATGATATTTGCCCTTCTCTGTCTGACTTCACTTAGTATGACAATCTCTGGGTCCATCCATGTGGCTGCAAATGACATTATTTCATTCTTCTTTATGGCTGGGTAGTATTACACATGATTACACTCAGTATTATGGCTGAGTAATATACACGCATTGTATATATGTGTGGGGCTAACCAGGTGGCACAGTGGTAAAGAAGCCACCTGCCAATGCAGGAGATGTGAGTTCCATCCCTGGGTCGAGAAGATCCCTTGCCTGGAAAATTCCGTGGAGCCTGGTGGGCTCCAGTCCACAGGGTCACAAAGAGTCAGACACGACTAAGCGCGTGCGCGCGCGCACACACACACACACACACATCACATCTTCTTTATCCATTCATCTGTTGATGGACACTTAGGTTGCTCTCATGTCTTGGCTACTGTAAATAGTGCTATTATGAACATTGGAGTACCTGTAATTTTTCGATTTTGAGTTTTCATCTTTTTTGGAGAGACCCTGTGTTGAGGGCACATGAAACTGTGAAATCCTGCCCGAAGAGAGGTTGGACTGAATCATGGATGTGTTCTTCTGAGCTTTTGACCATAAAACAGCTGAATACCTGGGTACTTGTGAGTCTTCTAGTGAATTCAGACAAGAGGTTGCAAGTGCAAATGTCTGCAGGGAGGGCCTGGCAGATCATTTGGATGAATGAAGACAGAGAAGTGGGATTGAAGTAAACAGGGAAGTGCACACCCTGTCCCAAGTGGGCAGCAAGGAGGCTGCATCCGTCTTACTAGGTCTCCTACATTTTCGAGAGAAGGGGGAATTCAGACTGTGTGTGTCAGCTAACAATTTGAATGTTAGCCATGATTCAAACGTTTTTATTTGAAAATAAGATTTCCTAAGAAATCTGTATGCAGGTCAAGAAGCAACAGTTAGAACCAGACGTGGAACAGCATACTGGTTCCAAATCAGGAAAGGAGTACGTCAAGGCTGCGTATTGTCACCCTGCTTATTTAACTAATATGTAGAGTACATCATGCGAATGCCGGGCTGGATGAACCCCAAGCTGGAATCAAAATTGCCGAGAGAAATACCAATAACCTCAGATACGCAGATGACCCCACCCTTATGGCAGAAAGCAAAGAACTCCAGAGCTTCTTGATGAAAGTGAAAGAGGAGAGTGAAAAAGTTGGCTTAAAACTCAACATTCAGAAAACTAAGATGATGGTATCCAATCCCATCACTTCATGGCAAAGAGATGGGGAAACAATGGAAACAGTGAGAGACTTAATTTTGGGGGGCTCCAAAATCACTGCAGATGGTGACTGCAGCCATGAAATTAAAAGATGCTTGCTCTTTGGAAGAAAAGCTATGACTAACCTAGACAGCATATTTAAAAGCAGAGACATTACTTTGCTGACAAAGATCTGTCTTGTCAAAGCTATGGTTTTTCCAGTAGTCATGCATGGATAGGAGAGTTGGACTATAAAGAAAGCTGAGCACCGAAGAATCGATGCTTTTGAACTGTGGTGTTGGAGAAGACTCTTGAGAGTCCCTTGGATTGCAAGGAGATCCAACCAGTCAATCCTAAAGGAAATCAATCATGAATGTTCATTGGAAGGACTGATGCTGAAGCTGAAACTCTAATACTTTGGTCACCTGACGCAAAGAACTGACTCATTTGAAAAGACCGTGATGCTGGGAAAGATTGAAGGCAGGAGGAGAAGGGGATGACAGAGAATGAGATGGTTGGATGGCATCATGGACTCAGTGGACATGAATTTGAGCAAGCTCTGGGAGTTGGTGATAGACAGGGAAGCCTAGTGTGCTGCAGTCCATGGGGTCACAAAAAGGCAGACATGACTGAGCAACTGGACTGAACTGACTGAAAGGTTTTTATGTGTTGTTCAGGCCTATCAATACATGTCTGCAGACTGGATGGTATGGCTAGGGTTCTGAGTATAGAATGCAAATCCCTGCCTGCTTTGAGTGAAAAATCTTCTCCACCATCTTAAACTTGTAGAGAAGAGAGGCAATGATCCTGGCCAAGGAACCAGGAGGCAATCTGAATACTGCCTCCTGTGACCTTGTAATGTTCTGTTCTGTGTCAGTTCTTGCTTGGAGGAAGCATTTGCCTGTATTTTTTTTTTTTTTTTTGCCTTTAACTTGGCAATCTTTCATCTTTCCTTTTACAGAGGAAGCATATGAGAGTTTTCCAAACTGAATGAGGTGTATATGGTGCTCATTGTCACTATAAAAATGGTGTCTGCAAAAATGTTGGCAGTTTGGAATCCAATGAAGAGTTTGGTCTTCAGGAAGGTAGGGCAGGGACTCCATTGCTGGTGATCACCATTTCTCCTATTACACCCTCAAGTTTATGCCTCTTTCCCAGCACTGCCACAGGGGAACCCAGCTGTTCCTTCATGGCACAAAGATGTCATGTGGTCAGAATAATCTTTCAGTCTCTTTGCTCAGACTGATGGCCCCATGGAGGTGTGGTCAGGGAAGTTGTTAAATACATGTGGGTTTGATCTTCTGGAGAAGAGGAAAATATAAAAAACGATTTCTTTCCTTTAATAAAAGGAAAAGGATAATCCTAGACCTTGGCGGCCATGAGAGTCAGCTGCTACGCATGCGTGGTTCAATTTCATTGTAAATATTTCATAAAGGTTATTAGGAAGGAGCCAGGCTGACATCACAACCCCAGCTATACCAGAGGAACCATTTCACTGAAATAAGCCAACATTTCTAAAGAAACATGAATTTCTAATGTAAAGTTAACATCAGGTCAGAAAACCCTCTGGAAGAAATGCCTGTATCAATGTTTATAATCTCTGCATTTATGGATTTGCAGTTTGTGCAAAAGACTCCCAAAGAGACTCTATTTTGGTTAAATAAGACTAGCTTGTGAAATAGTCTGTATATCCAAATCCATCCTAACCCAATGTCTTGGCAGCCTTTTGTATAAATAATGTCTTTTCCAAAATGTGTGTATTTGAAAAAGGAAGAGGAAAATTAAGTGGCAAACTGTGTCTCTGGGTTGCCATAAACTGACAGAATCCTAGAAACAGAAAGCAAAGGCTGACAGCTCATTCATTCTTTGAGCAAATTATAGAGCTGTACATTAATTTATGGATTGTATTGATGTATGGAAGGTTGCCATGAGAGGCAAAATGTTCACCCTACTTTTTTTTTCCTTTTTTTTTTTTGGAGTAAAAGTTTATTTAAGCTTTTGGGGTTTGGTGCGGTGATGGGGGGAGTATGTTACAGAAATTATGAGTTTTAGAGGTATTTGGCAAGGGAAAAAATAAAAGAATATTCACATTTTTTAAAAATTTAATCTGCATTCACACATGGTCATGTTCAGGTGCTATTTTAATTACGAGGTAAAGAACAGCCCCACACGGTAGGAAGTCATCTTAATAAATGGGGAGAGGCTTTTGTCTTCAAGCGTCAAAGATCCTGGCTGTGGAGAAATTTAAATACTTTGTGCTACAGGGGAGAGTCTCAAAATGACCAAAATCCTTGGAGAAAGCAAAAGGATGGACTCTACTCAAGATCAAAGGAGTCCACTAGACATGTTTCACCAGCATGTGGCTTTGAACTTCCTCAATAGTGGTCATTTTAGTGATGGCCTTTCCAGTGATAAACGTCCACCATGGATATCTTCATGTGATCAGAGGGAAAATAAACAGAACAAATTGCAAATATATCTTGAAAATTTTAATCCCAAGTGGAAATTATGTCTTTATGGCTCTTCAGCTCCAAGCACTACTGTGCCCTTCAAGATAGAGTGCCCAGAAGAACTAAGAATAATTCAAACACTGCTGTAACTTACAGCTTGCATTAATAACACACAAATAGAACAGTCTTCTTATTAAATATCAGTAATATATTATAATAATGTTTTACTGTCTTTCCCTTAGTGGGGAATTATGAGGGCCTCATGTTAGGACCTCAGTGTCCTGACATAGTTAATTATCCATGGATAATGGTTTTCAGGCATCGCTGTTCTGAGGGATGCAGCTTTGTTGTGGAGGGCCTAAGTGTTTGCAGGCTCAGGTGCGGTGCACCTATGCACTTTCCTACAGAAGCAAACAGCTGTGTTTTCTTTACCATATTATACATCACATAGAGCATCTCATTTTTTATAGCTAAGCTAATGGTGCAAGTGCAGACCTTTATGTCCTGTCCTATACGGCGATAATATATTTGCTGTAGAGATGTTCGCTTGATTTTCATAAGTAATTAATCTTTTCCTGTACCAAATGTATCACAGGAAAATGGGTTAGCACAGGGGTCAAAATACGTTTAATGTGGTCTGCAGAGATTGGAGGAGACCTCTGGTATAGCATCATTTTTTTTTTCTTTCACAAGGGCCTCGCCCTGTCTGGAGTCTCACCCACCAGCACGGTACTCTCATTACTAGGGACTTAGGCTAATGAAAGGGATCTCTTTACAATCCTTTAGCACCAAGACAGGGTTCAGACCTGAGTATGTGCTACGGGAAGTAAGCTCAGTAACTCACCCACATTCAGTCCCTTGACAAGGCTGTGTGTTGTCCATGTGGATGGTGGTGGTGGTAGGTTTCTGTTAAATCTAAAGTGTTCACTGGTTCATTTGACCAGTTCATACATAGGTGGGCCCTTTGGAAATGTGCCAAGGCCTCACTCAGAGGCCCCTGAAGAGTAACCACAATGTACAGGTGGTACAGAAAGTGATTTTGTAATATACCGAAGATTGTTACTTTAAAAGTTACATATTTTGCTTTAGATTGACAGACATGATTGACATTTGGATCCATGATTCCCAAGTCATATTTTTGAGGACAGGACTAAAATCCATCTTTAAGTTGTTGGGTTTTTTTTTTTTTAGTTCTTTCTTTTTTTGGCCACACCACATGACATGTGGAATCTTCATTCCCTGACCAGGAATGGAACCCATGCCCCCTGCAGTGAAAGTACAGTCTTAACCATTGGACGGCCAGGAAAGAACCTAAGTTGTATGGTTATTTTTTAAAACTGATTTAAAGAAAAATTCTGGAAATACAATACTGTAGGTGGTTCATGAATATTGCTAAAAATCACGATGGTGGAGCACATCACAACGTGCTGTCCTTGACAAACTGAAGGGATTAGGAAACATGTATCTTAGTCATAATTATGCTGTTAGTTATGAAGAAGATGATGGTGATGATCATCATCGTTAATAAGAGGAGCTAACCTCTGGTGAATCTTGACTATGTGCTGGGTACTGTTCTAAGTGTTTCCCCCATACTTCCTGGCTTACTTTTCATGCCAGCCCAGTGAAGGAAGAGTTGTTTTAATTTCCATTTTATAGAGATACCTTAAAATTCAGGTGATACTTCAGTTAAGGTAACTAAGACCCAGAAAGACAAGGAATTTGCCCAAGATAACAAGTTATAAGTGGCCAGACCAGAGCTTTGAGCCTAGGGAGTGAAGTTCTTGTGTCTTCTCCCCACCCGCTTTTCCCAGCTTTATTGAGATATAATTCACGTGTAACATGGTATAAGTGTAAGTTGTACAATATGATAATCTGATATATGTATATATTGTAAAATAATGCTGGTGTCTGCCTTTTAATTATTGTATTTTTCTACATGTTGTTGGGTTAAGGAATATTACCCTCTGTTCTCCAAAGAAGAAAGGTAGACAAATATGAAAACGCATACTGCATGTAATTATATATTATGTAATGTGAAAGCGAAAGTCGTTTGGTTGTGTCTGACTCTTTGTGACCCCTTGGATTATACAGTCCATGGAATTCTCCAGGCCAGAAGACTGGAGTGTGTAGCCTTTTCCTTCTCCAGGGATCTTCCTAACCCAGGGATCAAACCAGGTCTCCCACATTGCGGGTGGATTCTTTACCCTCTGAATCACAAGGGAGGCCCACTGTATAATGTAAATAATATTTAAGTTTGTAGATATTATTTACATATATTATACATATTATGTATGTGTAATATAATAATGCAGTGGTCATCCATATTCTGTGAAGGCTGTAACCTGTGCTACTGGTCGGGTCCTGCTCTATGTTCCAGTGTATGCTAAGTATTGCACAGATGACTTGGAACTTGAGATTCTTTATTGAAGTTAATGAAAAGGCGGGGGTGCAGGGAAATTATAAAGCTATGTTTTTTAGTTACTGCCATAGACCCTTCTGCTTGTATGTTATTAGGGGATGCATGTATGCGTGCGTGCTCAGTCATGTCCGACTCTTTGTGACCCCATGGACTGTAGTCCCTCCAGGCTCCTCTGTCCATGGGATTTCCCAGGCAAGAATACTAGAGTGGTTGCCATTTCCTTCGCCAGGGGATCTTCCTGACCCAGGGATCGAACCTGCATCTCCTGCATTGGCAGGTGGATTCTTTACCACTGAGCCCCATGAGAAGTCCAGCCCATTAAGTGACACTTATTTCTTACCAAGCAAGGGCCTAGGGAGCAAAAGATCTTTGGCAACCTCTCATATTTCCATGCTTAGAAAAACGTCCTAATTCTTTCACCCATTCACTTCAAATATATAGAAATAATGTCTGATCTTGTCTGAAACTTAAAATGGAGATCTTGAGCAAATAACATGGTTATAGTCCCAGAAAGAAAAGACAAAGAGTTAACCTGTGACAATTCATCTCAACTCTTATCAAATGAAATACATAGAAGATCAAGCCCCCAGGACCAAGATATAAGTGGGAATTAGTTCTCCTGGGTTCCAGAGCAAGGCTGAATGTGCACATCTGAAGTTCTTCTGTGACTCTTGGTTCATCTTGATTTAAAATTCCAGAAAGATGCTCAAACAGGCAAGATCTCATCTGATATTTTTCTGAGCTAAGTGCTTCATTTTTTTCCCAGTGTTTATGACTAGTCACACTGCACAAGGAAACTTTATCTGGATGAGGTGTGAAGGTGTGGAGAAATCGCTAATAGGGTCACTTAGAAAACTTCAATAAGTGTTTTCAAGCCAAGGTCCCCAAGGACCAAGAGTCACCATGAGCAATTACCTGAGAATCGCGAGATGCTCAAAGACGAAAATTGCTGAACAAAATGAGTTGGAAGAATGTGTATCTTGGTCATTTCAAGTTGAAGCCAGGGGCTAAAATTCACGTTTTGCACCATTGTAATCTACAACCATTTAATTTGCTAACAAGACTTCACTGATCAGGATTGGCAGCCTCCTCCTCCAGGATAATCAAAACAAGAAGTTTTTGGCTCTGGAGAGTAAACGTTGTCGATCTTTTATTGTCCAGCCCCACCACTTTCTTGCTGGCAGGCTGGGATGAAACAGAAAGCTGATATTTGGAGCCACTGGAATTGCAGGCCTTGTAATTGAGAAATATCCATTTTATCCCGTGTAATTTCTTTCCCTAAGATTCCTCCGTCTAAATCTGATACAGGTAGGAGCCAAGACAAACAGTAACCATTTATAGTCATCCAGACCAGTTTGAATTTCACCCTAATGTAAAGCAAAGAGAGTTTTTGGCTTCATTTCAGGTGTGTAACAGGGGTAGAAAATGCATTTAAAATTTAGCAGCAAATGTTACCATATGTTTCCATAACAACTGCAAACTTTTATGTTAGAAAAGCAATAATATAAACACGGAGGAATCTTGGAACAGTAAACTATTAATTTACCAAATATAAAAAAATCCAGCATGAAGGGGCTTTTATAGCCACAGAAGCCATCCTGGGGGCCAGCATCCTGTGAATTTCTCCATTATGTGGCAGAACATGCTGCTGGTTGGTTTACATGAGCAGATCTTTTGAAATTATAGGTACAGTGTCAATTCTCCACAGTGCATTTTTCTGAAACAATGTGTGATGGTGCCAGCTATGGCTGATTTCTTTGACCATAGTGAGCTAACAGAATACCCTTTAGTAGCTGCCCCCAAAGCATGTCTGTAAAATAAATGCATTTTTTTTCCCTTCACCCATGGCGTCAGACTTAATAAGGAAAGCTAAGGTCCTATGGAAAGTGTAACACCCAGGATCAGGCTCTAGTGGTTATCAAGGAAAAGAGGCTCATAAATGGTTGATATATATGAAGCCAGTTCACAGCTTTCTCTCTTACTCATTTTGGAATCTCAAAGAGACAAGGGAAGGGATAGGGGAGGAAATGGATCTGAAAATGTATTGATTGATTGATTGGCTGTGCTAGGTTTTAGCTGCTGCGTGGGCTTTTCTCCAGTTGTGGTGATTCTCCAGACTGGTGCTCGGGCTTCTCACTGCGGTGACTTCTCTTGTTGCTGAACTCAGACCCTGGAGTATGTGGGCTTCAGTAGTTGAAGCGCGAGGGCTCAGTAATTGAGGTTCCTGGGCTCTAGAGCACAGGTTCAATAGTTGTGATCATAGGGCTTGGTTGCTCTGCAGCATGTGGGATCTTCCTAGACCAGGGATTGAACCCATGTCTCCTGTTTTGGCAGGCAGTTTCTTTACCACTGAGCCACCAGGGAAGCTCGACTGTATCTTAAGAATAAGGAATTAGTAACTAGAGTTGTTCAAATCACCACCAAGGCAAACTCAGAGTTCTCAGATTTCTCTGTGGGGCAAAAAAACAATCTTCTTTTAAGGGATGTGTCAGAAACTTAACAACATGTGGATGGGCCTTTTATTTGGCAAGATACATGATTGTTTTTCCCCTAAAACTACCTCAGAGTGTGGGTAGGGTTTTGAATATTTTCCTGGAACAATGTTACCTTGTCATTTAAGGGAAGACAAGGCACCTTGCCCAGCCCTGAAACCTGGGGTGATTAAAAAAATGTTTTTTAAGATTTTTTGATGTGGACCATTTTTTAAATCTTTATTGAAGTTGTTATGATATCACTTCTGCTTTATGTTTGGGGTTTTTGGCCCTGAGGCACATGGGATCTTAGTTCCCCGTCCAGGGATTGAACCTGCACTCTGTGCCCTGGAAGGCAAAGTCCTAACCACTGGGAAACCTCGGAAGTCCCCTGAGATAACTGTCGCTGAAGGTTAAAGTCAAAGAGAAAAGAGGGTCAGAGGGAGATAGGTGGCCCCAGAAATGAAGTGCAGAACTCTAGAGGGGGCATGCCTCCAGGAAGTGCCTTTGTACAAGTTCAAGAAGGGGTTAATATTCTCAAAATTTTAGAAGGTGGAGGAAAGTGCTTCCGCTGTTGCAGCTGGGGTAGGGTGTGCATCTCGGCCTCCCTGCCCTTCATGGTGGAATTCACAGGCTGCTGAGCCAGAAGGGAGGCAGCGGGGGCCTTGGTTACAGCAAAGCTTAGAGTATGTGTGCCAAGGAGAAGACAGAGAAGAAGACAGAGACTGATGTTTAAGGAGCTGAGAAAACCTGTCCATGCAGGAGTAAGAGGTGTGATGAGAGGAGAAGAATGTGGGACGGGGCTGGAGAGGCAGGAGTGGTCAGAGCTTAGGGTTGGGGTAAAGATTTCATTGCATCATGGTGTTTGCTATCTCTGAATAGAAATTGATCCAAATTCCATTTACAAAACATTTTGGAAGTTTGCATTTTGTGTTCAGTGCTGTCTTCTAATCGAGGTTTGGCAGGCATCAGAAAGCGGACAGAATTGATTGTGAGAGAAGTGCCAGATTAAATGGCAAAAGCCATAAGTAAATCATGGGCTCTTTGAAATCAGTAGTCATTATGAGTTGGGAAAGTTTTTATGGAAAGAAAGAGGGAGTCAAAATGGAGCCCAGCAGATATTGGGTACCTACTGTGTGTTGATGCTTTATATGTATGTTCATGATTCTTCCTCCGAGTCATTGTACAAATATTGAGTACTACTGTCTCTATAGAAGATGAAACTGAATTTGGAGAAAATTAAATAAAGACAGTTATGGTCCGAACTTCAGTTCAGGCCAATTTAAATGTGTTGCAAGAGCATCAGAAGCTCAAAATCACTAACCATGAACTAAAAATGTTACAGGTTTTCGAGTAGCTCTGTGATGTAGTCATTCTCCCACTTGCTCTCTCACTTATCTGCTGCTGATGTGCTAAAATGTCAAGACAAAAGGATCTGGGTGTTTGTTTTTAGGGATGTGGGGAAGAAAGGGGGCCCTCGGGAGGTGGTGGCCTACAATGAAGCCAGTCCTGGGGAGAAAATCCTCTCAAATAGAGTAGGCAGTGGCAGCTACTAAGTGGCAAGGAAAGCAGACTGAGTCCCTGGAGGAGGAAAGGAGAATTAATGGAAGAAGTAGGTGTCAGGTGTGACCTTGTAAGGTTGAGGAGAGCACCGGGGTGGAAAGACCCTGAAGACATTGGAATGTAGAACACATTATCACTGGTGTTATTTCCTGGAGGCAAGCAGAAATGCCTTGAAAGGAGACATAATACAGCCCATGAATCACCAACATTTTCTTCTTTGGTCCGAGCATCTCTAAACAACCCTATTTAAAATGTGTTTCTCTAGGAAGTCATTGTTTGCTTCAGGGGTTCTGTCCTTAGGTTATCTTTTGAGGGATGGCCCTGGGTGGTGACAGGTCAACCTTAAGGTGACCTTTTTTTTTTTAAACAGAGGCCATAGCCCCGTAAAAGTTTTCTTCTCCCCCGGCTTCAGCTAGGCTGGCATTTCTGACAGACGTGTAAACAGATGCCAGCACTGTCGCTAATGACAGGTGATTATAAGAGGCATGGGGGCCAAGGTAATTAAACCACAATTTGACAGGAACATTTGGCCGTGTAATATTTCAGCATAAAAAAATATCTTTGCCACGTGCATCTTCCCCACTTGGTTTGGTAAAGAGACTTCATTTTATTCTTCAGAGCCTGGTACTTTGAGATCTGAAACTTTCCTGCCTGAATTCTTCACAGTTCATGGTAGGGCTCCAGAAAAAGCTTAGTATTGGACTGTAGGGATCTAGAGAGGGTCTGAGACTCTCACCACGGTCTGCTCTCAAGCGGTAGTGGGAACAGGGTTTGTGACGCTTTGCTGGGATCGTACTTGACTTATTATTGTGTCCAGTTTGACAGTGGTAATGCCTTCAGAGAGAGATGTGAATTATTTGTATACCAGTATCATTTCAGCTTCTCTCTCTATTGCCAGGATCTACCTGATATTGCTCCCAGAGATCGAAAGATAGCATCTTCAATTCTTGTCCCTTCATTCCCACTACTGGAAATAGGAGAAGAAAAATCTGGAATCACCGGTAACCTTTTGTTACAAGGAATGATAGAAACAGCCATCCAGATATGGAGTCTGTTCATTTATCCCTTAGATTTAAATGTAATATGTCTTTTAAAACCCACTACATTTTTTTCTGCTGCCAGGATATTAGTGATGCCTATAGATCTAGACACTTAGAGGCTACCCCCTGCTAACTGCTGATGCCTTCTAGCTTGTGATGATATGTTTGAAGGGATCTTGTCTTCTGTTGGATTAAATAGCAGACCTTCCTAGACTTACAGTTTTCACTCCTGGACTAGCTATATGAGTCTTTTTTATAATCAGTATAGTTAGCATGTTTTCTTTCAATAAACAACAGCCAACATTTACTACTTAATTATGGTTCTGGTGCTTGTCTAAAATGGGAGCTTTTCCCAAGCAGGTTAGATCATTCCTTTGCTGCAAAACCAGCCTTTTAATACTCTTGGTGTGTTGTATACCTGCCAATTTGAAGAGATTGTTGAAGCAGGCCATTCAAAGAAGGCCAGCTTACTGGCCGGAGAGCTGTTTCTTTTCTTCGGCCGGTTCTGATTTTCTCAAGGGAGGGGTCGAGGAGGAGATGAACTGGCGAGTACAGTTTGATTTCTGCCGGAGGAGGGCTGAGTGATTGTGACTCTGTGGGCTGGCCCCCTCCAGCGTGGAAAGCTGACGGCCAGCTTTTACATTCTGCTTCAGGCTGCAGTCAGTTTCTAAGCAGAGGCTTTTTTAAAGCTTTGTCAGATAGGTTAAAAGGTGTCCCACCTCCGGTGTATTAAAAGAGAGAGAGAGATTAAACTCACTAAGCCTGCCATGTTCCCTGTAAAATATCAAGTCAAAATGATTTTTAAATCCAAAGTTACCAGGCTTAGGGGGTGTGACCTTTAGTGAAGGCAGCCTCCAAACCAGGGAGGGGATCTGAGCAAAAGACAATCGGTCCACAGGCTGGGGGCCTCGGGAAAGCCGCCGCTGAGTCTGGAGTGAATTGTCTTGTTTCTCTGCCTTGCGGCCGACACAGCATCAACCGCAGATCAATAGCCAGCCTGCCTTCTGGGCCTCTAGGTTCACTACAGAGTTCCAGGTAACCAGGCCTGAGCTCAGCTCCTGGGGGTTACAGAGATGAATCAGGCAAGCTCTCTGCCTGCAGGAGGCTGAACATCAGGTGAACACTGCTGGAGTAACTCTTATGGAACTCCTGCTAAAGCATCCAAGTGCTTTGTGTGTATCAGTAATAATAGTACTGGGGCAGGAAATGGCAAACCACTCCAGTATTCTTGCTTGGAAAATTCCAAGGACAGGGAAGCCTTGGGGGCTACAGTCCGTGGAGGTGCAAAGAGTCGACAGGCCTGAGTGACTGAGCATGCACAATATGAGTTCGTTCCTCAATGGGTGCTTCTCTGTGCCAGGCCCAGAATTTTTAATAAGAGCTTTATGTGAATTAATTTGACCTCTACAACAATAAGTATTTTTTTTTAATCGTATCCCTAATTTTAACAAGGGCAAGACAAGCCAAGGCAAAAAGACGTTAAGTAAGTTTCCCAGGAACATGGGTCTGGGGGGACAGGAGCTGATGTGCTGTAGCAGGAAGTCAGGACACTGAGCCCAAGCCCGGGGGCGTGTCCTCGGGATCACCGTCAGGACCACTTTGTGGACGTGCACACACGGATTGCAGGTGGGGCTTGAGAGTCTGCATTGCTAGCAAATTCTCAGATGGCGTTGATGCCCACAGCCCTGTGCCAAATGGAAGAGCACAGCAGAAAAACATGAGATATTGTATTACTACTATAAACAGAGGGGCTTCCCAGGTAGCTCAGTGGTAAATAACCCGCCTGCCAATGCAGGAGCCACAGGTTTGATTCCTGGGTTGGGAAGATCCCCTGGAGGAGGACGTGGCAACCCACTTCAGTATTCTTGCCTGGAGAATCCCATGGACAGAGGAGCCCGGTGGGCTACAGTCCATGGGGTTGCAAACAGACACACTTCATGACTAAGCAGACACACAGGATAAAGAGAGTGCTTTGAGAATACCGATTGCAGTGATATAATTATTATTGTTGTTGTTGATGTTTTATCAGCATCATTATTATTGTCATGAAAGCAGGTATTTATTGAATGCTGCTCTTTCCTGGGTACTGTCTGGAGAGCATGTGAGCGTTGTAACTGCTCCAGTGGGCTATCTCATGTACTCCTCACAACAGCCATAGGAGGTAGACGCTACTGTTAACCCCATTTTAGAGCTGAGGAAACTGAGGCACAACATTCAAACTTGTTTCAACGTCAGAATGAGGACTCAGATTACCCCCAGGGTCTTTCTAGGTTCTTAACCACAAAGAGGGTGATGAACCACTCAGGGGCATCAGCCACTTCCATAAACAGGGAACCTATGAGCGGGGCCCTGAGGGAGGTGGGGAAGGGAGAGAGCACTTCCCAAGTGAAACAGAGATGTGCAAGGGTCCAGGGGCATGAAAGCAGGAGGTGTGAAAAGGAGTGAGTAACACGGAGCCTTCTGTGTACACTGCATGGCAAGAAACACAGCACGGTAAGGCTGGGAAAGTAGGCTGCAGGCCTGGAAAACCAGGAGTCAGTGGTGCTCCCGAGTGGACCTGGAGCTTTTGAGCATCTCTCTGGGGCACCCTTTTCTCAGAACTCATGCTGAGACTTCCAAACAGTGATGGAGTCATGCTTTGTTCAAGGTGCTGCCAGGCCCCCCCCCCCCCGCCTTCCATAGCGTCAGAGTGTCCAAAACACATTCCAAGAAGGGTTTGATTTCTAAGGTCACTGATCCCGTGACAGTGACTCATGCATCACCTGCCCAGGGACAGGTGAGTTTTGTACACCAGCCGGACCAAAACCAAATGGGCGCGTGTGCGCGTGCACGGCTGTGAGTGCGGTGTATAAATCCACATAGCGCACTTAGACGAGGCCTGCCGTGGCCCTGGTGCAATGGCATCATCGGAGCTGCCAGCTTGTTTTATTTCTGATCTCGCCTGGCAGCCCCTGAAGGAGGGGAAAGTATGAATTTTTATCTCCCATTGACTAGACTTTCATTATATTGTGCTTACAGACACAATGTCAGCACATAAAATGTTAAACATCACTGGCCTGAAAGAGGTTCCCATTGTCTTAGCTCTGGTGCTGGGGGAGTCTCGCTAGCCTTGCCGTAGTGGTTCTGTCAGTGTACTATGACATGAAGCATTTCTCAGTAATGACAGACATTGCATATGAGTGACAGGAACTCTGACCGCGAAGAGTGGGTTCAATTACCAAAGACGGGGGGATACCTGAGATAAAACGAAAGGGCCCAATTGTGCTTGCTTTCGACCCCTTGACTCTGAGATCCAGAGCAGCCAAGACAAATGGCTGATTAACCAGTCCCTAACCCTCTTTTTTCCGTGATAAACTTGTTTGGATTTCTCTGTCCGGGAATTAAAAAAAAAAAAAATCTGTGGTTGGAGTGTTTCTAAAGGAAACATGATCAGAAAACAAGAGGGCTGCTTGGTGCGAGTCAGTTTCGTCTCTCATAAGCACACAGCCGACAACTGTCATTCTATCTTGGAGTGGATCTAGGGCGCCGTGTCCAGAAATCAATACAAGATCAATGATGGCTTGCTCTCTGAACCCCACCTCTCTCCGGCTGCCGCTCCCATGCACCATAGCCAGGCTGACGCCAGTGTCAATGAGAGATCCCGCCATCAGAAGCTCTCCTTTTTCCCGCTTCTCCTCCTGTAGTCCGCTCTGCTCAGCATCGGGTGCCGCGTTATGGGTGTTTAGGGACCACCGCTCCCAGCTCCCAGGTAGAATTCTCTCGAGCTGCCCAATTAAACTGTCGCAGGCCGCCCTCAGTTGACTAGCTCTGCAGAGTCACTTAGCCAACAGACATTCCTGACTATTAAAGCCAGTAGCAGCATGTCTCCAGAGCTGGAGATGAAATGAATGAAATTTGTTATTCTGGGCTGACACTTGATCCCAGCTGTTGAACTAATGCTGTTGCACCTGAAGTTTTCCTTTATGGTAATTGCTGTCTGTGTTATTATTTCACAGACTAAATTGGAGAAAATTGCAACAGGTATTAAATTCTTGGAGCTCTTTCATGGGAGTTCTATTGTGCATTCTTCCAGGGTAGATTCCAGCTTCAGTTCGAGGCTGGGAAGACGGATTTTGCCAGCCAGATGCACTGGCTTGTGTTTCATTTTTATCGGAGACTTTCCAATTTTAGGTCTCGTCAGCCATTTATCAGCTTTACCTGAAATCTGCTTTCCAATCCACTTTTGTTATTAATTCAGTCAGCACATGTTGGGATGGGCCCTTGGGGAATTGTTAGGCTAACCGATGTCATCGGCAATTTGCACCAGTCCTGATTCATGACGCATCCTTGGTGGTATCACTGAATCTCTTGCATCATGAACTCTTAGGTAAAGGGCAGTGTGAAATAAGACTTCTCACAAGGCGCCTTTGGCCTCCACCACCCTAGCTGGTAGTTCTTGAACACGTCAAGTAGTACCACTTCCGTGAGTACTCACTGGAACCAGTATGCTGGGGAGGTGATGTCTGCAGCCTCCCAAAGCATCTGAATCACTGGTCCTCACTCCTAAGTCATGTTCACTGTCTCCTTGTTTGTGTTAACCTCTTTCACAGGGTCTCTTCCCAGAGCTGTGTGTGTAGTGTGTTAGTCATTCAGTCGTGTCCAACTCTTTGCAACCCCATGGATTGTAACCCTACCAGGCTCCTCTGTCCATGGGATTCTCCAGGCAGGGATACTGGAGTGAGTTGACATTCTCTTCTCCAGGGGATCTTCCCGACCCAGGGATTGAACCCAGGTCTCTTGCATTGCAGGCAGATTCTTTACCATCTGAGCCACCAGGCAAGCCCAATATAATAGCTGCACACGTGTATTTCAGATCCAGAACTCGTTCTTCTTCAGATTTCTGCTTTTGTATCTCACCAGCGTGAGTGATAAGCTCTTCTCTCCAAATCTTACCTGCACTTACTGTTCTGTATCTTTTGAATGACTGATAGGGCCTTGATTATTTGGCCAATTTTGTGTGGATTGCATGGAGAACACGGTGGCGACCTCAGCCAAAGAGCCTGCCCGAGAGCTTGTTATGTGCACGCTGAGTCGCTTCAGTCGTGTCCGGCTCTCGACGACCTTATGGACTGTAGCCGACCAGGCTCCTCTGTCCATGGGATTCTCCAGGGAAGAATACTGGAGTGGGTTGCTCTGCCCTCTTCCAGGGAATCTTCCCCGCCCAGGGATCGAACTTGTGTCTCTTATGTCTCCCTTCTTGGCAGGCGGTTTCTTTACCATTCTGTTCTTCTCTCCTAGACGTGAGTTAGAGAGTGTCAGACCTTGCGTAAGGGCCTCACCTTCATTGTAACAACTCATCTCATTCACCTTCATGCAGAGAGGTTTTTCCTCACTTTCCCAATGAAGAAACTAGGTCTCTGAAAGCTAATGAAATAATTCCCACTTCACATTTTTATTTTTTAATTAATTTATTTGGCCGGGTCAGGTCTTAGTGTGGTACGCTGGCTTAGTCGCTCCTCACCGTGTGTGATCTTAGTTCCCTGACCAGGGATCAAACCCATGTCCCCTGCGTTGCAGCGCAGAGTCTCAACCGCTGAACCACCAGGGAATCCCCCCCTTCACATTTTTAAAGTCATTTTAGTGGTAGGGACTCAACTTGGGTCTGTTGCTTCTGAAGCCACGGTCACCAGCTTTAGATTTGTGCCTGCGTGAGATGACTTCCTCTTGTCTTGGCAGGTAGTGGAACTTTCAGCAAGGAACTTTCAGCAGATTGCTAAAATTCTCTGTAGTTGTTCCTAATAATAATGCCAACCCAGCACTAGGCTTTCAGCCACTACTATGAAAACGAAAAACCCTGCCAGAGCATAAAACAAAATGTAATTCTTCAAATATAAACTTTAAACCCATTTTCACAAGCCTGAGTTATTTAGAATTGGTTGAGCTCCCTGCCACATGGATCACAGCAGGTCTTTTTCAAGGCCAGGAGTTGGCAAACTTTTTCTGTAAAAGGTCAGATAGTAAATATTTTAGGCTTTGGGCCACATGGTCTTTGTCACAGTTGCTCTCGAAGCACACGCGCTGCCGTCGACAATATATAAATGAACCTGGTCGGGGGTGGGGGCTGTGTTCTAGTGAAACTTTATTTACTAAAACAGGTGGCAGGATTTGGCCCATGGACCTTAGCTTGCCAAACCCTGGCCTAAAAAGCCTTGAGGAAGACATATGTTTAGAGGAACCAGAACACAACCAGTATTTTATTCTCTTTTCATTTATTAGTTGATACATAGATTGCTAGTAAGGGAGATGTCCTCTCAGCATAATTTGAAACCCTTCCCATTGGCTTGGATTTTAAAGTTGTTTTCTTTCTCTTTTTGAAAATTTCTTCTTTAAGCACATGTTTAATGTGTCCATGTTCTTTCCATTAAATATCTTGGTTGCCTTCCCAGACTTCAAATTGCAGTGAATTTATCCCCAAAGGATGTTTGGTATCAATTCTCAAGATGCAGTTTGAATGTAGTCTGTCTCTATAATGGAAGCAGGATTCCAAATCTTCATTATTTAAGTTCCAGAGAAAGTAATGAATCATTGACATGGCTATTACTCAGCACTGTTAAGGTATACTGAACCCATTGTTTTCTTGTCTTATAGCTTTATACAGCTCAAAGGATAAAACAGTATAAAGATTTAATTTTAGGGCTACGTATGAGGCATTAGATTATGATTTCTAGCTAAGCCATGCTAAACTCAGATTATAACGAAACTTTTTTTGTTTTTCTCAACTCAGCATTTTCCCTGAGGTAAAACTAAAAACAAACAACAACCAAAAAAAAAAACTAGTTTGTGAGTCCCAGAATCATTTATCCTAACAGTTGTAAGTTTCCTTGTTGTTACTCCAGGCATATAAATAATGACTCCTTTTCTAAAACATCGCGTCGTGTTGTCGCGTATAATAGGGATTAGTGGCATAATTTTCTTTTACAAAGAAGGAATTAGCAGTGGCGCTAGGATGGCAGTGGCAGCGCTGTTTAAGTGGTGGCATGCTCAAGCGCGTAGTCGCGCTCTTTGAAAGTCCTAATAAAGGCATCTCTGATGTCCTCATCTTCCCCACCCAAGGGCGGCTATGTTGGGGAGGAGGGAAGATACTAGAAGGAGCTGCATTTCAGCACCTTGCTACCTGCCTGAAGCCCTCTCCCTGCTCTTACTATAAAGTGAGGTACTGGTGTTCTCCTGATTCGTCCAACCCTGTGCACACGCAACGTTCAGTTCCTTCATCCTTCTTCCTTCTGTGTTTCTAGAGCAGCTGCACAGGGCTGTATGCACTTTGCGGTCAAAAACCCCATTATCTTGGATGAGCCATCTAACTTGTCCGACCTTCAGTGTCCTCTTATATAAAATTGGAAGACTAATACTGACCTTACAGTGTAACTTTGAAACTTAGTGCAGATGTATATATATGTAAGTGCTTTGTAACTGGTACTTGACACCTGTGAGTCGTTTTTGCTATTTGACTAGCTACTGCCTTTGCTTTGTTTGGGAGGCTCCTCTACTATCATTAAAATAGCTAAATCCATAGTCCTTTTGGAACTTACTTCATGGAGTTGCCCATGTGAGAAGCAGCTTAATTTCAAATCAACCAGGATTGGTCCATGATCGAATGCCAGGGGGCACTGTTCCCATTGTGTTGAATATATGGTACCCTCAGAAACACAATTGCAATACTAAAATCAATTAGTAAAATTAAATGTGCATTAATTTTTAAAAACACCATCCTTGTAGAGAAGGGAGACAAAAAGAAGCAAATGTAGAAAAATATGGGAAACCTATTGAAAATGTGTTCATTTCTCATTTCCCTTGTAACTTCTAATTTGGTGCTCATTTTTTGAAACTACTGTTGGTTTTCTCAGCATTCAGTGTTTTAATACACAGGGCAATTCTTTCTCTTTTACCCCCCTTTTAGGATCTTTTGCTGATCTTGGTTTTTATTGCTCTGGAGAAGTACCTTCCAAAGCTCCTGAAAGTAAATTTCATTTATGTCCTTTGTCTGTGTTTAGAATTGAGCCAGACCAAAAATGGCCTCTATGTTGGGTGACCGTCTTGGTTGTCACCTATATGCGATGTGATCACAAACAGAAACTTAATTTTCTGTATGTAGATGTGAGAGACAGGTGGATACAAACTGTAAGATTCTAATATCTTCTGCCCATGTCAAATGAGCTAAACCCTTCCCAAAAAGCCAGCCAGAAAACATATGATACCATTTGCAATGGTAGAATGTTGCACGCTGTTCTTCTGTAATTATAATGGCCTGATCCATGTGGGGCTGTGAGTCTTGCTTAACCATCATTAATCTACTGAGTCTTGGTATCAGCATCCCATCTTGAGGAGCAGCAGTGCTTGGCTGGCTGAGTAGGGCTTTGATTTCATTGTAATAAGGATAGCTTTGTTAAAATTCTGCTGCTTGGTGGTACCCAAGGATTCTGGGAAGAGAAGGTTTGTCTTTTTTTCTTTTCTCCTCTCTTTTCTGCTTTTCCCTTTTTGGCGTGGTGGGGAAGCATTGTTTCTGTCTCTTCTATCCCCTAGGTTACTATTTGTGCTCTCCCTTGATCTCCTGCTTGTCCCTTTATTTCTCCGTGTTGTGAAAGTTTCTTTCTGTGTGACCAGGAGTCTGTTTAGCAGACCATATTGTGAGTGAAGGGCCAGCGTTTGTTGCCTGATTTTGGCAATGCTGGGCAGTCAGCTGGGATGTAATTAAGACTCTGAGAACAGGCTGTCTTCTCCACGGGAAGGGCATGTTAGATGGTACTGGGATTTGGGGCTGTCAGTTTGGCCAAGGCTGGAGACAGAGCTAGGGACAGAGATATTTCCTTTCATTTATAATCCCTTTATGTACAGTGTATGCATTTGGCGAAGTTTACATCTAACCTAGTGGCTGGAGCTTACAAGCCAACGCAGTGCAATTAGCATATGTTACATGTATATTTTAGTAACATTTTAAAGGAAGTGCATGTTTCCAAAGTGAATTATGCATGGATGACAGCAATAGGGTTGTGTTGCACTGGGTGTCAAATCCCACAACTTTTTGTCGAGACTGTGGATTTAACACTAAAAAGGCAGAAAGACTAAACGAAGTAAAACAGTTTTAATTTTTAACAGTTTGGTTCGACCCAAGGAGCCAGGCTATGACAGATATAACTGACATTTGAATAATTGGATTAATTTAGAGAAGGGCAAATCCGGTTTTGACGGTTGTGCTTGTGTGTATGTCTTTTTTTCTTTTTTTTTTCAATTTTTTGCAGGAGTGGAGTTGTGTGGCTTAGATATGCACTTTGTGTGATGCCAAGCAAAGCTCGAGGAAACTCCACCGAATGATTAAAATTGTCACTTAATTAGCTTGTTTTCATATTTGTGTGTCTGTGTGCACGTGTACATTCTTCCTATGTTACAGAAAAGAAGCCCACAGTATATACTTCCTTCACCTCCATCTGTGGCATGCATATATACATTTTGGATATATAAGCAAATTATGTGTGCTCTTGGGAACTTAGGAAATACAGTTGGAGGAAAATATACACCATTTCAGAGGGATTGCAGAAAACGGGCAGACAAGGAAACTCACCATGACATTGGCAAGCCCTTTTCCTCCCCGTATCCTTGTGTTAGAAGCCATCACAGGGCAGCAGAAGAAAAGCCTAATTTGGTATCTGGGGTATCAGTAGCCGAATTCCACATGGTTAAGTCCTCAACCCGAAATTCCTGCAGATTTATGTGGCTTTTTAAGCTTCTTGTGTGGAGATCATCTCAGCAACTTGAAACCAAGTACCGTGCCCTAGCACCCCTCCCCCTCCAAAGTGCTGTTAATAAAATACGCCGTCTAGAATCAACACGCCAAGGCTAGAACCTGCGGCAAGCAGTCTTGAATTGTGGCGCTGGCCTGGTTCTAAGAGCCTTTTCCCCAGCAGGACATTAACAGACATTAACACCCGGGCAAGAAGTGTTGATGTGTGGTTTACAATGTTAGCACCCAGTTAGGCAGGTCTCACACATGCTGTAGGAATCTTGTAGCAACACATGTGTGTGTGGAGTCAAATTAATGAGAACCAAAAGGGAGAGACATTCCACTCGGGCTGGGGACCTCATCTTAGCCTCCTTTTACCAAGCAAACCCAGTGCTCAGCTGGGTGGCAATGGCCCGGTTGGATGTTTTTGATATTAACAAAACATATACATACCAGTGTCTATAAAACAGGTAAGCAACAAGGACCTGCTGTATAGCACAGGGCACTATACTCCATATCTCGTAATAGCCTCTAATGGAAAAGAGTCTGTAAAAGGATAGATATATATGTATAACTGAATCACTTTGCTGTTCTCTTGAAACTGACACAACATTGTAAATTAACTATACTTCGATTTAGAAAAAGACGGAGGAAAAGCAGGAAAAATGAGGAGGCTTGAAAGTTGTGTTTTGCTCTCTCATCATTTGATGGTGGAGCCCTGCATGCTCTTCAGCACTTTCGATTAATACCCTTTCTCATCAGGTGCCCTTCAGGCTGAGAGGAAAGGAAACTCACGAGACTCACAGTCTGACTACGAGGCAGACATTATTATTTTCCCCTTTCAGCTTCCCCCGGCTCTTCTTCAAGTGTTTCTGGATGGTTCGGAGACACTTTCTGGTTTACTTTGTAAATGGGGTGATGAAGCTTTCTTGTCTCCTGCCTGGCTCTCCTTAGGGGATTCTCAAAGCCTTTTAAAATTGTGTGTTTTTCTGGGGCGGCCTTGAAAGTCCCAAGAGTGAAGTTGCCATCTGTCCTTTATATTAAAAGAATCTTCTGTATTGTATACCTGATGGGCTTGTCCCAGAGATAGATGTTGTTAATTAAAGGACAGCATTTGTCCTTTATCTGAAATAAATCTTCTCTCTTGCCTGAAGAACAGTTTTCCCAGCTTTAGGAAACAGTTAAGGACATTCTGCTTGGAGTCCTTGTGTTTGCTAAAGGTCCTCACTCCAGAATCACTCCCGTGGCTTTTATGTGATCAGATATGAAGAATAGTAAATTACTTAAGAAAAAAATTTTTTGCTCGTTTTCTTTCTAATTCATTTATCTACCAAGGTTGTAGCTTGGCAGAGGCTTATGTAAATGAATGTAACACAGAGTGTTAATGGTAATTGGTGATTTTGGGGTAGAGATTTGCAAACAGCAGGCTCCCAGGCATTCTAAACATGAGGCATCCTTATGCAGTAGATACGATGGTCCCTACACCTTGCCATGCCACCTCTCTAGTTTGCTACGACACAGGCTCTGTTCTTACACCCCCTGCCCCTGGGAAAAGAAAAATGCCAACATCTGCCCGCAGTAAAAAGAGCTGGAGCTCCGTCAGATCACAGCTCAAATATGTACGTAATTGGAGAAAGAAAGTACCTTCTTTAATCTGCTGGCTCTTTGTCTCAAGAAACTCAGAAAATAATTGGGATTTTTAATGTGGAAAAGCAGCTCGGGCAATGTGGCTGTGAACTGGTGTCTAAAGTGTGTCAGCCTCTGTTGTCCTGTTAAACTCGGAGAAAGAAGGTGGCCAGGGCCTTGCCAGGGACGAGCTTCAAGGAAAAAGCAGACCGATTGCAGTGGCAGAAATGTTGCTTGAGGAACATGATTGGGGTTGAGAATCGAGGTGGGTACAACTGTCCTTTTGTTGGTAGGAAAGACCCCAGAATCACCTGTGCCATGTATCGTGAAAATGATAGTGGACTGGACCATGAACTTCTGGTGATATAATGGTCCAGCCAAAGCCTAAGCCTAATATGCAGTGACTCACCTTTAGAGAAGCATTTTAGTTAGGTACCATTTTCCATCATCTGTTCTTTTTTTTCCCCTCTTAATCATACAGACCAGCAATCAGGCAGGTTGCAGGTTAGAGTAAAGCAGGCTTGGATGAAGACTTGTGGCAACTGTGATGAGCAGGCCACCACTAAGACTTTTTGCAGGGACCAGTAGCATCTTCATTCCAGCCAGTTGTACCTTGTGGGGATGTGAAGAATGCTCAGATTTTTCACTAGGAGCTGTGGATGTGAAACTGTTTGAACTTTTTAATATTAGCAGATAATTCACTATTTTAAAACCGTATAGGCTCCCAATATGGTTTGCCCAGATTCAATCCCTGGTTGGGGAACTAGACCCCACATGCCACAACTAAGGAGTTCTCATGTTGCAACTGAAGATCCCGTGTGCTGCAACTAAGACCCAGTGAGTGCATGCTTAGTCACTCAGAGGTGGCCAGCTCTTTGCAGCCGCATGGACTGTAGTCCGCCAGCCTCCTCTGTCCATGAGATTTTCCAGGCAAGAATACTGCAGTGGGTGACCGTTTCCTACTCCAGCAGATCTTCCTGACCCAGGGATAGAACCTGTGTCTCCTGCTTTGCAGGCAGATTCTTTACCTGCTTGAGCCATCAGGGAAGCCCCAAGACCCAGTGTAGCTAAATAAATAAATAAAATATTAAGTTAAAAATAAATAAAACCATCTAAGTGAGATCAAATCATCTGTAGTAAGATGTGCTTTCTGGGCTGCTAGTTAGTACACACTGTTACGCATAATACGGTATCTTTAACAAAATGGGGATCTCCTCAGTAATAAATTGACCACGTGGAAACATTTTTAAAAAATAGAAAGACACTCAGCCACAAACAACTATTAATGTTTTGGGACTATTTCCCTTTGAGTCTTTGTCTATTGCGTATGCTTTTTATACACGTTTTAAAATACTTGTCATAGCCTTTGTTTTCTCACTTACAATTATAGGCAGTTTTCTTATGTGGCTGCAAGATATTCCATCAAGGAAATGTATTGAATATGCAAAATCATTCCCCTGTTGTTGGACGTTTAAGTTGCTTTTGATCTGACACCCTTGTAAGTACTGTTGCAATTACATATTTACTGATCCTGCTTTTCCCTTATTTTGGGTTACTTCCTTAGGCTCTGAAAGGAGGATTGCTTGATCAAGATATGACTGTCTTTATGGTTTTCAGTCCATATCACCAAATTGCTTTCCAAAGGGGTTGCACCAATATGCACTGCAATCAGCAAAATAGGAGTATGCAGGTTTTCAGTGTATCCTTGCCAACATTCTTACAGTTTAGAGATGCCCTCTAGCCAACTGATAGGTGAAAATCAAACCTCACTGATGTTTGGATTTGCCTTTATTTGAGTTTTTTCATACATCTGTCGACTAATTGTACTTGCTCTTCCAACATCTGTATTTTCTGAGGCTAAATTCTGTTGAGGTTTGGGTTGCTTTGGTGTGTGTGGTTTAAAGTTGTCTCTGTTAACAATTGATAAGTAATTTGGGAAGAGCCTCCTTGGCCAGGCCCTCCTCCAGGGGACCCCCTATCTCAGCACGGCTGCAGCTGCCACTTTTAACTGTGCATTAACTTGGACTTGAGCCAGGGCCCAAGCAGGGTCCCCTTCCTAAAGAGGGGCTCTTGTGTGTCTGGTGAACCGCAAGCTCAGGGCTGTATCTGCCAATATGTTTCTGGCAGAGCCTTCTAATAAAATCCCGTCCACACTCTTCTATGAAATGCAGTTGCAAAACTGAATGATGATTACCTGATGCCCTTTTTCAGTCACAGCCAATCTCCATGTGTCAGATAGTTTTGTCCATTGCCTCCCGACTTCCGTCCTTCTCCTCTGTGTTTCATGCATGTTCTAACTACAGTATAGATGATGTAAATTCAGAGTTTCTTATAATATGAATGAATGGAATGCGCCTCGAGCCAGTAATATGGAAGAAGGTTCTGTTATTGGCTCTGTCCTGTGTTTAATAATAGCCAACAACAAGAATATATTGAATGCTGAGATACTTTCTTAGCATTTTTCATATGTTATTGAAATTTCATAACAATCTTACTAGGTAGAAAATGTTATTATCCCATAGAGGTAAGGAAACGGAAGCTCAGAGAGGTCAATATTTGTCTAATATCAGACTTCATTGTTCTGGACGAAAGTGAATTTTTCATTACTCAAGGTCTCAGTCTTCTCATTTGCAAAATGGAGTTGCTTCTCTTCACCTCATTGCATTGGCATGGAACCAAAATGATGTCCTGTATTTTATTAAGGTGGCTTCCCAGGTGGTGCTAGTGGTAAAGAATCCACCTGCCAATGCAGAAGACATAAGAGGTGTGGGTTTGATCCCTGGGCTGGGAAGATCTGCTGGAGGAGGGCATGGCAACCCACTCCAGTATTCTTACCTGGAGAATCCCATAGACAGCGGAGCCTGGCGGGCTACAGTTCATAAGTTCACACAGAGTCAGACACAACTGAAGCAACTTAGCATACTCACACACAGACACACATATTATCAAGTTGCATTGAGTATTGAACCTAGGACGTGTAAACAAAGGTGTAGTTTTTAATTAGTTTTCCTCTCCAGTGATCAGCTTCTTCATTCATAAAGTGTAAGTACAGGACCAGATTATTTTCATTGGTTGCTTTCAACTATAGCATCTTCTCATTGGCTACAGACTCAAACCTTGGTGAGGAAAAAAAAAACAAAAAACAAAAACCTGTGTAGTTCCCAGGGGCTGTACTGATGATTGCATGCAGGTTAAGTCAACTCTGCGTGCCAGGGTTATCCAACCCCCTGAGCCATTTTTCTTGGGAAGAAAGTGCACACTTTTAAGAAGGAGGAATTTCACTCTTTCATGTGCACAGAGTGCATGTGAGCTAAGTCTCTTCAGTCACGTCTGACTCTGTGCAACCCTATGGACCGTAGCCCACCAGGCTCCTCTGTCCATGGGATTCTCCAGGCAAGAATACTGGAGTGGGTTACCATGCCCTCCTCCAGGGGCATCTTCCTGACCCAGGGATTGAACCCACATCTCTTACGTCTCCTGCATTGGCAGGCGGGTTCTTTATACTAGAGCCACCGTGCACACACAGAGAGTACAGGAAAATTCTCAGAATGGGGTAGTTGAGGTTCCAGTGTCTTGTGGCTGCTTTAAAGCCATATGGAACTGCTTACTTTGGCCCCAAGGATGCTGTCACCTCTTAAATGTAAAAGTAGGAATATACCTTATTTCTGGTTTTCCTCATACAGTACCTTACCCTCAGGTGGAAACTGAATCAACCAAAGGGATTAATGGAGAAAGAAAAAGGTGCTGAGTCAACTCCACAGAGAAATGCATTCAGGTTTAATTTCATACATATCATTTAAAAAAAAATAGGGGTTCAGGATCCCATATGGCATTTAGCCTCCTAAACAAAGATGAGAAACCCCAGACGAGAAGCAGGTGGCCTGGCACGGAGAGCAGAGGTTATTTTTGCCTCTGGGCTCCTGCCATTTCAGAGTTTAGCAGTGGCGAGGCTGTACAGCAGGATGCTGACCCCAGATGCTCCCTCGATGGTGGGGACGGAGCAGGCCCATCACACCTTCCGAGAGAGTAAACTTGCTCTTATCTAGGTCACAGTGACCCTCCCAGAAAAGTCTCCGTCTTAACTTATTCCTCTCTGCGGCTTAATTGCTACTTCCCAACCTGATTCATCCCCAGTGAGGTCACAGCCTTCATCATCCACCCATCCCCTGTGATCCCGTGGTTCCGTGCAGTGAGGGCGCGTTTCTTTCAGGTCACCTCTTGGGCAACAGGTTGAGAGGGCTTCGTCTTGAGGGTGGTGGTAGGAACCAGAGGTTCAGGAGCTTCGCTTCTCCTTCTGGCTCTCCCTCTCCTTAGGGTTTAGTTTCTCTGACTGAAATCTGAAGAAATTTGAAGTAGGTCAGGAATTTTAATGTCAAATGCTGGTAACATTTATTACCTGGCCAGTAACAAACGTGAATGAGGAGGGAAGAGAAAGAGGAGGGAAGTAGCTGGAAATGAGGGAACTTGGGGATGAGGTGGAATGGATACTTTGATTGGGTGATGGTTATATGGGCATATACATTTTTCAAAACTCACTGAACTTATTACTTGAGATCTATGCATTTTATTGTAGGTAAAGAAAGTAGAATGGACAACCTAGTGAACTGGGGGACACATACTTTATTTAAAGACAGCGATGAAAAAAATGCTTTTATCATTATAGCCTATTTTTCTACTGTTTAATTAAATTGAGAAAATAAGAGTAGCATTGAGTCTATGTAATTTATCTATTTATGAATAAAAATAACTGATATATGTTTAAAAATAAATGAAGGTGGTGGTGACGAGCTTCATCTAGCTGCTTCTCTGCAGAAGGTGGCCCCAATGTGGTTACATTTTTAAGAAAAGGCAGAAATTTGGATAAATTTATAAAATCTCAGATTATGTAGGTTTGTGGGCCTTGTTTAGTCAAATAGAACATCAGTTCATGCTGTTTGAATTAGAGGCTTCTTAAGTCTACTCGAAGGATCATTTGAGCTCTAATATTGAATGATCCTGGTTTGCTATCAGACCTTGAACCAAAAAATTGTGTTTGAACCTTAAATTAAAAAAGGAAAATCAAACTTCAGTTTTCTTCCCCTATAAAATGTTGATAATCCATGGCTAATTTTACAGGGATCTGGTGAAGAGCATATGAAGTAGTACCTTGTCTAAAACCACTATGAAACATGAATAAGTAGCGTATAAAGCCAAGTCACGATTATCATTATTGTTATTCAAAATAATTATTTAGATTTTTAGAATTGTTACTGTTCAGAACAGAAGTACTGGGCTTTTTCGGGGTGGCTAATAAAAACATCAAGAATTCACCAGGAGTCCATTGCCTGCCCGCAAATGAACATGCAGACTTTTCATTATCCTTGGAGGAGAATGTTTCTGTGGCGTGTGAAGAAAAGAGAAGGCGTTTCATTGGTACAGCTGCTCATATAAATTGCAAAAATTCTGGGAGCTGAAGTCCGAGGTATGGCAGTAGCATATAAAGAAATGCAGTGGGTGTTGTATTAAAGATTCCTTGTCGCAGGCACTCATTGCCCAGAAATCGGAATGCTCTATCTTGTCAGTGACATTTTGTGAACAAGCAGCCTGTATTGGATGGTGATAAATGGATTATCTTAAATGTCATTCTGCACTGTTTTAGAGTTGCAAGGAGAGTTTTGATATTGAGTTGTTGGTTAGTATATTCTATACCAATCCTTTATGATGAAATAATCTCCTCAAGTTACATCTAGAAATGTCAAAGTTGCTTATTTCTTCAATCACCCGTAGCAATGTTTCCATTACGAGATATGCAGAGCAGATTGTGTAATAATGTCAAACTATTTATAGAAATGTTTCCTAGGAATCTCTTCTCTCCTTGAGTTGTTTGTGTATTTAATACTAGAGATTTGTTTTTATATTTATGTATAGTTTTCTATTTCTAAATTAACTTCAGCTGAGGTTGTTTCACTAGTCTTTATAGAGAGTGCATTTAAAAATTGATATTAGCATTCAAAATAAAACTAAGGCCAGTCTAACCTTTTTAAAATATAAAGATCCATTTCATATGGTTTCCAATATTGTAATAGTCATGTGTGTGTGTTACAACTACGTCCTATATATGATATGAATGTTATCATCATAACAAATTGAAAACATGCTGTTTATTTAGGATAAAGTGGTATGTAATACTTTGACAAAAGAAAATTTATTATTTATTTTATGCTAATTTAGGCATTATTTCCATTTGTAGTATTTCTTTGAAATTCCAGGTTTAATCAAATTATAACTATAATACAGAATATAGTCATTTATAGAAAGATTTGGTCCAGTGAATTTATGTGGATTTGAAAGCATGTCTCAAGTTTTACTTGGCAAAGGTATTCTAAATATTGACTTTCTTCCCTGAAGATAAGATCTTTCTACACTCAGATATTGAAATTATTTAATATGTCTGTACATACTGACTCTTCCATTCCCTCTGTACTCTACTAATCTTACCCGGAGCCTTCCTTCTCTACAGTCCTTAAAAAAAAAAATGTAATGCATATTTAAAAGAATAAAAAAATATAAATAATAACATTAAGTTGAACCGTATAAAATTACTATTTTTGTACATCAAAAAAGTCACATATTGCAAATTTATGCAAATTACCCTAACTGTTAATATTTATATTATGTTTACTATATGCCAGACATGTGCTTGATGTATATGAATTTATTGATTACAGTAAATCTTATGAGTAGGTACTATTATTACCCCAACCTACAGATGACATCTGAGGCACGGATTGATTTAAATAACTGTTAGAACAAGGCATCCTACCTCCAGCGCTTGTAACCATTGCTCTGTGTTGCCTCTCCAGAAAAGCAAACTTTCTTTGGCTCTATCACCAAATATTGGTTTCCCCTGAAAAAGTCATGTAATCAGCTTGATGTGTATCCTTTTCAATCTGCCTCTTATGTTCTTGTGCACATTTATATATGTACTGATAGAAAATAATGGTATTATCTTATTATTTTCATTCTTTCTTTTTTCTTTTCTGTGCAATGTCTTATCTTAATTTCATTCTTTCCGTATTCATTCCTTCTTTCCTTCTCTCTTTATTTTTTACAGATAGTGCAAACTATATAGTTCTACAACTTGTGTTTATTCACTGTAAACTCACTTTGAAAGCTATTTGTATTAGTACGTACAAATCTAAGTAATTCATTTTGACTGCTGCATGATATTCCATGTCTGACTTTAACTACCTTGCTATTGGTGATATATGAATTCTTTTCTTTTTTTTCTGCTATCACAAGCCATATTGTAGTGAATATCCTTCTTCATGCCTCTTGGTCCATATATAGACCGAATATTTCTGTAGTGTAGAAGTCAAGAAATGGTAAAGTACGTACACATTTAAAACTTTAGTGACTGTTAAATCATCTCTAAAAAAGCTGTGTCAATTCTATTCCCATCACTTGCATATGAAGAGTTGTTATTCATTTGACAATCTTGATTATTTTATTTTTGCCACTTTGATAGATGAAAAATTCTATCTTGTAGTTTTAATTTGCATTTTTTTGATCACTAGTGAGCATGTTTTCATGTTATTGAATATTAAATTTTTTCTTCTCATATTACTTGTTTATACCCTTTATGCATCTTTCTGTTATTTATTTTTCTCTTATTCATTTATAGTTATTTATATTTCTATATATTCTCTTCAATTTTCTGTGTTACAAATTTGTTCTCTTAGTCTGTCACTTATTATTTAATTTTGAAATTATTTTATTGTGATATCTTTTATCTCAGATGTATTTTAATATTCTTGTCATATGCTTTTATCAAATATATTATTCTTTTCCTTTATAGTTTTTGCTTATTATTGCTTTCTTAAGACTGCCTTTCTTACTCCATGTTTTGAAATAAATCCATTTTTATTGTATTCTAGTGCTTTCATAGTTTTGTTTTTAATGTTTATCTCTTTAATCTACCAAAATTTTACCTTTGTGACTGGTTGTTAGGTAGAGATTAACTTTACTAATTTTTTTTTAAATGGGAAAACCAGTTGGAACAATAACATTTTTCAAATAAACCATTCTTATCTCTACTAATTTGAAAAGACACTTTTATCATATACTAAATTCCCATAAATGTGTATGTCAGTTTCTGCACTATCAATTCTATTTGAATTATATTTTTGCCTAATTACCAAAATATTATGTTATGATATATTATAATTCCTGTCCTTTCTATTTTTAAAATAACTTTGTTGCTATTCCCATGCCTTTTTCTTCCAGATGAATTTCAGGATCTGTCAAATTTCATTTTAAAACATCCCATTGGTATTTTTATTATGAGTGCATTGAATTTATAGATTTATATGTTAGAGAACTTTTAAAAAATTAAGTTTCCTCATCCGTTAAGGTGATATATTTTATATTTATTTATGTCATCTTTTGTGTACTTCAGTAGAGTTTTAAAAGTTTTCCTCACATCTTCCTAAGTTTATTTCTAGATATTTCATGGTGTCTCTTGCTCTTGTGGTAAGAATTACAAGTATGTAAGATAGCTGTTGGTTTTTTACATTTATTTAATTTTCTTACTAAACTCTTTTATTAGTTCTAGTAGTTTTTCAGTTGATTCTAACACAGGTACTTGAAAATTTTCTTTCTTTCTGCCTTAGCTGAAAATTTCAGAATAAAGTTGAATAATAGCAGGAATAGTAGGCATCTTTATGGTTTTCCTGTTGGTAATAAGAATACTAATGTTTTATAAGTAAGTTTGAGATTTGCTGAGATTTCTGGTAAATATCTTTTACGAAGTAAGGGAATTTTTGTTCTCTTTAGTGGATATTGCATTTAATCGGATCCCTCGTTTTTAGGAGGAGATTATTGAGATGATCATATGTTTTTTCCCTTTAATTTGTAAATGTAATATAGTAGATTATTAGATTTTATTCTGTTGAACCATCCTTGTACTCCTGGAATAGACCTTTCTTGATCCTGATGTAATGTACAGATGGATTTGATTTTCTGGTGTTTTATTTATTATTTTTATGTCTTATTTTCATAAGTGAGATTTCCCTGTAGATGTCTTTTCCCTGTATAGACTGTAGTTAACAGGTCTCAGTAGAACTCATTCATTCCTAACCTTTCCATGAAGTTGACCCTTTTGAAGTCTGTCCAAGGCTTGATTGGTTTTGGCTATTTTAGCATCAAGGCCTTTGCATGCAGCTTCCCTCATGTCTTTGAACTTTATTTCTATTTATAGCTTTCCAGAGTCAAGGCATGAGTGTGCTCTTTTAACTTTTTTTTTGCTCTTGCCTCCCAGCTTCTTTATGGAGAGAGAGTATAAATATTTCATTGAAGCATGATGCTGCACCTTTATGAAACCTGTAATTGCCCCTTTTCAGTTGGAAAGGATGAACTTTTCTTTCTCTTCATTTTTTTCCTTGTTAAAGCTGTAGTTTTATTAATGCCTAATTAATGTTAAATGTCTCCCTAGAAATAGACATTTCCTATTTTATAGGGACAAGCACCCGGTTTGGAGAGGACAGTGTTATGGAAGTTTTTGCAGGAATGTCAAACATTTGACAGGCCCAGCACTTACTCCCTTTTCTCCTACTTATGGCTGATACCACTGATCTTAATTCATGTTTTGCTCCTGAGTTTTCTCAACATAGGATATCAAACAGCTACTCCTGGCGCTTGTAATTTAGATGAAACCTATTTGCAGTTCCTAGAGTTATGGAAATGACACAGATTGGAAAGCAGGAGTCATGGGTTTTTAGTCTCTTAACTTGCAGTGAGGGATCAAGCCACTGCAATACTCAATCTTTGTTTCCACAACTGTACAATGAAGAGATTAAACTAGGGAATCTCTAATGGATCTTCTGTTTTGAACATTTTCTGATGCCTTTTACATGTTCCTTCAACGTTGTTTCAGGGGCCCAAATGTTTATGTCTTGAGGATTTGTAAATCTTCACCCAAATGTACATATGCAATTTTGCTATTACCATTTTGCTGTTTTCTTGTTCAGTTATATGTTTTTCAGATTCTAAATACATCTTCTGTTTAGCTAATTCCTTTTTTTTTTTTTTTTTGTTTACTACTTCCTACTACTTTTAAAATTGATAAATGTTCATTGTAGAAAAAGTGAAAATTATAGAAAAACACTGGAAGAAAATAAAAAATACCCGTACTGCTCCCGTCCAGAACTGTCAGTATTTGGTATGGGCTTAGGAATGTTTGTTTTTAAATTTTGTGTACCCCGTCCCTTTCACAGAAAAGATTTTGTTATCATTTTCTGACTATTCCACTTCATTCAAGAATCATTCTCCTCAAAATAGACAATAGTTTATTTAACCACATCTCTTGTTTTTCACTTTTAAATATTATGACAGACATCCGTTTATAAGAATCTTTGACCCTTTATTGAACAGATTTCTAGGTATGAAATTACAAGGTTGAAGGGACTAGACATTTTAAATCCCTAACAAATCATAGATACCTAATAAATGTGTGCAGTGAATTTTTGAATAAAACTAAAATATTTGATTTCCAGAAAAATGTACCAATTTACATTTTCATCAACATTAAGACTGCTTGTCCCTTCTTGTGTTTGTGAGCGTGGAATAGTGCCATTAAAAAAACCTTTTTTTTTTTTTTTTTTTTTGCCGATTTTATGGGCAAAAGTAATATCTTACTTCTTTATTGTTGCTGTGGTTGAATTTTTTTTCAAGCCTATTGGCCATGTATAAACACACACACACACACACATATACACACACACACGTGTGTGTGTGTGTCTGTGTGTGTGTTTGAACTTCTTATGTCTTCAGAGCATTTTCTCCTTCCTTTGCTGCTACTGCTGCTAAGTCGCTTTAGTCGTGTCCAACTCTATGCGACCCCATAGACGGAAGCCCACCAGGCTCCCCCGTCCCTGGGATTCTCCAGGCAAGAACACTGGAGTGGGTTGCCATTTCCTTCTCCAGTGCATCAAAGTGAAAAGTGAAAGTGAAGTCGCTCAGTCGTGTCCGACTCTTCGTGACCCCATGGACTGCAGCCCACCAGGCTCCTCCGTCCATGGGGTTTTCCAGGCGAGAGTACTGGAGTGGGTGCCAGTGCCTCCTTCCTTTGGAGACATACATATTAATGGTTAATAGCTACCGTGGCTCTGAACTCACTAACAAGATGCTGCTACATAATTTGCATTTGGAGCTAATCTTAGCAGACTGGAAATCCCAATAAGGAGGTAAAGGAGAGAACTTCAAAAGTCTCTATACATCTGGTAAGACTTTATTGTTGCTAAACAATAATTATATAATTAAAGAGTTATAAGATTGGGATTGACATATAAATACTTCTATATATAAAATAAATAACTGCTAAGGAACTACTGTGTAGCCTAAGGAATTCTTCTCAATACTCTGTAATGACCTATATGGGAAAAGAATCTAAAAAAAGAGCGACTATATACATATATGGATGTCAGATTCCTTTTGCTGTATTGCAGAAACTAACATAACATTAGTAAATCATAGTAAATCAACTATATCCCCCCCAAATTTTTTTGAAGACTAAAAATAATTTAAAAAGGAGTAACATTTTGGTAAAATAATAATATTGTGGTAAAATCTTGGTACATTTGGAAGCTCCTTCCATGCGTGTATCCTTACAGAAGAGCTTCAGTTTGCTCTCTCCTTGGAAACTTATTTGGGTTATAGGAAGCGTTAAGCCAAAGCATGTTGCCTCATTAAGTCAGATCTCAGGACCTTAAAACCTGGCTTCCATATTTATGATGCTCACCAGTAGAACTCAACTCGTGGCTCTTCATGCCACTGAAAGACCAGACCTACTGATCTCAGCTATGTGTGTGCCCTTTAAGAGTCAAAAATATGAAGATAGAACCAGTCCAACCCTGAAGTCAAGAAGAACTGGTTAGTCATGAAATGAAACCACATGACTTTGCTCTTTTCTATTTTGTGTCTCTATAGAATCTCTTGATTTATTCCTAGTTCTTCTAACTTGGTGCTGTGGGAGTCATTTTACTAAAGAGTTGTAAAATGATCACAGATCATCTCTGGTGAGATTACTTGACCAGACTTTTGCTGCCCAGAAACCAACAAAGTGGCTGAATCATGCATTTTTCAGGTTCAGTATTAGGTAAACAAGTTAGACTCTTTTCATTCAGGCTCCCAGCAGAGGGAGGGGCTGGCATGAGGCAGGGAGGAGCTGAAATCCAAGGCAGTCTCCTCTCTCCAAACTGGGACTCTGTTTACCCACAGGGGCACCTTCTACTAATTTGCCTAAAGGTGCCAAAAAGGCTGCCAAAACCCTAATCAGCAGTTTCTACAACTTAAGAAAGAGCCTTTCCTTCCAAGGAGATCCAGATCCAAGATCTGGATCCCAAAAACTGTCCATAAAACCTTTTGTCTGTAAATCAAGAGTGGCATTAGGCAGCCACTGGTAATACTGTTGAGGACATAATTTTGCTCTAGTATTTAGGTTTGTCCCTATCAATAAATCTAAACAGAAAATTATTAAGGTCTAGATAGAAAGTTTCTTAAGAAACTGTTTAAATAACTCATTGAACAACTTTTATATTTTTTATTGCAACATTAGGGCTTTATTTATTTATTTTAGTTTTTTTTCCTGAAGTGACCATAACTAACACAGGATTAGATGCAAAAACTGTTTTCTGATACAGCTTGTCATTACAAAATTCTCAGTTCCCATAGAGTCATGTTATCCACAATTTTAAACAGAATGTTGCCAGTTTTCCTCTCAGTGAGATAGCAGGGTTTTCCACAGTGTTTCAGGCCTGACAAACTACTGTTAAATTTGGAGGTAAAGTCCTAATGGCATCCACATGTGAGGAACCATATTCCTTTGTGTTCCCTAGATCTCCTACCAAAAACAAACAAAAAACACAAAAGAAAATGAAGTCACTTTTCTGTGAGTAGTATCAGTAGAAAGTGAAAGTGTTAGTCGCTCAGTTGTGTCCGACTCTTTGCGACCCCATGGACTGTAGCCCGCCAGACTCCTCTGTCCATGGGATTCTCTTAGGCAAGAATATTAGAGTGGGTTAGCCATTCCCATCTGCAGGGGATCTTCCCCACCCAGGGACTGAACCCCGGGTCTCCTGCATTGCAGGCAGATTCTTTACTGTCTGAGCCACTAGAGAAGCCCCAGTATACACAAAGGAAAATCTGAAGCCTTTCTGCTCTTAAGAGCGATTCTGAGCCTAATTTCAGTATCACAGTCCTGAACATCATTGAGAAATTAAGCAAAGGCTCACCCCACCACCCTCTGTGATTAGAAACCATTAGAAGGGAGGCGCTGGGGTAAGTCTCAAGCTCATCGTTGAGGTAGGTTGAGAGTCACTCTGTTATGGAAGGGCATGGCGTATCTCAAGCGCCTTTTGCCTGCCTCAGCTGGTGAATATGCTAGAGTAGCGTGCTTTATGTGAGATTTACATTTTCCTTTTTCATGAGGGAAATTAAATTTTAAATCCTTTTTATTAAACGTGTTGTCCAAATACCCTGACAATAGATAGATGAAGAAGAACTTAACTTGATGGTAGTTCATGTGCCTTCATGTTACAACCAGAGGGATTTTAGTGAAGAAGCTTGCCTGTAGGGGTCAGCTTGCCTAGAGGTGGTGCGGGAGAAGACTCTTGAGAGTCCCTTGGAGAGCAAGGAGATCGAACCAGTCAATCCTAGAGGAAATCAGCCCTGAATATTCATTGGAAGGACTGATGCTGAAACTGAAGCTCCAGTACTTTGGCTACCTGCTGTGAAGAGCTGACCCGTTGTAAAAGACCCTGGTGCTGGGAAAGATTGAGGGCAAGAGAAGAGGGCGACAGAGGATGAGATGGTTAGATGGCATCACCGACTCAATGGACATGAGTTTGAGCAAACCCCAGGAGATAGTGAAGGACAGGGAAGCCTGGCATGCAGAAGTTACCATTATAATACCTGCCCATGAGAACTTGTGCAGCCTCACTGGTACAAATTCACATCTTCAAGTGACAGAAGGCTCAGAAATATTACTCTCTTGGAAGCTCTGTCCAGGAAACAAGAGTTTTCTAAGTGGGCTTTTGCAGCTGTTGAAACTTCATCACCTCTCACCTGAATCTCTACTATGATTTGCAAATGAAGAGCCAGTGAGAAAAACATGCAATTCGAAGCTGGCAAAGTTTTAAGTGGGTAAAGCTTGTAGCGCTTAGATCATAGCCCCAAATTACTTAAGGCTTCTGCTAAGATGGAAATCAGAATCTTTACTGCTGAGAGACTGGATATTCAGATAGATTTTTTTATGAATCAAATAAATATTTTAACATGCAAACGCTACCCAAGCGGGTAGTGATGCTTCAAAACAGGATCAGAGGTCAGTTTTTTTTTTTTTTTTTTTTCTGTCTGTTTTGGCGATGGTGCCAAGTTGAAAGGTATTGCATATTACTACCTACCCTGGGCCTCACGTAGGAAAATAATTACTGCTGGCTGGTGCAAAATATGTACATGCATTTCTATCGTCAAAGATTCTGAGATTTCTCTCTGCATTTTTTTTTTTGTGTGTGTGGCCCTCATTATAAAAAATATATCATGAGGAAGAAGAGGATTTTTTCCATCACAACTGTGAGAGTTAGGCTGAAAATGCATGTTGGATAGTTCAACTTTTAACACACTTAATTTTGGGGTAATAAGTAAGAATATGATGGATTTTTCCTTTAGAGGATAGTAAGATTCATTTTCATAGTTTGCCTTTAGAACATGCACCAGAGCCCTAGGGTTGTATGCCTGCTAAGTTGTTTCGGTTGTGTCCGACTCTTTCTGACCCTGTGGACTGTAGCCTGCCAGGCTCCTCAGTCCATGGGATTCTCCAGGCAAGAATACCAGAGTGGGTTGCCATGTCCTCCTCCAGGGGATCTTCCCAACCAAGGGATCAAACCCACATCTCCTGCGGCTCCTGCATGGCAGGTGACTTCTTTACTGCTGAGCCACCAGGGAAGCCCAGGACCCTAGGAAACCAGATGCTATTTAGAGGAGCTGCTGACTGGTCTGAGTGGATGGGGTCCCAGCACATCTTCAGGCGAATATAAGGGTCTGTGGTACCTTTTTCCGAAACTCAAACACTGACTCAGTGGAGTGGAATTTTCATCACAGCTGGAACTGCTAGAGAGGACTTGGTGCTTCTGAAATCCATTTCTTCTCTGCCTTCAAGTAGGGAAAAGTAGTATTGGTGGGCAGTTCATTAGTAGTTACACAAAGGAGCAGATCCATACCAGAGCCAGGTGCCATGTAACAGGGAGGCGTGGGGACCAGGAAGAGCCAGGAAGCCCACCTTGAGTTTAAAGAGGACAACTAGCTGCCCTGAGGGAACGGGCCCGCTGTCGTGGACTTGTCAGATTTCTTTTTTCCGTCGGAAGCCGGAAATCCTGACTTTTATATGAAGTGTACTTGTATAAACATTTTGGCAACTAACGTTTAAAGTGTTTTTAAACCTGTTGAAGGCTGGAATTTACCTGCAAGCCACATGTTTGTGACTTCAGCTTTCAAACACCACAGAAGGTGGAGCTGGCAGCTTAGTGGCAATACTTACTTGTCCCCCCGGGAAAGTGTTCATAGGCTGGTATATTCAGGATGGGGGCTTCCCTGGTGGCTCAGTGGTAAAGAATCTTCCTGCCAATGCAGGAGACGCAGGTTCAATCCCTGAGTCCAGAAGACTCCCTGGAGATGGAAATGACAACCCAATCCAGTGTTCTTACCTGGGAAATTCCATGGATAGAGGAGCCTGGCGGGCTACAGTCTGTGGCGTCGCGAAGAGTCGGATACAACTTACCGACTGAAAACAATGACACAAACGTATTTGGGATGATGAGCGTTCTGTGGTTTTAAACCTTCCTGCAAAGAGTGCAGAGTTACTCTGAGGTTGAGAGCAGCTTGTCACATTTATTTCATTTCCTTTTGATGACATAGATCCTTTGTCAAGGCCGACTTAAGGGAGTTGTTCCAGAAATGTTTGTAGGGCAGAGCCGCCCTCAGCTTTCTTTTCTTACTGACTTTTAACCCATCACAAAGTAATTACTTTTTCTCCTCCTCCCGCCCATCAACTTTTGGAATGTGGTTATTCTTCAAAGTTCATTCAGAGGCAGGACATTATTCATGTTTCCTTTCCCAGAGCCACTAAGCATCAACAGGAGATAGTGTTTGTACCACAAACAGATAAATCATCACTTAATGTGTGCTTTTGAGTAATGACTGGTTTAGCAATGATCAGATAGACAAGAAAAGACCTTGGCTAAGTCAGTGATGTTATGACATGATTATTTTAATATTGTTTCTTTTGGTTTTTTTCAGGATGTCTAACTGGCATCTGAGTTTCTTGGGCAAAGAGTGCTGTGATAGAAATATGTTTGTTTTCCAGGGCAGAGGGGAGTGGTGGTGAGCAGAGAAATTACAATGTGTCCTCAGCTACCATTGATGTCCTTCCAAATAGATGAAGTTTAGTTTAAAACCCGCCATTAATTCTTGGCCTCTGGCAAGAGTGGTACAAGATTGCCTGTTTGTTCCAGTGGGCGTATGGGGGTGGGGAAGGGGGACAGGGCAGCAATTAGTCCATGGCATTTATGACCGATTTATAAAATACAAATGAAATAATTGGTTACAAAATCAAGGCAAGCCTTCGCTTGCCTTTTGCAAACTTGTTCTCAACACATTGTGAAACTTTATGAACAGTCTTTGCAGAAAGCAAACAGCAGCCAGCCTGAGGAGATGAATCCAGGGCGCTCGACCCAATCCAGGGCACTCGACCCGGGGAACAGCAATGGGACAAGAAGATTCTCAAAGAACATTTGCTCTCCTCTTCACAAATATACACCTTACTGTTATTTCAGATCCAGAGACAGTCTCAGACAGGGACTCACCACATTTTTGGTATAGAAGGCCTAGTTAGGGAAAAGAAAAAGAAAATGTTTCCCACTCAATGTTACATGTATGGGAGCCCTTTCAAGTCATTGCTTATAATTCAAGTACAGGGCATTTGCAAAAGAACGTGAGTAAGAGACAGTATGTGTCTTTGCAGCCCTTTCTTCACCCATTAAAATGCGTGAGGTGGTGTTCAGACTTAGAGAACAAACTATGGTTACTGAGGGTGGGTAGCATGGGAATACGTGATAGTTAGGGAGTTTGCGGTCAACATGTGCACACTGCTATTTTTTAATAACCAACAAGGAGCCTGGCAGGCTATCGTCTATGGGGTTGCCAAAAGTTGGAGATGACTGAGCGATTAATACAAATAAGGACAAGGACTGTAGCCTGCCAGAATCATCTGTCCATGGAATTTTCCAGGCAAGGATACTGGAGTGGGTGGCCATTTCCTCCTCCAGGGGACCTTCCCAGACCAGGGATAGAACCTGCATCTCCTGCATTGGCCGTTGGATTCTTTACCACTGTGTCACCTGGGAAGCCCTTTATTTTCTACACTCCTGAGCAAAATTTAGAAAAACTGGCTGGACTAGTTTAGAGAAGAAGGCTAATGGGGGTTTATTTTCAAAATGCACTCCTACTCTAAATGGTCTGCTTTTAGTAATAGGCTGTTCTAATTTTGAAATGAATTCATACCGCTCACACACTCTAAAAGTTCAGTTTTCCTCTCCAGCTGCTTAAAATTACAACCACCATCTCCAAATGCCCGGAATTCACTTTGGTTAAAACTGAAATCGAAAAGGGAAAGCTAGGACAGGACACTACCCCCGCAAATCTAGGGTAAACCGGGTTGAGTTTTGCCAGAGTCCACCGTTTACGGTTTCAGCCACCCCAGCCTGGCACGCCGTGTTTTCCTCTGCTCCTTTGTGAGGACTGACCACGTGTTCTTTCGCCATGCTCCAAAGCTGAACATCATCCCAAAGGCTCCGGAGCCTTCTGTGGAGCCTTTGTGCGGCTCCCGGAAGGGCTGGGCCATGAATATGCAATGCCTGATGTGGCACGTTGTCTTCTTTTAAGAATACGGAAAGGGCGTCCTGATCTCCAAGTTGGGAGCCGACTTCTGATTTCAGCCTAGACAGGTCTGCTTAAAACTATAATCAAGCTGATTGTATTGCCCTGGAATTCTAATTTCCAATTTAGGGTTTTGCTATATAATCTCTAGTAGAGTGTGTCTAATCTTCATGAAACCCAGAGTCTTTATAAAAACTCGATGGATTTTCTTCCACGGGTCTAGGCTGAGCTCTAGAGACATTAGATTACTGAGTAATTGAAGGCAGCGTTGTTATGTCACTGTCTTTTTGAAAGACCAACTCAAATTCTATATGCCGTAGCTTTGATCCTTTTCATTTAATTCTAAGTACACTTGTTATTATAGTAACTGTTGTTTGTATGTTATTTTAGCTTTTTACTTAAGTAGCTATTTAGCAATTTAAATGAAAATGTAATTAGGTTACATCTGTTTTACATGCATGTAATACCACGCAGATGTAAACTTCTATTAAAGCCATATTTTCTTTTTGGCAAGGCAAGGCAAAAAACAAAATTGCACCAATCATTTGAGTAAGTCTTGCTCTTAAAAAAAAAAAAATAGTATATACAAAGCACTATGCTATTATTTATGTGGTGGTGAGAGTACATCACTTCAGTTTTGTTTTTTGTTTTTTTTTAAGTAAAAGAACAAACAAATGCCTTTAATTTATCTAGGTACAGAGTTTAAAATGACAGTGTAGCTTCCTCCATTCTGTGGGTTTGTGCAGACAGAGTTGTACCATCTCCACATCATAAACACAAGCTCTTACAACTCCACATCCTGTGGAGTCAGGGAGCTGCACGGGTCTAACTCAGCTTGGCTTTCACTGACTTTGGTGAAGCCTTAGGTTCAGGTGGCTTAGTGGTAAAGAATCCGCCTCCAATGCAGGAGACCCAGGTTCAATCCCCTGGAGGAGGAAATAGCAACCCACTCCAGTATTCTTGCCTGGGAAATCATTTGAGTCGCAGAGGAGTCGGACACAACTTAGTAACTAAACAACAACCACCACCCCTGGCTTGTGAAAACAACACAACTAAAAAACAACAACGATTATTAAAAAAAAAATCCACGGGTAATAATATTTACTTAAACTGCCTCATAGGCTTTTTGCAAGGATCAAAGTGAGATAATAAGTGTACATGTATTTTGAAAAGTACAGAATGTAACTCTTAGAGAGCATTATTATTATATTAATCCAAAAACAGAATCAACAGTTAGCCCCCTCCCATCCCCCTCCCACATTTTTGTGTGTACAATGGGGATTGAACTCAGAAATTAATTCTCCTGTTTTGAGAGCCATTGCGTCCCTTATAGCCTCTTAATAGGATTTATAAAACATCATTTCAGACAAAGTCATCTATCTTACTCGCTAACGAGACACAAAATTTGGACTGTCTGGAACCAGGTAATATTTTAAGAGTTGCCCATTTGTTCCATACATGTTCAGCTTTTCAATGCAGTCATTTTTAATGGTGGTTTTTATAGCACCCATAAAAATATTTTCATATAATTCTTCCTTGTAAATATGGTTAAACTTTTAGCTTTCTGCTACTTGGTGACCTGTTAAATAACTTAATGTACTTTCAAATTGATTGTTCAGTGCCAAGACAATAAGAAGCCAGGAGGAGCCAGCTTTATGGTGTTGCTCTGTTACATTGGGGCCCTAGGTTGAGCTATGAAGAAAAAAAATTCCAGCAGGGTTTGCCATATCCAACTTGTTAGAGTTTTCCATCCCTGATTCTGAAAGAGGGACCATGGGTTTCATTGCTAACATCTTTCTCATACCTGTTTTAAGAAGTTAATATTTTAGATGGCAGGGAAAGGAAATCTACCCTTCATGTAATGATCTATGTAGCACTTATTGAACACTTACTGTATGCCAAATGCTATTCTAAATGCTTCCTGTATCATTTCATCCTTGAGAGCAAACTCATGAATAGTTACTGTTGTTATCCTTCATTTGTTAGATAATTTTTTATTGAAATATAGTTAATTTACAATGTTGTGTTAATTTCAGGTGTATAGTCAATCAGTTTTATATATATAATGTTTTCAAAGTAATCTGAAAGAGGATAAATAGTTTAAATATGTATTTTTATAAAATTTTCTATTTTATTTTTACATTTATAAATATATATTTACCCTCTTTCAGATTATTTTCCATTTTTAGATTATTACAAGATATTGAGGATAATTTCTGGTGCTATACAGTACGTCTTTGTTGTTTACCTGTTTTATATATAGTAGTATGTATATATTAGCTCCAAATTCCTGATTTATCCCTCTCCCACTCATTTTGTGGGAAGTGAAGAAATCTAGAGAAATGAAGAAGACCAGCAAAATTAAGAATTTTCCCAGGGTTGTATAGCTACTAAGTGACAGAGCTAAGATTTTAACCTTGGCAATCTAGCACCAAGACCTAGATTTTTACCCCCTATACTTCTCCATACCTCATTTAATACCAGGAGTTTTGCTGTTACTGTCATCTCTTTGTTTTTTATTGGTTCCATCATCCAAATCAAGCGTCTGTGAGCTAGAAAAACTCTTAAGAGAGCCTTCCTCCCCATAGCCCCCTTTTCCCAGTTCAGAAAACCATGTTTGGGAGACCTAGGTGACACAGAAGTAAAAAGAAACAAGACATGGTGCTCACTGCACTACAGTTTTCTCTGTGAGGGGTTGGGCTAAGAGATATGGAGAAAAAGACCACCAAGGAGGCCAGAATACATACTAAATCAAGATTCAGCTGGTGTGCTCTGGGAGCCCAGGTCAGAGTCATCAAGATCATGGGAAACATCACTTAACCTGGGCCTGGAAGAATGGATAGGATTGTCATAATACAGGTGGTATTTCAAGCTTCAAGAATAGAATGAGCAAAGACTTAGAGAAAAGAAAATGCAAGCTGGCCTATTGAAATAGTTAAAGCAAGAGATGCTGAAGCCTCGATTGGCCACCGGCAGGAAGAGCACAACTCAGGAAATAGAATGACCTTGCAAAGGCAGGGAGTTGCGGTTTGGCAATCAATTAGCAAGAGGGGGGGTGAGGGAGAGTTTGAGGAGGATACTGGGGTCTCTGACCCAGTAGGCTAATAGGAACTTACATCATGGAATTAGGAGGGCAGAATCCGGTCCATCAGGTAAGAACATGGACCCTTTATTCTGAGAGTCCTGGATTGGGGAACTTCCCTGGTTAAAGATTTTGCCCTTCAATGCAGGGGGGTACAGGTTCGATTCCTGATCGGGGAACTAAGATCCCACATGGCCTCATGGCCAAAAAACCAAAATATAAAACAGAAGCAGTATTGTAAGAAATTCAACAAAGACTTTAAAAATGGTCCACATCAAAAAAAAAAAAAAAAAAGAAAAAATCTTTAAAGAAAAAATCAGAGTCCAGGCTCTGAATCTGTTCTCTCTCACTTTCTGGTTTAGTGACTTTGAGCCAGTTACTTGTTCACTCCCAGTTTCCTCATCTCTCAGATGGAAACAGTTTTCATACTTACCCCATAATATTGTTGGGAAAAAGCTAATAGCTGTGGAATGCTAATAACACAGTGCCTCAAAGCACACGATAGGTATCAGTTACTAGCCTCTTGCTTTGGGTGAGTGGGCTTTCATCCCCATTTGAGCGCTGAGGTTACCTAAGTCTGGGTGGGTGGTGTGGCTTTCTAAGGTCCTGCATTCAGCAAGGGCTCGCAGGGGTGAGTAGAGACCAGTAGTCTTGCCTCTTGGTACAGAGCTCGGTACTGTACACTCAGTCAGTGTCAGGGTAAATCTCGTGGTGGTGTGACTTTGACCTTTTTTCCATAGAGGATGGACCTAGCCGAAGCCAGTACTGCCCCCCCTTACGCCTTTTATGGCCATTTGTTGAGCATGGGTTATGTGTCTAGTGTGCAGCTATACGTTTTGCCTACATTTCTTTTTTTTTTTTTTTAAGATTTTTTTTTTTCGTGTGGACCATTTTAAAAGTTTTTACTGAATTTCTTACAGTATTGCTTCTGTTTTATGTTTTGGTTTTCTGGTCAGGATCTCAGTTTTCTGACCAGGGATGGAACCCGCACTCTCTCCACTAGGAGGCAAAGTCTTAACCACTGGACCGCCAGGGCATCCCCACTTACATTTCTGATGACAGAATATAGATTTAAATGTTCTCCCTTTGCTTTCTTTGATAACTTAGGCGTTCACTTTTTCAGAGTCTTTTCGGTCCACCCAAGGCAGTGGTGGATAGGGAGGCCTGGCGTGCTGCGATTCATGGGGTCGCAAAGAGTCGGACACGACTGAGCGACTGAACTGAAGTGAGCTGAAGGCCGTGGTAACCGTCAGTGTGTGCCCTGCAGAATGTTCATGACAATGTAAACCGTATTTCTTGATGACTTGCTGGCACAGGAAGGCCACCCAAAACGTACCCGATTCTCTATCCTACATGTCGGTGTGTGTCCTTTTCTTTTTTCTCCTTTTGTGCCCAAGTTAAGCTATTAAGTAGGTAATACCCAGTTAAACCCAGATCGTGGTGCTTGCGAAAACAACGCCCAAGACTTGTGAATAGTCCTCACTGTTAATTGTTAAAAGCTGCTGATGCCGGTGGCTGACCTCGTAGCGCCTGTGTTATGACAGCTCGTTTGCGTCGATGAGGCGAATGTGTATCTGCCGTGGTGGCAGGAGTCAAGGATGAGTCTGGGAGTCCCGGACACAGTGTCAGAGCGTGTTTCCCCCAGAGAACAAGATTGATTGATTGTGTTCCATGAGGGCGAGGTGGACCCGGCACCACTGTACCACATGCTTTTTTTATTTCCCCGTCTGCTAACTATGCAAGTACAAACAGCTTTAACACAATTTTTTTTTTTTTTTTTTTTTTTTTTACCTAGAAAGGAGCCTGAGGCTGCATCCAAGTACATTTAACATATGAAAATTGAGCTGCTTTGAACTTGTATGTTTTTGATAACTGCTTGGTATGCTTCCTGGAGAATCACCTGTAGGCTTTTCTTTCCAATTCCTAATCCCTTTGATTGAGTGCCAGGACAGATAAGTCTCATTGAATCACTCCAGTCTCATAATTCTTCCTTCATTCAGAGTTGAAAGGGAACAGCACCAGATTCAATAGGCAAATCCTCAGATTTAGCGAAAGTCATTCAAACACTTTAAAACTGAAATGGTTTTGTTCTCAAATAGGGTTCAGATGGGCTACCGAATGTTTACACAAGCTACACTGCAGGACGGACAGAAAAACACCCTTCTCTCCACCTCCATCCTCCCCTCAACCCCCAACCATTGCTGTCTCTGAGACCAGGGATTGGAAGGAGGACAGCTTGGAGAGTGAAGTTTCAAAGCAAGCTGGCATGACTGTTTAAACGTGGGCATAAGAACAAGCCTGACTTTTCTTGTTTTCTCTCCTCCTTGAGACCAGCCGAAACATTCCTATCCTCTCCTCCCAACCCCCTTTCGGAGGAAGGAAAACAACCATGTTCTTTTTATCTTTACAAATGTGCCTGGTGGGGACTAATCTAAACCAGTTCAAGATGCTTTTATTGAAAACTGTTCAGAGGAACGGAAGGTGCTGCAGAATTAGAAAGAGAGTGGCATCTGGGCCTCCCCGCCCCGAGCTTGCTCTCTGTCTCTGTCTCTTTTGGCATTAACCTGGATTTCTGCTGAGATCTCTGTTAAGAGCCTTTTCAGAGATCATGTTTATGGTTCCTTTCTGCTGCACATCCTGTGTTTGTCCTATTTGGCCAAGAGAGCGCTTCGGTTGGGAAAGGCCATCCTCTTTGTCTTTGTATCTAGTTCCCTGTTATACCTGAGATGTCATTTCTAGGTTCTCTTGTGATAGGACGCCTGCATGGCTTTGTCAGAGTGGCTGTCCCCTCCTGGGTGAGCAGTCCTTCCCTCCTCTCGGCCACTGGATGAAGAGATGGACTTGTTATCAGAGTACTGGGAATCCGAGGGCCCCACTCAGCTTGAACTTGAGGCTAGACTGGATGTATTCTTGCCTGGCTAGTTTCCCCGGGGCTTCCCAGGTGGCGCTAATGGTAAAGAACCCGCCTGCCAATGCCGGAGATGTGGGTTCGATTCCTGGGTTGGAAAGATCCCCTGGAAGAGAGCATGGCAAACCACTCTAGTATTCCTGCCTGGAGAATCCCATGGACAGAGGAGCCTGGCAGGCTATAGTCCATGGGGTTGCAAAGAGTCAGACATGACTGAAGCAACTTAGCATGCATGCATGCAAAATAAAGCCACTTCATGAATTGTTGACACCAAACCTTTGTCAAGAACCTAGTATATTAGGGAACTTCCCTGGCGGTCCAGTGGTTAAGATGCCACACTTCCAATGCAAGGGGTGTGGGTTTGATCCCTAGTTGGAACTAAGATCCCACAATGCTGTGTAATGCAGCCCCCCAAATTAATTAATTAAATTAAAAATGGCTTTTAAAAAAGAGAATATAGTGAAAGATGCTATGTGATTATGAAAAAGGTTCAGGACTTAAATCTACCCCAAGAGTGTGTTAGTCGCTCAGTTGTGTCCAAGTCTTTGCAATTCCATGGACTGTAGCCTGCCAGGCTTCTCTGTCCATGGGATTTTCCAAGCAAGAATCCTGGGATGGGTAGCCATTCCCTTCTCCACTGGATCTTCCCAACCCAGGGATCAAACCTGGGTCTCCTGCATTGCAGGAGGATTCTTTACCCTCTGAGCCACCAGGGAAGCCCCATGAGGGAGCACACGAAATGATTCAGCAGTGATTCAGACAGCTCTCATCTGAACATATCATTTTCTCCTATTGGACTCCATGTTCCATCTAGATCTGTACTAAGACTTGACCTTGCCTTGTTTGTGGATTTTCACTCATCGATGGTATAAGTTTATTAACAACCTTATTCATTAGACCCTTTCCGTTGCTTTTTTTTTCTGTTTCTCTCCCTGGAACGTTTTTATGACGTTGTAATCATTTATAATTTTTAAGTGCCTCTCATAATGCCTAAAAACAGCACTAGATTTTAATGAGTGCCGTTTAACCATAGGAGGCTTGTGTCTGCATCCATGTCAGTTCTTACAACAATACTTTGGAATGAAAGTAGAAAGTTTATGACACATTTTATTGTATTCCTAAATGTGAAAGAGGATTCTAATTTCAAAATAAGTGGCTATACTTTTTAATTCTTATTTAGCCTCTGTAGCTGTTTTAATATCCCTTTTATGGTTGACTGGTTGATGTTTTAAAACAAGTTCTTTGGGGACTCCATGCCCATTAGTCCCTGGCCATAAAACCTGAACTTGACTAAAATAAAACATGATGCCATGGAGCAATTAAGAGGAGAACTTTCAGAGATGACTGTGAATATGAAATGCAGTGATTTATTTTATTAATGGATTTGGGGGAAAACCAGCCCACCTCTCTTAAGCTCAACTCTGTGTATTTGGGGATTTTTATATTTTTAATTTATTTCTTTGTTTCTCTCAGGGCAATAGGGGGTTCCATAGCGGGCTCTTAAGGTATAGCAACCCTTTTGTAGCCTACTACTTCTGAATATGAAACTTTATTTTTTTCATTTTATGTGGAAAATGGGGGTGATGTCACTTAGGAAAGCAATTTTTCCCCAAAGTGGTTTTGGGGAACTAGGGTCTGGTGATGTGTTATTTAAAAAAGCGGTAATGTAGTAAAGCTAGGCTTTGTGCTTTAAATAATTGCAGGATTTATGGGATCTATCCCCAACCTGTTCAGTTTTATGGGAGGACAAAATACAGGTTTTTCATTTCATCAGTTTCTTAAAAACCTGGAAAGGCAGTTGACAGTGGTTTCTCTAACATTATAGTAACGTCTTTGTTTATTAAACCTGGTTTGTAATCATTGAGGAGTGCTGCAATTTAGTAGCCGTTGAATTTGCAAATAGGATCGGCCTCTCTAACCTTTGAAGGAAAGGGTTACTTTTAAGGCTTTAAAACTTCCATTGACTCTCAGCTGCCGACTAAAGGAGAAGGTAGGTTCAGGCTGTAAAAGCCCTTACGTGCTTTCCAGCCTCCTTCGTTTCCTCTGATCCCCCCTTCCCCACCAATGGTAGGTCTGCTCCAGAGCATTTACTGTAATTCAGCTTTTCCATCTACTGTACTTTCCAGTTTCCATTCCTCTGCTCATGTTTTCTTCCCTTCATATATTCCTTCTTTATTCTGTCTCCTCCCGCTCAGTTCGTCCCTCACTGGCCCCCCGCCCCCAGTTGCACTTTTCTTTTGCCTCCACTGCAGACGTTTCCTCCTTGAAGAGGCCTTTTTTGACTCGCTGCCTACACCTATGCAACATGTGTACAGTATCTGCTGCTGCCGCCGTGTCAGCATTCTTCCCCTGCCCAGCAAAATGACCTCCTCTCTGGTCCATGACACTTCTACGGATCTTGATTCATGCACTTATCACATTAAGCTTAGCTATGTGTATGAATGTTTGTCGTGGTCACCCGAAACCCAGCCTCTTGAGGGCAGAGGTGGTCTTATCTCTCTCTGTGACCCAAACAGCCACATGGAAGATGCACGTGCCAAGTCACTTCAGTCGTGCCTGACCTTGTGACCCCATGAACTGTAGCCTGCCAGGCTGCTCTGTCCATGGAATTTTCCAGGCAGAAATACTGGAGTGGGTAGCCTTGCCCTCCTTCAGGGGATCTTCCCGACCCAGGGATCGAACCTGCATCTCTTACGTCTCCTGCATTGAGGCAGTGACTCTCGAATGCACGAACAAATATTTTCTGGCCTTAAGAAATGTCAGGGGATGCCTAACCTAAGAATTTGGGTGGATAGAAGTGCTTCCTCTCCCTTCCCCCATTTTAAAAGTCATTAGTCAGCCCACGTGATATGACTGAGAAAACCTCCTATTGAAGCTAATGAACGTTAAACTCAGAAATCATCAGGAGCTGGCCAAGAACCCAAGGGTGGCCAGTGAGAAACCATGGCCTAGAAACTTGAGTCTTCTGGTTTCACAGCCAGATCCCCTGGCAGCTGTACCAGTGTTGTTCTGGCAGGCACACTCTGTTGCCTGTCTAACAGCCAACCCCCTGTCCCAGCCCTGCTTCTTCAGCCCGCTAAGAGAGTCAAATTTTGTTCAGCTGGTAGATAGAGTCTTTGATTGCAGGGACCTTCTGCCAGCTCCAGGGGTAAATCAGAGTTGAGTTAAGCAAGTCATGGCATTAGATGCTCACACTCCCAGCCTCCCTTGCACATAGGGGACCATGGGACAAACTCTAACCTCTGAGATATAAGGCAAAGTCTGCGAGGGCTTCTAGGAAGGGTTTCCTTCCAGTGAAAAGACAGAGCCTTATCCTCTGCCCTTTCAAAGGCTTCCTGCCTTGGTACCCAGCGAAAGGACATGATGTTAGAACTTTAACAGCCAATTTACAACCACGAGGGGACACATGAGGACAAAAACCTACACTAATGCTGGAGGAATGGATGGACAGAAAGGGCCTAGATCCATGATGACCAACTCAAAACCTTCCACCTCCAGACTTCTTAAATAAATTTGTGTCCTGAGGGTTGCAGTTTTTGAGAGTTAGTTTTCTGCTCCTTGGAGCAGAGCACATCCTAGCTGATTCAATTGCTTGTTGAGGAAAAAATAAAAATGAAGACAGCATTCTAAGAGGAAAGATAGTGACTGAAGGAGAAGTCTTGACAACATAGTGGTCAAGAAATTGGGTGGGAGACTTGTACAGTTCTGTTAAGTTCAGGGAAGACTCACTGAGAAGGCCTGGAACAATCATCATTCAAGAAACATGAAAGTGTGAGCTCTGATATTCCCGGTACTAGGCAGGAGGTTGAGGATACAGAGGTTTTAAAAATAAACAGTTTCTATCCTTCAGGAACTTTTAGTCTGCTAAGGGAGACTGGTGAATAAGCAGGCAATTAACTGAGAATGGGATCAGTGCTATCTTTTGATAGGGGTGCATTCAGGAACTCTGAGAGTTCACAGGAAACCATGGAAGCGTGATAGGCTGGGGAAAAGGAAGGGTTAGGAAAGATTCCCTGGAGGTATTGATATCTGAGTCTTGAAGAAGGAATAGGATTTTTGCCAGCTGAAGAACTGTGGGGAAAGGAGAGAAGGGACACTCAGGATAAAGGGGAAAAAGCACAAGAGTGGAACTTGGGAAAAGTTGAAGAATCTTGCCATCTTTGATCTAGACCTTTTTCATTGAGATTTGGCAAAACTGTGATAGCTATAAGTGTTCTGTATACTTTTGGTATTTAAAAATATTCATAATAAATTTTAAGTGAATAAGTGGGAAATAAGTGATGAAAGCAACAAGTACTGGGGCTTCCCTGGTGGTCCAGTGTTTAAGACTTAGCCTTCCACTGCAGGGGTTGTGGGTTTGATTCCTGGTTGGGAAACTAAGATCCTGCATGCCTCATGGCCCAAAATCAAAACATAACGGAAGCAATCTTGTAAGAAATTAAATAAAGACTTTAAAAAATGGTCCACATGCAAGAATATACAATGGATTAAAGACAATCTCTTTAACAAGTGGTGCTGGGAACTCTGGTCAACCACTTGTAAAAGAATGAAACTAGAACACTTTCTAACACCATACACAAAAATAAACTCAAAATGGATTAAAGATCTAAACGTAAGACCAGAAACTATAAAACTCCTAGAGGAGAACATAGGCAAAACACTCTCTGACATACATCACAGCAGGATCCTCTATGACCCACCTCCCAGAATATTGGAAATAAAAGCAAAAATAAACAAATGGGACCTAATTAACCTTAAAAGCTTCTGCACATCAAAGGAAACTATTAGCAAGGTGAAAAGACAGCCTTCAGAATGGGAGAAGATAATAGCAAATAAAGCAACTGACAAACAACTAATCTCGAGAATATACAAGCAACTCCTACAGCTCAACTCCAGAAAAATAAATGACCCAATCAAAAAATGGGCCAAAGAACTAAATAGACATTTCTCCAAAGAAGACATACAGATGGCTAACAAACACATGAAAAGATGCTCAACATCACTCATTATCAGAGAAATGCAAATCAAAACCACTATGAGGTACCATTTCACACCAGTCAGAATGGCTGCAATCCAAAAGTCTACAAGTAATAAATGCTGGAGAGGGTGTGGAGAAAAGGGAACCCTCTTACACTGTTGGTGGGAATGCAAACTAGTACAGCCACTATGGAGAACAGTGTGGAGATCCCTTAAAAAACTGGAAATAGACATGCCTTATGATCCAGCAATCCCACTGCTGGGCATACACACTGAGAAAACCAGAAGGGAAAGAGACACGAGTACCCCAATGTTCATCGCAGCACTGTTTATAATAGCCAGGACATGGAAGCAACCTAGATGTCCATCAGCAGATGAATGGATAAGAAAGCTGTGGTACATATACACAATGGAGTATTATTCAGCCATTAAAAAGAATACATTTGAATCAGTTCTAATGAGGTGGATGAAACTGGAGCCTATTATACAGAGTGAAGTAAGCCAGAAAGAAAAACACCAATACAGTATACTAACGCATATATATGGAATTTAGAAAGATGGTAACAATAACCCTGTGTACGAGACAGCAAAAGAGACACTGATGTATAGAACAGTCTTATGGACTCTGTGGGAGAGGGAGAGGGTGGGAAGATTTGGGAGAATGGCATTGAAACATGTAAAATATCATGTATGAAATGAGTTGGCAGTCCAGGTTCGATGCACGATACTGCATGCTTGGGGCTGGTGCACTGGGACGACCCAGAGGGATGGAATGGGGAGGGAGGAGGGAGGAGGGTTCAGGATGGGGAACACATGTATACCTGTGGCGGATTCATTTTGATATTTGGCAAATCTAATACAGTTATGTAAAGTTTAAAAATAAAATTAAATTAAAAAAAAAAAAATAAAAAAATAAATGCAAAAAAAAAAAAAAAAGACGCCTGGGGAGGTAAGAGGGAAATCAGGTAAAGGTAAAAACACGAGGTTAGGGAAACCATTTGGTACAAAAAAAAAAAATGGTCCACATAAAAAAGAAAAAGCGTAAAAAAAAAAAAAAACAGGTATTAAAACATTATTTCCCAGTGCATCACTCTAGATCCTTGGAATGTTCAATGATTTTAAGCAGAATAAAAGAGAAGAGTGGTTTATATGGTCAAATAAATTTGGGAAACATTGATTTTAAATAAAATCGAATAGTTTTCATTCCTGCAAGAATCTCCAGAGCCCTTAATACTCTCATGTTAATTGTAACTAACCAAAAGGAGGCTGGATCATTTATTTCCTCACATATATTTGACCATACACTCTTTTTTAGGCAACCATCTGCAGAACTGAGGCTTTGAGAAGGGTTGGTATAGACTATTCCTTCAGAGAGCTTGACTGAGAAAGAAAGTAGATTTATAGGGTGGCGACTAGAATGGGGTCTGAGTAAAGACAGACATTTCATGAAGTGGGAGAGTAAAGAGCGTGTGTCCACACCAAGGGTGAAAAGCAGGGTGAGGAGGTTATAGACACAGGAGCAGAGGTGCATGACTGGGAATGCAAGCAAGGTACTTGAGATTTTAAGAGGGATAGAATTCTAAAGGAATTCTGCCAGCATCTTTGCTCAGGATGTCAAGATTGTTATAATACTGTGTTCCCATGTACTAGGACCATGTAGGACTCTAGATCAAGAGACTAGACGAACACACACACCAGAGTCTTCTTACTGAATTTAGGTATCAGTTGCAAGAGACAGAAAAGCCAATTCAAACTGACTTATGGAGAAAGAATTTAGTGGTTCAAGTCATTGAAAAGTACATGGTAACTAGCTTTTGCTGCTGCTGCTGCTAAGTCGTCTCAGTCGTGTCCAACTCTATGTGACCCCATAGACGGCAGCCCATCAGGCTCCCCTGTCCCTGGGATTCTCCAGGCAAGAACACTGGAATGGGTTGCCATTTCCTTCTCCAATGCATGAAAGTGAAAGTGAAGTCGCTCCGTCGTGTCCGACTCTTAGTGACCCCATGTACTGTAGCCCACCAGGCTCCTCCATCCATGGGATTTTCCAGGGAAGAGTACTGGAGTGGGGTGCCATCGCCTTCTCTGGGTAACTGGCTTCAGGCATGGCTAAATGTAGATTAACCATATCATCAGGACCCATCTCTCTCTCCTTAAGTTCTTCGTTGGTCACATTCTTAGCTTCCTCATAGCTCCTAGCAGCTTTGGCCTCTTCTATTTGTAATATGGTTGCAGTTCCAGATTTCACATCTACCATCACACCACTAATCCTCCAATGAAGAAAAACTTTCCTTTCTCAGAAGCCCTAGGCTCTTTCAATACCTCCTTAGTCTGAGTGAATTGTGTGTCCTTCCTTGAATCAAGCCCTGTAGTCAGGAGATAAGGCATATACTTAAATCAGTCAGTGCCCAAGAACCCTCATCACCTTCCTCCCGTGAATGGTGCTAATTCCCATAAGGAAAACCAAGAATTCTGTATCTCAAGAGTTGAATATGTTTAAAAAAACAAAACAAAACAAAACAAAACAGTAACTCCCTCTTACTTCCTAAGAAAGGAAACTAACTCCCAAAACAGAGCCCTTAGGTTTTTACCCAAGGTGATTTTAAATTCTAAATGTCAGATTGTGTAGCATCCCAGATCTGACAGCATGAATTAGATCCCTCCGTGTGGAGCACCCAAGTAAACCAAGAGTGTTGACAGCCTTCCTGGGGAATACTGACTGATGCTCACCGAAGAAGTCCTGCAAGAAATCCTCTTTAGAAAGAAACAAAAAGCAGTTTTTGAGAAGCCAGCTTTCACCAAAGACCAGAACCTGTCAGCCACAGGCAGAAGTCATTAGCAGGATTTATACATGCCCGTAGCCAGCACTGAGTCAAAAGGAGATACGCCAAGGGGATTTCTCTCTTCCGGAAACCCACCAGAGGAATGAGGAAGACTTTCCGGGTTAAGTTTCAGAGAACCTAATGCATAAATCCCCTTAACAAACACTGGGATTTGGGTCTGTAACTCATCCCTCTCAGCCTGGGTCCTGTGGAGACGAGCTGCCGTGGCTGCCTTGGGACCAACACAACGAAACCGAGGAAGAGTGGGGTAGGATTTATGGTGACAACGTGGAAACTGCTGAACATGGTGACTTTTTCATATTGTCGCCCTGGATGCATTTCTGCTTTCAGGACACTTGATGATCCCTGAGCTGTGGCTAAAGATCCCAGGGCAAACAGCCAGTTGCTGGGCGGTAGGCATTGTCCCCTCTCTGTGGTTTACAACTCCGTGACTGCATTTCTCCTCTGATAGAGACTGTGCCATAAATTGGCTGGATCCTCCTCCCAAACTCAGGCAAGTTAGACTGCGAAAATCTGGATTCTCTCCCTGTCTGAATCACAGAGGACATGCTTACTTTGCTAAGTTTCTGCCTCATGAGGAGATTTTTAAAACCTGCACCCAGAATGTCTGGATTGCCAGACGTTCTTCCTAGAGGTACCTCTGGCTTGGAGAAAAGTGGCCAGAATTTTGAAAAAATCTTTTTATGGTTTATTTTTATTTATTTTTTATTATTTTTTTAAATTGGAAGGTAATTGCTTCACAACGTTGTGTTGGTTTCTGCTGTACAGCAACATGAAGCAGCCAGGAGTACAGCTCCCTCCGCCTCCACCCCACCCCCAGCCCATCCCACCCCTCTGGGTTGTCACAGGGCACTGGGTTGAGCTCCCTGTGCTACACAGCAACTTCCAGGAGCTGTCTGTTCTGCATGTGACAGTATATGTGTTTCAGTGAGGAACCAGCATTTATATCCAGACAGTGTGCCATTTACTCTGTTTACCTATTTGTTGCATTAGATATAAAGTCAGAATGAATGATGAGACTCAAAAGAAAAAGATCCACAAGGCATTCTGTTGAACAGGAAAGTAGGGATGATCTTGTGTGGCCAACACTGTGCCCCATTAGCACTCTGGCTGTGGATTTGGCCGCCATTCAACAGCTTCCACGGTTGGCTTTCTGCACCCCTTTTCTCTTCCTCCTCCTGTTTGATTGCAAATTTATTTTAACTGAGGATTTACTTGTCACCTCATGTTGACATTTCAAGTTATTGCATTAAGGAAAACACAGAAGAAAGCAAACAAGCAAGTGTATTCCAACAGGTCACCAGGCGTAGAAGTCATACTCAAATTACAAAGAAAAGGAAGGGAGTTGGGCTAGGGGAATGGAAGCCAGATATATTTACAGGGTGTGGGGGTTGGGGAACCCTCCTAACAAAGTCAGATCCTGGATCGTGGATATTTTTCTCAGCTACTGGTGATTCCTGGGGCCACTAAGCAGGAGGAGATTCGGATCCAGCTGAAGTTGCCATGTACTCTTGTGGAATCACTCTACTATTCTGATTCCTCTGATTATAAGTGACTGCAACAACAAAAAAGATAGGTCTGCTTAACTGTTGCCACAGTGTCTCTAGGGGACTGGTTTGCTTTGGTCTGGACATTCCCCAAAGGCAAGCTGAGACCATGTAAATTAAAGAGAGAGAGCTGGTGACAACCAGCTCTGTGGTTTTATTTGATTTTCCAGAACACATGTCCATCAGCATGTTGTAGACAACACAATATGATTAAAGCCCAGCAATAATCACCTCTATATTGCATTTTAATTGGTACAATGTATGACGAATAGTTAAGTGGGAACCACCAGGTATGCTTTTACCTTTGAGCAATGTGTTTGATTCATCAGATTTTATTTAACAGCATGAAATAGGAGTTAGGAAGTCTGCACCCTGGGCTGTGCTGTACCACTCATCAGCCTTGTGACCTTGGATAAGTCACCAAATATCTTTGGATCTCATTTTCCTCAGCTCTAAAATGAGTGGTTTATGCTAGATAAAATCTAAGTAGTCTTCCATTTCCAAAAAAAATCCAAAACTCTTTCTAGTGTCTGGAATTTTATTACTGAGTTCAGGGATCTTAAGTCTCTTTAGCAATTGAGTCTCTTCCTTTTTAATATATGCCAAAGATGGCTTTGTCTAAACTTTGGATTTTTGAAACTGATTTCAGTGAATTGCATCATACACGTCTTAACTAACTTGTATTAAGCAAGAGAGAGAGAAAAAAAAAAAAATAGCAATAGAAATTGTTATTTCCCTGCTGTGAGCATTTGCCCTGGAGTAAATGTGAGACAGGAGTCAGGAATCTATGCCTGCCTTTCAGAGGGTGAATATCTTCCTATTTTGAGTGTGATTCTAACACCTTTAAGACATATATTGTTTTTGCACAATATGGCCCCAAAACATAAGGCAGCTATTCGACCCTAACTACACATTTGGTGGTTAAGTGATGAGCCATCCCAGTGATGGGGGATTGGACTTAACTGAAAAATGGTAAATTGACCTACAAGTGACAGGTAAATATTTGAGTTCAACTTTGAAGGATTTTTGAGTGTAATTTGGTCCCTTCATAATTTTTGCTTTCTCTGATGACTTTAGAGTCGGATAGCCCTGCCCTTTATCCTACTTCCTAAGCATAAAATAGGACTCATCAATAAACACCATTAGATTTTGAACATTTTCTCTCTTGCAGTTGGTCTAAGAAATGATAAGAGTGGAATTTGGGATGGGAAACCATGTCAGAGCCTACCCACTGTACTTTATGGCTGTTAAGGCTGCTAAACTAGCCTTCCAAGACTTAGTCTTTCTCAGTGTCCCTTGGGAACTTGCCTTTCAGCATGTGGTCACCAGCTTGTGCTCATAGACAAACATAAGCCACCAGCTTTGTGCTCAGCCTTCCAACACTAGTAGAATTTAGCCTCAGAAAGGGCTTCCTTTAGGCTAGATGGTTGGTGACATTGTGTTCTAAACGCTTAAGGAAAAAGACCACAAATTTCTACTTGAATGCATCTTATTTTTTACCACCTAAAAGCAAATGAATTGAAGAACACAAGGAGAAGACACTAAGAAGAGTATTTTAGTCTCTTTATTTATGAAGCTGCATGCATTTTTAACTGATTCTAAGCTAAATTATAAATTTCCACTTTAACTTCTTCATCCTTATGTTTCCCTGGTGTCTGTTGTATGGAAGGAGCTTTCTATTTCTCTTGATATTCACATTTCCTTTTACAATTCCAGAAGTACTTCAGGCCTTCAAAACTCTTAATAAATAGGGACTTTCACAGTTATTTTTAAAGTGGTACTACTAAAAAATGTGTTGTGATCTCTTAAAAACGTTCTCATAAAGACAAAATATAACAAGTGTTGATGATAATAGGGATTGATTGCAGTCCTTGTATATTGCTGGTGTGGATGTAAAATGGTGTAACCACTTTGGAAAACAGTCTAGAAATTCTTAAAATTATTAAACACAGAATTACCATGTGATCCAGCAATTTCACTCCTAGTCACCCAAGAAAAATAAAAATATATATCTACATAAAATTTGCATACATATATTAAAAGGAACATTATTCATAAAGGAAAAATGGAAACAACTTAGGTGTTCCTTGAATAATGAATGTGTAATCAAAATGTGGTATATCCATCAGTTCAGTTCAGTCACTCAGTCATGTCCAACTCTTTGCGACCCCATGGACTGCAGCACACCAGACTTGCTTGTCCTTCACCAACTCCTGGAGCCTGCTCAAACTCATGTCTGTCAAGTCAGTGATGCCATCCAACCATCTCATCCTCTGTTGTCCCCATCTCCTCCTGCCTTCAATCTTTCCCAGCATCAGGGTCTTTTCCAAAGAGTCAGTTCTTTGCATCAGGTAGCCAAAGTATTAGAGTTTTAGCTTCCGCATCAGTCCTTCCAATGAATATTCAGGACTGATTTCCTGTAGGATGGACTGGTTGGATCTCCTTGCAGTCCAAGGGACTCTCAAGAGTCTTCTCCAACACCACAGTTCAAAAACATCAATTCTATGCTCAGCTTTCTTTGTAGTCCAACTCTCACATCCATACATGACCACTGGAAAAACCATAGCTTTGACTAGATGGACCTTTGTTGGCAAAGTAATGTCTCTGCTTTTTAATATGCTGTCTAGGTTGGTCATAACTTTCCTTCCAAAGAGCAATCATCTTTTAATTTCAAGGCAGTGATTTTGCAGTGATTTTGGAGCCCAAAAAATAAAGTTTTCTGTCAGTTTCCATTGTTTCTCCATCTATTTGCCATGAAGTGATGGGAGCAGATGCCATGATCTTAGTTTTCTGAATGTTGAATTTTAACCCAAATTTTTCACTCTCCTATTTCACTTTGATCAAAAGGCTCTTTAGTTCTTCTTCACTTTCTGCTATAAGGGTGGTGTCATCTGTGTATCTGAGGTTATTGATATTTCTCCCATCAATCTTGATTCCAGCTTGTGCTTTACCAAGCCCAGCATTTCTCACGATGTACTCTGCATATAAGTTGAATAAGCAGGGTGACAGTATACAGCTTTGATGTACTCCTTTCCTGGTTTGGAACCAGTCTGTTGTTCCGTGTCGGGTTCTAACTGTTGCTTCCTGACCTGCATACAGATTTCTCAGGTATATCCATACAATGGAATATTCTTCAGCAATAAAAAATGAAATACTAGTACATGCTTACAATATGGACGAATTGTGAATTGCTAAGTGAAAGAAGCCAGTTACAAAATACCATATAATATGATTCCATTTATATGCAGTGTCCAGAACTGACTAATCTGTTAAGAGACAGAAAGTAGTTTAGTGGTTGTTGGGCTGGTTTGGGCAGTACTATAAGTCACCAAAGTATCCTCTTTAAGTAGATAAATCATATGGAATGTGAATTATATTTTAATAAATATAATTAAGAAATGGGCTCAGAATATGTCTAATTATATTTGAGTGAGTGAGTGAAGGTCGCTCAGTCATGTCCAACTCTTTGCAATCCCAGGGACTATACAGTCCATGGAATTCTCCAGGCCAGAATACTGGAGTAGGTAGCCTTTCCTTTCTCCAGGGGAATCTTCCCAAGCCAGGGATTGAACCCAGGTCTCCCGCATTGCAGGCGGATTCTCTACCAGCTGAGCCACATACTTAGCATGCTGCAACTTCAGGGAAGTGACGCTATTAGATTTTTGTAAATAAAAGCAGCAGAATTTCCCATGTTGGGTTATTCTTTGGCCATCTTGTAAATCAAATTGTAGCTGATGTTTGCTCATCATTACGATGAGCTGAGCTACTGCATGAAAGTAGAGTGTAACTGTCAAGTGATTACAAAACACCCACGTTAGATACCACGTGCTATTTGATGAATTCGCATCCTTAACCAAAGAGGACAGATACAAAATGGGATGTCACACATGTACATGAGAATTTTCCCATAGGCCAAATGAATACTCTTGATTTTGATACCAGGTACCAACTCTAGTGTAATGAAGTTATGTAGCCTGGGGAAATTCAGTGGAATGCCTTAGTATTATGGGTTATCTCCAGGCAGAACCAGATCTCTTGTCTTCACATCAAGGTAGAGAGAGGAGAATGTATATTTATATGTACATATATAATTGTTGTATTCCCCTATACTATATTATTAGTTATAGTAATAGCTATATAACATAACTGTTTTCCAAGAACTATACTAATATAGTATATATAGTACATATTACTTGTGTGTGTACTCACTTGATCCTCATGAGAGTTTTTTGAGGAAGATGTTTTTAGCATTTTAGGGATGATAAAACCTGGAGAATAGAAGTTATGACTTGCTGTGATTACCCAACCACCTCTCACTCATGACTCGGGAGGCATTTATCAAGCAACTACTACATACAGCCATTAAAGATGCAAAGAGAAATCAAGCACAGTCACTGCCTTCAAAGAACTTAAAGATCTGTGCTGTGCTTAGTCGCTCAGTCGTGTCTGACTCTTTGTGACCTCATGAACTGTACCCGTCAGGCTCCTCTGTCCATGGGGATTCTCCAAGCAAGAATACTGGAGTGAGTTGCCATGCCTTCCTCCAGGGAATCTTCCCAACCCAGAGACTGAACCCAGGTCCACTGTAGGTGGATCCTTTACCGTCTGAGCCACCAGAAACATCCTTAATCCAAGTCTAATATCCTGTCATGAAAGTGAAAGTTGCTCAGTCTTGTCTGACTCTTTGTGACCCCATGAACTGGGGTCCATGGAATTCTCCAGGTCAGAATACTGGAGTGGCAACCCATGGATCGAACCCAGGTCTCCTGAATTTCAGGTGGATTCTTTATCAGCCGAGCCACAAGGGAAGCCCACCAATACTGGAGTGGGTAGACTATCCCTTCTCCAGCGGATCTTCCTGATCCAGGAATCAAACTGGGATCTCCTGCTTTGCAGGCAGATTCTTTACCATCTGAGCTACTAGGGAAGTCCTGTGCTGGAGCAGAATTCAGCTATGTCATTTCAAAGGTAGTTTTGGGGCATCTGTCTCAGGACTCAATGGCCAAGATAAATTGATACATAAATGTAAGATCACTGTGCTAATGGGAAAAGGTGTTATGGAGAACATTTCATTAAATATATGTAAGACTCGTAGGAACTACTCGTTCATTATTAAGTTCTTTGATGATGCAGACCATTGCTCAAGAATCTCTTCCCAGAGCATTTTATAAACATTAAGTAATTTTCATGATGGGTAGTTCCAGAAAGGGTTAAACTCAGCTTCTCTGGGACACATAATGGGAAAGTGGCTGAACATGATTTCAAAGGGATTTTTTAGGAGAGAATTCCAATTACAGAGAAGTAATTTCCCTTTCTAGCTTACTAAGCTCTCTTTCAGACTAATGCAGTTTCAAGATTCATATCCCTTCTCTCCTTATTTCAACAGATATTTTGAATATGAAAATCTTATGTCAAAACTTAGCCGAAGCCTTCATCAGGCTTTTGAAAGGCTAAGTAAGAATTCTGTTTCTAGGAATAAAAAGATTCGGATCAGAAAGATTCTTTGCTGGCTAGAGTTCCTTTTCGGAGGGTAGTTCAAGCAGTCTTTAATCATATTTTTGTTGATTATTTATTAGTTTCCCTGGGAAATCAAAGACTCGGTAACGTAAAATGTGTTTTCCTTAAGATATTTTATGAATCAGAATCCCCAGTCAAGATATAATGGAAAATACATTTCCTTTGCCGATATGGACTAATTGGGAATTAAAATACCTTTCTGTGGTGAGTGCCCCATGTGGAAATGCTAAATGACCCAACTGGCCCGATTGTACCAACCCCGGTTTCTGTACATCCAGACAAACACAGTTTGTCTTCTGCCACCCAGATGAAACTCTTATGCCACTGCTAGATGAAGAGAGTGCTTTGTCAGTAAATCAAAACTGCAGAGAACTAGAACTAATTTAAGTGAAAGGATAGGCTCCAGGCCAGCTGTATGGGTAAATCCACACTGAACCAAATGGGGGGACTATTGAAACCTAATACATGTGTATTCCAGCCATCATCAGCATAGAGTCTCTGTAACGCAAGCTCCTAGGGTTTGTCAGTGTGCGAAGTGTGAAGGTTGACCTCCATCCTCAACCATGTGGGGCTACCAGCCTGTGGCAGTTTGGGCCAATACCGGGCTTGCTCGTTAAAGAGCCAGCTTTGGCTAGCTTCCTAATGGAGGTGAGGGGAATTATGAAATATACTTACTTGTATACAGATCATCCTGATCAAATGAAATCAAAGGGCATTTGAGAAAAAAGTCTGTCAAAAGGGCAAGAATAGAGACTCAGACATAGAGAAAAGACTGGCCACAGCGGGGAAGGAGAGGGTAGGATGAATTGAGAGAGTAGCATTGAAATATATACATTACCAAGGGTAAAGTAGCTATCAAAAAACTGCCATATAGCACAGGGAGCTCAGCCTGCTGCTCTGGATGACCTAGAAGGGTGGGATGGGGTGAGAGGTGGGAGAGAGGTTCTAGAGAGTGGCTGATTCATGTTGATGTATGGCAGAAGCCAGCACAAGCTTATAAGGCAATTATCCTCCAGTTAAAAATAAAATTTTTGGAGAAGGAAATGGCAGCCCACTCCAGTATTCTTGCCTGGAAAAATCCCATGGATCGCGGAGCCTGGTAGGCTACCGACCATGGGGTCGCAAAGAGTCGGACACGACTGAGCGACTTCACTTTCACTAAAAATAAATTTAAAAAGAAATTTGATGCATTTTATACTGTTGAGTGGGCTTCCCTGATAGCTCAGCTGGTAAAGAATCTGCCTGCAATGCAAGAGATCCCAGTTCGATTCCTAGGTCTGGAAGAGTCCCTGGAGAAGGGATAGGCTACCCACTCCAGTATTCTTGGGCTTCCATAGTGGCTCAGACAGTAAAGAATCCATCTGCAATGCAGGAGACCTGGGTTCGATCCCTGAGTTGGGAAGATCCCCTGGCAGAGGGCATGGCAACCCATCCCAGTATTCTTGCTTGTAGAATCCCCATAGACAGAGGAGCAAGGCAGACTACAGTCCATGGGGTCACAAAGAGTTGAACACGACTGAGCGACTAAGCACAGCACAGCATACCACTGAGTCCACTATAGTTTTGGGAAACACGAGATGCACTTTCATGAAAAATGCAAAAGCAATTCAGAATAATAAAATGTGTGTGCGCGCGCGCGCGTGTGTGTGTGTGTGTGTGTGACAGAGGCAAGTGGACCTTGGTAGTGAAGCGCACAACTCTGGAGTCAGTCTGAGTTCAAAGTCCACTCTGCCACTTCCTGAGAATGAGACCTGGAGCAAGTTGTTTATCCCTTCTCTGCTTGGATCGTCATCTGTAAAATGGAGATGATAAGAGTGCCTACCTCGTAAAGTTGCTGTGAATTAATACATGTGAAGGTGTTGAAAGTGCTGGCATGTTATAAGCATAACACAAATCGGTTGTTAATATTATAGAGTAGAGATCACAGACTTGAATGCGTACAACACCCAGGAGTACCAGCACAGTCATCGCAGGCAATAGAGACAGGGCCGAGTGAGTGGCCGGACAGTGCAAACTACTCACTGGAAGCACCACTTGGCACTGCACTGGATGTGACTGCTGCATTGTATATGACCCCATCCCACGTTGCCATATCTTCTGGTATTTCAGAGGAAGCTGAAAATCTGGGTTTTATTGAAAATCACCCAACTCTTTTCACTGCAGTTGATTTATTTTAAAACCCTCTACAAGCCAAATAAAGCTCTGTCTGCAGGCTATGACAGAGAAGGCAATGGCACCCCACTCCAGCACTCTTGCCTGGAAAATCCCATGGACGGAGGAGCCAGGTGGGCCGCAGTCCGTGGGGTCGCAAAGAGTCAGACAAGACTCAGCGACTTCACTTTCACGTTTCACTTTCATGCATTGGAGAGGGAAATGGCAACCCACTCCAGTGTTCTTGCCTGGAGAATCCCAGGGACGGGGGAGCCTGGTGGGCTGCCATCTGTGAGGTCGCACAGAGTCAGACACGACTGAAGCGACTTAGCAGCAGCAGCAGCAGGCTATGAGCCACCAGCTCATGACCTCTTTGGTCTAATAGGGAAACATTTTAATGGAGCTTGTGGAAATCCATCTGATGAATTTATTCTCACACTATGAAACAGGTTCATTTTGATTCCAGAAATATTCAGGGGGTTTCTACTAAGTGCCCAGGCTGCAGTAGAGGCCATGACAGACAATCTGAGGAACACACACACTTTATAAGGCTTTTGAAGAGAAGGCAACACGTGGCACTCAGTAGAAACTGAATAAATGTAGGTTCCAGCTCCCTTTACCATTAGTCTAGGCTTGATTCAGTAAGTGTTTGGGCGCTAACTCAGATTTCTGTGTGATAATCTTTGTGATGCAGTTAGAAGTGAATGAACCTCCAAATACTGTTGCAGAAACACTCTCCTACAGCTCTATTCCTTTTAAGTTTCCTGGTTCTTCTTTGGTTCATCTCCTTAACTCTTATTTGATATCACATCAGTACTGAAGGGATTTGAGCTATGATATTTTGCAGTTATTTGCATGTTGCTCCACAAATTTTTCTTGTTTTCTTCTTTGAGAGTACGAGCTCCCTTCATGCTTTCAAAGGTGTTCCATGGGACTCTAATTCTGTGAGCTAAGCCAGCGTCATTTGGAGAGTATTATACAATCCCCTGCTTGTTCTTGGAGATTGACAAAGCATATTAGCAGAACCCGCTAAAGGCTCTCGAAGGGGAAAACCGAACCCCTTCTCCTTTCTCCCCAGTTAACGCATCTGAATATGCCCGGTTTCTGATACTGTTTGACCCATTAGGGGAAAAGCTGGATTGTTCAATTATAGTTCCCGTTAGAACTGTAGTTGCCTCCAGTTTCTTCTCTATGCCAGCTTATACAGGTAAATGTGTCTCCAAAGACTCAGACTTTATTTTCAGTTCGAGTGTGGCAGCGGGCATCTTGTTGCTGCCTAACAATTGATTTCTAAGTTTCTTGAGGAAAGAGACTGTCATCCTGTCCTCTCCCCAGCATCAAGCTTCCACAGTAAGCGTTTAGTAGACGTACATTGAATGCTGTCTCATATATATATATATATATATATATATATATATATATTTGAGACACATATAGCCACCAGCTTACCTGGTGGCTCAGTCAGTAAAGAATCTGCCTGCAGTGCTGGAGACTGCCTGCAAAGCAAGAGATGGGTTCGAGCCTAGTGAGCTACAGTCCATGGAGTAGCAATGAGTCGGACACCAACCACTTTATATAGATACATGTATATCAATCATAGGAGGTGTTAACAAGAGATGAATTCTGATAAAGAGTGGATGGGTATTCGGGGGTCCTATTCTTGTAACTTTTCTGCACTTTTGAAATGATTTCCAAACTTTAAAATTTCTTTCCATCAAATTGTGCTTTTAAATGGTGTCAATTATACCTCAGTTAAAAAAAAAAAAAAAAGATTTCAAGGTCTAACAAGCTTGAGAGATAGGAGTAAAAGAAAGGAAAATGGAGGGTGCCCATAAAACAGGTCAAGAAAAGAGGTGGAAATTTACTGGGAGAAGAAGAACAAGTGAGCAATCAATTCTGCAGCTTGGGATTTCCCCAAAGATCAGTGCCTGATAGTGGTTTCAAGATAGCATCTCCCAAGAGCCCGGCTCCCAGACTGCATTCCACCTCGGGTCTGCCCGGGCCTCCCAGCAAGCCTTATGCTTATGGTGTCTGCCAGCACATTCTGTCTTCGCAGGTTGCTGACTCCTCCACACTCTGTCCACCCACTCCCCCCGCCTCCTACATACACATCTGGTCTTTCTGCTGTGAGTCCAGCCCAGTAATCTCCTCCACCATGATGTAGCTTCCTCCATGACTCAGTCACCCAGGCACACTGCTCAGCACTTCATGGCAAGACTCAACCTGACCCTTCTTTAGAGAAAGAGGAGTTCGTATCAGAGATGAGGGTTCATCTATAAAGTGACATTTCCCACCCATCAGCCACTGAGGAACTGGAGTTTATTTTTGACCATCCCCATGAGCTTTCTGCAGACCCTAACAGACATGGGAACACAGAGCTGTTATCCCCATCTTTCTGAGCCTCAGTAGCTCTAGTATGTCTTTTTGTTGTGGGCAGAGTGCTCATTCTTTGGCTTTAATGTAATTCCTTCCCTTCTAGATCTTTGCGTTTGTAAATACTCAGTAAAACATACATGGGAAATCAATATGACATGCCCCAACCCAATTGTAATGGTCATAGAAAGACCACTGTAGCCTTTAAAATCAGGCCTGTTGACACTCGTATTTTCATAACCAGTCCCTCTTCCTCACCTCTTGAGCTGTATGAACATGAGCAATTTAAGATGATAAGAGTCACAGGATTTTAAATAGCTTAACTCCTAGGTGTGTTTGGTATGGAAACAAAGATAACCCTGTTCAAGAGTGAATTTGTGCCTCTGGGTGAATGGCCAGGTGTTCTTTTAACTGAACCGTGAGACTAATTTCTTCCTGGCCTCTGGAAACCAGCTGAAGCAGTGGCCCAGCTGGTATATCTTCAATCTTGCATACCAACATCTTTCTCTGATTCACAGATTTCCTTTATCCCCAGCACTTCCTCTGGTATGTGCATCCCCAACAGTAAGCGATATCTCTTACTGGATTTGGGCATTTTTAAGTCGCGAGTCTTCTGGAGCAGGGAAGAAGCAGGGTGGATGGTTACAATAGACTGTTTCCAGAGGGAACCTGCCTTTAATCTCACTCACCTCTGACTCTCCTGCATTGGATGGTCTCCACACTTACAAGGAGATGACACCGAAGTCATTGAGGATAACTTTATGAACACGACTCTTTTTAATATTTCAGTGATCTCAGAGAAAACAAAGTTAACCTAGATCCAGTTGTAATATCCTTGACTAGGAGTGTAAAACAACAAGAAAAGTATGCCGATGGTTATCTAAAGAAGAAATTTCTTTTGGAAATTTTCCAAGAACTTTCAGTTGCAGAGCACAGCCTTCGTTATTAATTGACTCACTTTCTTTTTTTTTTTATTGGACTGTAGTTGATTGACAGTGTTGTGTTAGTTTGAGGTATACCCCAAAGTGATTCAGTTATACGTGTTATCTATTCTTTTTCAGATTCGTATCCCATTTAGGTTGTTACAGGGTACTGAGTAGAGTTTCCTGTGCTGTGTGGTAGGTCCTTGTTGGTTATCTGTTTTAAATGTTGCAGTATGTACATGTCCATCCCCAACTCCCAGTCTGTCCCTTCCCCCTCTCTCATACTCCCCTACCCCAGTAACCATGGGTCATTCTCTAAATCTGTGTTAGCTGACTCACTTTCAATGATTGGGGATTTGGAGAGCCCTAGGGATTTACTTGGTGACTCACTGAGTAAAACTTGATATTGGGAAAGCAGAAGTCTACACCTGATATTCTGGTGATCCTCAGAATACCAGATCATATCCATCATTTATTTCTCCCAAATAACTGTGACATATAAGATTCTCCATGCACTAGCAAGGGTATTTGAAAGTCATAAGTTAAGTGATAGAAGACCACTGTCGGCAGCGTGTGCCTGTAGACACTTCTACTATGCTCTGTATCCTATATTGCTTACAGTTATTTGAAAGGAATTGCAGTTTCTTTGCTACTGATAGATGGGCTTTGGTTTTCAAGAGCCTGTAGTGTTTCGGTTGAAGCCCTGTCTCTTTTAGAGAGGAAATTTACAGGGGTTCCCCAACGTGAGCTGCAACAGGAGGCAAACTGGAGAACCTCCTTTAGTCCCATGTGCGTGTGAGGATTTTGGTCCATTAAACCAAGTCATCACTCCTACGGCTCACCTGGAGAATGCTATTCTCGTTGGCCCGAGTCTAGCTTGCCTGAAGTGTGTGCCATAAGATGTGAGAGGTTTTCGGGCATTTTATATTTTAATTTTTGAAAATGATTGTGTATTTATTTTGGCTGCACTGAGTCTTCGTTGCTGCACATGGGCTTTCTCTAGTTGGGGCATGTGGGGGCTACTCTTCATCGTGGTGCACAGGCTCCTCCTTGCAGTGGAGCGTGGGTGCTAGGGCACACAGGCTTTAGTAGTTGCGGTGCATGGGTTCAGGAAGTTGGGCACCCTGGCTTAGTGGGTGGCATGTGGGACCTTCCCAGGCCAGGGATCAAACCCACATCCCCTGCATTGGCAGGCGGATTCTTAACCCTTGGACCACCAGGGAAGTCCCGCCGGGTTATCAGCCATTTTTAAATGAAGAGAGGTGTCCTGGTTATTTCAACGGCAGAGTGCCTTGAACTGGACGTTGTCAGGTGCCTGCATGTTACAGAAACAATGAGGTTTCATGTCAAGTAGTAGAGCAATGTTCACTCCTAAGACTGTACATTCCTCGTTCTGTTTACACAGAGTCGTGTGTTGCCGCAGTTCTTTACACTCGGCGACAAGAGATTCATTTTCAAAAAGGAATTTCCTGTGACTAATAACTAATAATAAAATAATAGAGACTTGCCTGGCGGTCCAGTGGTTAAGACTTCGCCTTCCAATGCAGGGGGTGTGAGTTCAATCCCTGATCGAGGAACTAAGATCCCACATTCCTCTCGGCCAAAAAACCAAAACATAAAACAGAAACAATATTGTAATAAATTCAATAAAGTCTTTTAAAATGGTCCACATTAAAAAAAATTAATAATAAAGTAATAAAGCTGTATCCATAGTAGAAGGGACTGGGACCAGAGCAGGAAGTCTGGACTAGCTTTTGAAAAAAAAAAGATTTAAAGATGTTAAGACTTTGGAAAAAGTCAACTTAAAATATAACATGAGTAATGATAACAATCATATTTCTTGGTTGCTTATCATATGCCAAATCCTATGCTACATGATTGTGTAGATGGTTAAATTTCATCTTTACAAGACTCTCCGAAGCAAGTGCTTTGTTATCCCGATTTGCCTGATAAGAAAGGTGAGACTTCACCCTGTGACTTAGGGTGTGACGGCATCCAGCAGGGAAGGAAAACAGGCTTTCAGCTCACATGGTTGGCCTTAGAGCGCTTGCTCTTGGCTGGGTTTTTTTTTTTTTTTTTATCTTAACCTCATATATCATTTCTTTCTGCAGCAGAGGTCACACACGAAGAGCCAGGAGGCCAAGTCTGGCCTCAGGTAACAACAGTGGAGCTCCTCAGCTATGGAGCAATTACTGTGTGTCAGGATTGTTTTATGTACCTTCTTTTATTCCTTCATTTTATCCTCAAAACAACTCTATGAAGTAGGCAGCGGTTACTATCCCCATTTACATGTGAGGAGAAGTGACATTCAGATTAAGTAATGTATCCCAAATGTTGGCACAGCTAACATGCAACTCCAGACAGTCTGGTCCCAGAATCCATCCTTTTAACTGTTTTGTTAAAAAAAAAAAAAAAAAAAAGCAGTTGCTTGCCAACACTTTTTTAATAAAATTTTTTTAAATTGAACTATAGTTGATATATAATTTGTGATAGTTTCAGGTGAGGCATACACTGAAGTGATTCAGTTATGCATGTATTTTTTCCTTCAAATTCTTTTCCCTTATAGGTGGTGGTTGTTGTTATTTAGTCGCTAAGTCATGTCCAACTTCTGCAATCGTATGAACTGTAGCCCTCCAGGCTCCTCTGTCCATGGGATTTTCCAGGCAAGAAAAACCCACTGGAGTGGGTTGCCATTTCCTTCTCCAAGAGATCTTCCCAACCCAGGGATCAAAGCCTCTTCTCTTTCATCTGCTGCCTTGGTAGACGGATTCTTTACCACTGAGCCACCAGGGAAGCCCCCGTTATAGGTTATTACAGAATATAGTTTATTCTATTATTACAGACGTATAATTCCCTGTGCTTTATGGTAGGTCCTTATTGGTTGTCTATTTTATATGTAGTGGTGTATATATTGGGGCTTCCCAGGTGGAGCTAGGTTCCCAGATGGTTCCCAGGTTCGATCCCTGGATTGGGAAGATCCTCTGGAGGAGGGCATGGCAACCCACTCCAGTATTCTTTTTTTTTTTTTTTAATTAATGTATTTATTTTAATTGGAGGATAATTACAGTATTGTAGTGGTTTTTGCCATACATCAACATGAATCAGCCATGGGTGCTCATGTGTCCCCCCATCCTGAACTCCCCTCCCATCCCTCTGGGGATGGGGTGGGGAGAGAGTACCATCTTGTCCCAGAGCACCTGCTTTAAGTGCCTTGCTTCATGCATGAAACTTGCACTGGTCATCTATTTTACATACGGTAATATACATGTTTCACTGTTATTCTGTCAAATCATCCTACCCTCGCCTTCTCCCACATAGTCCAAAAGTCTCTTCTTTACATCTGTGCCTCTTTTGCTGTCTTGCACATAGGGTCTTCATTACCGTCTTTCTAAATTCCATATATATGTGTTAATATACTATATTGGTGTTTCTCTTTCTGACTTACTTCACTCTGTATAATAAGCTCCAGTTTCATCAACCTCATTAGAACTGACTCAGACGCATTCTTTTTTTATAGCTGAGTAATAGTCCATTGTGTATGTATGTGTACCACAACTTCCTTATCCATTCGTCTGCCGAAAGACATCTAGGTTGCTTCCATGTCCTAGCTATTGTAAACAGTGCTACAATGAACATTGGGGTACATGTGTCTCTTTCTATTCTGATTTCTTCCATCCCACTCCAGTATTCTTGCCTGGAGAATCCTATGGACAGAGGAGCCTGGCGGGCTACAGTTCACGGAGTCGCAAAGAGTCGGACTCATCTGAAGTGACTTAGTACACATGCACACACAATGTGTATATGTTTCCCAAACTCGTAATTTATTCCTTGCTCTGTAACCCTGTTCTCCTTTGGGTACCATAAATTTGTTTTCTGTGTCAGTGGGTCTGTTTTGTATATAAGTTTATTTGTATCCTTTTAAAAGATTCCACATATAAGTGATACCATGATACTTGTCTCTTTCTTTCTGACTTATTTCACTTAGTATGATCATTTCTAGGTCTCTCCATGTTGCTGCAAGTGGCATTATTTCATTCTTTTTTTTCTTTTTTCTGATGTGGGCCATTTAAAAAATCTTTATTGAATTTGTTACAATATTGCTTCTGTTTTTATGTTTTGGTTTTTTGGCCCTGAGTTTTGTGGCATCTTAGCTCCCTGACCAGGAATCGAACCCCTGCCCTGGCAGGTGAAGTCTGAACCACTGGGCTGCCAGGGAGGTCTCACCTTTTTTTATGGTTGAGTAATATTTCATAGTATAAATAAACCGCATCTCCTTTATCCATTCATCTGTAGATGGGCATTTAGGTTGTTTCCATGTCTTGTCTATTGTAAATAGTGCTGCTCTGAACATTGAGGTGCATGCATTTTTTTAAATTAGCGTTTTCTCCAGCTCTATGTGGCGGGAGTAGGATTGCTGGATCATATGGTAGCTTTGTTTTTAGTTTCTTAAGGAACATCCATACTGTTCTCAATAGCAGCTGCACTAGTTTACATTCCCACCCGCAGTGTAGGAGGGCTCCCTTTTCTCCACACTCTGGCATGTACTACTTGTAGACTTTTTCATATTTGTTTGCCAACATTTTAAAACCAAGTCGACTTCCCTTTTAAAAATTAAGAAGAACAGATGATTGGACAGTACTGGTCCCCTTCCACCTGGCGACAATCACTTGGCAGCAATGGGTAGCTGCCTGTTGTACAGGGAACAAACATCTCTTACCTGCTTGGCACTGCCCCCTCACTTTCACTGTGTTTACTCTTTGGTCGCCCACCTGGCGTGGGCTTCTTATCTTACAATTCCAATCTATGATCTCCCTAGTACTGGAGCTTCCTCTGCAGCAGCCTAAATGGCTTTTATTGCAGCACAAGGTATTCCGTGCATTTCCCCCAAAGAGCAACAAACTCCTCCTCCCTGCCTTCCTCCCCGTCTTCTTCCCCCAGTTCCTGCAGGTCTAGTGTTTGTGCACAATCAGTTGGGGAGCATGTGAGGTTTATAACATTTTCTGTCTGCCAGGTCAGTGGCAGTCTGGTGCTCAGTTGGCAGTAACCAAGGTGGTAACAGCATCTCCAGGCTTTGGCACACAGCTTGGTAGGTTCTTGTGTGACACAGAGATTCCCAGCCTCTGTGCATGTCAGAGCAAAATGCAACTCTTAACATCCAGACATGCAGAGAAAGATTTTGGCAGGTATCTGCCTCCTTCTCAAACTAGAGATTTAAATATTTTATAAGGGCTTTTCCAAGAGCTCAGTCTCGATTATTTGTTTCATGTCGAGCCCAAACAGTGCATTATTGGTAAGATAATGAGTGGCATTCACCCAAGGGTAATCCTTTCAGGGATTTTGATGATGCAGTAAATCATGAGTGTAAAGCCTGAGTGGTTTATGCCATTAAAACCTCAAGATAGAATTAGACTTGTAATCACCACTTGCCCATGTTTTGTCATTTATGATAATTATGGTAGTAATAATCCATGTATTGTTGAGAAGTAGCAGTCAGAAGCATCCATCAATTTTTTATCGACACCAAATCAAGTTGATACTTCATCTTTGCTGCAAAAATGTAGATTGCACCAATTAGTCTAAAGAAATTGGGCAGTCATTAGCAATGAAGTCAGCAGTTAATCTACAGGACATTTCTGGTCCCTCTGATGCCAACAATCCCTCTTAATTATGTGGAATATCGTGAGCGTCTTTGGGAGTCTGTCAATAGTGCCATTGTTGGCTTAGAACTAGAAGCAGCACCTATGTCCCTGCATTTTATTGTTTTTTAAAAAATGCCCTAATGCCTCCCAGTTCCCACCTTGTACCCTTTTGCGCTTCTGGGCAAATTTATTCTGAAGCAGAACACTCAAAACAAAGCAGTTGGAATTTTTTTTCTCTTATTTAGAAATAGGAATTTCCCCCCAATGGGCTGCTTTCAGTGATGGTGTGTCAGCTCACTGTCCCATACTTCTTAACCATTCTTGTTACCCAATGAAATCATCACCTCTAAAAAAAAAGGAAAGAAAGGAAGGAAGGAAGGAAGAAAAAGGAAGCCAGAATTTAAAGGAGAAAAATCCAACTAGTTGTGAAGAAATCCTGGGGCTAATGAGCTTTCTGCATCTGCCTCAAGTCTTTTCCCCAGGCTAGCCCAATCTCCCTCTCAGACATTTTCAATCAGCGTTCCCCACAAATTGTATTAAGCAGCTGAATAATAGAGGGTAGAAATTTCAAATATATATATATTTTGTATTTAGGGAATTTGGAAACAAAAGAACAGGAAAAAGTAACTCATTCCTAATGTCCTACCATGCCACCAACTCTCTGACCATTTTCATAGGTTTTATTTCCAGCTCGTAAACCTTCGTAACATGTTGAGCTTTATTGTTGCTGATTTAGTGTTATTATTATTATAATCTTTTCTTTTCCTCTTATAAATATTTTTCACTTTACTAACAGTTTTAACCATCATTTTTAATGGATGCATAATACTCTATTAAAAATATGTCTCCATGTTTTAGATTATTTCCTTGAGATAAATTGTTCAAAATGAAATACTGGATCAAAATTTATAAGCTTCTTTATGACTCTTGATATATATTGACAAACCGCTTTCCAAAAGGATTAGACCGATTAAAAAGAAAACAAACCCCACCAGTAATATATGCAGATGCCAGTTGAGTTTTAGTAAATGAGATTTAAATTCAGATGTGTTGTTAGGCTTGTAGCTAAGCTAAAAATATAAATGCTAGTTTCCTTAATGGACAAATGGATACAGTATCAAATTGTGCTCTGACTCAAGTTGGCTTAAACAAGGCCTATTATTATCTCCCATTACAGGAAGTTCAGAAGTAGAACAGCTGTAGGTTGATATGATCATAGGTCCCATGATGTCACTGAATACCTGGATTCCTGTCTTGTAAGCTCTGCCATTTTAACCTTTACCCTTATGCAGGCTTCCTTCATGTTCCAAATGGCTGCAGCTGCTCCAGGCATCACATCCAGATGCAGAAGCAGCAACAGTGGAAACAGATCAAGTCTTCTAGTGCCTCCTTCTCTAGAGTGAGAAAATCCTTCACAAGAACTCCCAACTGACCTTCCCTCTGGTCTCATTGCCCAGGTCCGGGTCGGCTGTCTCCTCCTAAACGGAGGACTGGCAAGGGAAGTGGAAACACCATCATTGGCTTTATTAACCAGGACTTCCTCCTGAGCCAGCACTGGAGTCCATTCCTCTGAATATTGAACACCTGAATAAAATAGAGGTTCTGTTAGCGAGGAACAAGAAGGAAATGGTTGCCGGGGAGGTAACCGACAGTGCCTCCCACAGTCACCGTGCTTTTCTTTCCTCAGTCTCTGGCGCACTCTCAGGACCATTTAAAATTCTTTAGTAACAGTTCATGCATCTAATGAATGTATGCAAAATATATGCAAGCACTTGGTTTGGCCCGTTCTGGGCAGACACTTGCAAGGTCCTCACGTAGGCTGATCACTCTCTGTTATTTCCTTTCCATTTTTCTAAAAACTGACTTCAGTGCTGGGCCCCTAAGACGGAAACCAGGAACTCCTCTATTTTTATATACCTTCGGTGCTGAGGGTCTCCTTAGGGGGAAGAGGTAGAAGTTGGAGGATTTTCTGTTTGGTAGAGATTTGACATCTAGTAATGCTATGGTCAGGGCTGCTGCTGAGATTGAAGGTTTACAGCCTGATGAAACAAGCCTCGCTGTCCAGGCTGAATCACCCGGGCTCTGTGCATCTGATTCTACTGCACAGCATTTCAGTCCTGATGAGCACCTCCAGGAAAAGACCAGGAAAGAAGAGGGGGATTGAGGAATTCACGTCAGTCGCATACTTTTGATCTCCTTGTAGGAATGGCTGAAATCCCTGCCTCAAAGAGTATTTTGAAAAGAATGTGCTGTATTTCTACACATATTTCCCCACTAGTGCCACAGATGATTTAGGAACATTATAATTTAGGGTAAAATAAGTAAGAAAAACATTTTTTAAAGCTACAACAGAGGGAAAAAAAAAAATCCATGTGTTTCCTGGTTGAATAAACCAGTTGTTGTTTGGTCACTAAGTCATGTCCGACTCTTTTGTGACCCTGTGGACTGTAGCCCACCAGGCTTCCCTGTCCATGGGATTCCCCAGGCAAGAATACTGGAGTGGGTTGCCATTTCCTTCTCCAGGGGATCTTCCTGACCCAGGGATTGAACCCGTATCTCCTGAGTTTGCAGGCAGATTCTTTACCACTGAGCCACCAGGGAAGTGAAAAAACCAACCTAGACACCGTATGCCTCAGAAATTCAGTACTATTTTGCATTTTGTATGGCAACCCACTCTGGTCCTGCCTGGAGAATCCCATAGACAGAGGAGCCTGGCAGGCTACAGTCCACAGAGTTGCAAAGAGTCGGACACAAGTGAAGCAATCTAGCACACAGCGCATATGCGGTTGGGTCGTATGATACACACGTTGAGTCTGTGTCAGTGCATGACTTGCAAATACTCTTTGGCACCAGGATACGAAAGGTGATCTTGGATCAGAGCTGCCAGCTCCTTCACCCAGGTACATGGGGGCTCCAAAGGTACCCATTTCCTAGCATGCCATGATGGAGTCATTGAGTCAGTTGTTTTTTTAGGAGTGGGGATTAAAAAAAAAAAAAGAAAAGGAAAAGAAACCCCACCTACTCTTTTCTTGTGCTTTCTATTTTACAGTTTCCTAAGGATTTTTACAACATAATTACATGTCCTAATTATGAGATTACATACATTTCCACCACTTACATAATCAGGCGTAATTATACCAACTCCTTGAAAAAGTACTTGATGCAAAAATGACACAACAAAATGCTGTTTCAGAAAGGCTTTGGGAGTGCACGCTCCCCAGTCCCTCAAAAGAGGCGGATCAAGATGACTGTGATGCCTCCGAGTGTCTGTTCGGGCTTTTGTAGTCACCTGCAGTGACTTGTGTAGCCCTAAAGTCAGCCTGTGAGGGAGCCGGTGGAGTTCTGGAAGTTCTGGTTTGGTCTCCTTCTTGGCCTCACCTTCTGTCCCTCTTCCCCTTGCCACTTCCTTCTCTTCTCCCCATCCCACCCTTCTCTCCTCTTCCCCTACCCGCTTCCTCTCATTTAGGAGCCAGGACAAGGGTTTGGAACTGTAGGCTAATGAGAGAAATGGCATAGATCCCTGGGGCCTTACCTCCCACAAAAGGGATCCATGGATGAAAATACTTTAAGGCACTGGCTTAGAAGAGAGAATGTGGTCCTTAAAATCTTCTAACTTACTCCTCAGAAAGTAGACTGGATATAAGGTCAAGGTCCATTGGGTTTCACAAGCCTTTTTTTTTTTTTTTTTTTTTTTAGCGTGGTATCATTGTTCTATAGGAGACAAAAAAGGTAGAGAGAGGGCCAGCAGACCACAATGTATGTATTAAAATTAGGAGCCTTTGAAATGAAGAATGGTATTACAGACAATTCCTTAGAAACAGCATGCTAGTTTATTAGAATTGTTTTTTTCATCACTGATAACAAAATATATTGAAAGGGTGATTGTTTTCCAACTCAACTCCTTCCCCTCCTTTTTTTTTTTTTTTTTCAAGAAAAAATTCTAAGCAGAAGGTTTTTAAATAGATGTTTAAAGCCTTTTTTTTGAAGTGGGGAGGACGGGATTATTGTTATATTACTCAGATTTCTCCAGAACTTTTCCATCATTCACCTATTGAATTTTTTTATTAAAAAATAAAATACAATGTCTAATCACTATCCTGAGTTTACAGTTCAGAACAGTTTTGGGGGACTGGTTCATGACTTTCTCTTAAGGACAGTATCTCTTAGGTGTATTGCCTGTACTCCATATGGAGCAAATTAGAGAGTGAAAGGATGGAGTTGCCACTGTTTCTGATTGGTTACGGTAGTATTGGGGGAAAAAAAAAATTGACTTGCTCTGCTCTGGGAAGAAAGATGGATAAAATGCTCTTTGAACACACCAGGCTTTTTTTTTCTTCTTCTTCTTCTTCTTCAATGTCGGTACAGAAGGGTTGCATTTATATTTGGCTTTCCAGACCTGTCTCTTGACCTTCTAATTACTTTATTTGAAACAGCACTGAGGGTATAATAAACCTGGAGGTTGCCTCTCCTTTGCTTTATCATAAATTAAAGCTGCCGGTTGGTGGAGGTGAAAGTGAAGGCAGAATGTTCATTACCACACAAGTGACGGCTTGTCAATAGCAGGGCTTTTTAGTTTGTTCTAGTCAGCACTTGCTGTGCATTTTGTTGGACCGCTGGGAAATAAATACAACAAGATTATACATTTGGAATACCACAAGAGTTCACCAGGAAAAAAACACACAAATGATGAATTATACACTCGGTAGAAAGTGACATGCTATCTTGTGCTATTAACAACCACAGATAATTGCAACGAATTGTAATTGCAGTTTGCAACTTACAGTACAGTGTGTCCAACATCAATCTTAATAGTGAACAAAGCAATTTATATTAAAACTTAATTCACTTGGTAACTTTCGGCTGTATACACGGGAGCTAACAGATGTAGCTTTTCAGAAAGTTCAAAGGCATTTGAAACGTGGCAAGAAATGCTAATGCAGTAAGCCTTGGAGAAATATTGCATTACTCCTTGTAATGAAAACAAATGTATGTCATTATCTCCCAGTTTGTGTTTATTTAATAAAATATGCAGTTTGCACGTTGGTGTATTCAGTGTTTCTGAATGGATGTAGAATGCTGTTCTATTTGGAATCAGAGACCAAATAGGACTGGGAATTATGCGTCTAGTATAAATAGTCTGCCTTACTATTTTAGTAGCATGCACCTTAATGCTTCGGTGGATTTTGTATGAGGTGTAACAGCAGACTGGCGTAACTTTATTCATGACTTTCCTTAGATTGGATGTCTTTGAAGCAAGAAAGGGAGATCTCCTGGAATTACTTAAGAGAACAAGCATATTTGTTTTGTGAGCTTGACTGATGGCCGGTAGAGCAGTTGAGTGAAATCTCTAAACTGATTAGGGCTTTAGTTCAAATAATCTTCTACCTTTTTCATTAATTTATTCCTTAATGCTATTTTGCTGCTCTTCTACCAAGGATAATAATCTCACACTCGCTGACCTCCGTGAGTGGATGACCTGGAGCCCATAACTAATCTTATTTACTCTCCTGACCAGCCGAACTTCATTTACCTTGACTGGATAAAGAGCCTTGCGTGGCTAAGCCTCCCCTCCTTCTAGTTAATCTACAGTGAAGGGGTGACGATAGACTTTGCCAATCAAGATCCAGAAGCATCTAGGGGCAGTAGAAACTTGGTGCCTTTCCTCCTCCTTTCTTCAAAGCATTTTTCCTGTGTCATTTTTCATCCTTCCTGAGATTTTAAAAATGATAGAGAAGAACTCAGTGGGGTGGAGGCGCAGCAAAGAGGGGACATAGCCACAGTCTCACTGTCGTAACATAACCATTTTCATTTTGAAAGTCAGTTTCCAGCTGTGGGCTGTGTGAATGTGAGTACAGTGTTGAATTTAGATGTCACCATTGAATACATCTAATTTTGTATTCTGCTTTTTTAAATACCAGTGTTCCCTGTGTTGCTGGATAATTTAATAGTTGTGTATTTTCATAATGATGCTAATAATCCATTAAGGTTCAACAGTGTATTTTATTTACTCATTCTCCATTATTGAAAAGTTGGGTTACTTCCACTGAGTTTCACTGTTAAGAATAATGATGTGATAAAAATCTCTTTAGGTGTTTTCTTTGTTTAGATTGTCTACCTGGAGTATAGTATTAGAAGTGCACTTGTTAAGTAAAAGATATAAATGTTTGTGTGTGGCTTTTTGCCTTACATGACCAAAATAGCTTCCTGGACTAGTTATGGTAGGTTATGTTACCACCAGCAGCGTAGGAAGAATATACAGTTTTATCAGAGCAGTACTGAGGTTTATCCTGCTTCTTCCATGTACAAACTAAATGATGTTGGCTAAGTAAATTAACCTCCCTGCCTCATCTGAATCTCATTATTCCCCATCTGAATAAAAGGGATAATAATAGTGCTTACTTCATGGATTATTATGAGTATTATATAACTTTATATATGTCAAGTTTTGGGGACAGGAAGCACTCAATAAAGATTACTTTTTATCAATATTACTGTGATTCTTACTAACTTTACACTTTTCTCCTAATTTAATATCACCTTCTATTTAAGCTGCAGTTTTTAAAGCAAATGTCATAATCCATAACGAGCAGACTTATCTCATTATCCATAATCATATGATCCATAATCAGCAACTTCTGTCCTTTTTCAATGAAAAAGTTAAATTGCTTAGGCCATGAGCCGTCAGGAAGACCTTCTAATGGGGTGAATATTCTGTCCGTAAAGGAGAGGTTTTTGGAAGCTCCCTCTCTTAATTTGTCATAATAAAATGCCTCTTGTGCCAGAACATTCTAAATGGGCCTTGAAGCTGTAGGGTTTGGGTGCACTCATTCTGCAATTCTTACATTCAGTGAGAACCCACGTTCCCTACCTGTGTATAGATATCGGGCTGTGCATTAAATCATGTCGGGTGTCTGCTGGTTTTTCAGTAAGACAAAGAACGGGTTTCCTGGGTCCCTTAATTTTGGAAATTCGATTTCAAATTTATTTGAAGAAAGACCGGAACGAATCTTATTATCTCATGGGATGATTTTGTTGTAGAGCATCTGCTGCATCTTACTGAGCCCTGAGTACAGTGCTTTCCAAAGCAGGGAGTCAGAGCAGTGTGCCCTGTCTGACCATAGAACCCCTGGTTAGACTCCCACCCCAGGCAGAGGGTGGGAGTTTTTTCCCACCTTTTCCCTGAGACAATCTTTTAAGCAAAAGAAAGGTGACTGCTTCATAGTTCCCTTCTGAGGATAATTTCTGAGTTAGAATGCTTTGATGGCAAGCAACAGAAACAAATGCTGGTTAACTTAAGTCCAAAAAAAAAAAAAAAAAAGGGCAGGAGAGAAAGGTTCTTTTTATAAAAGGCTATGGGGTGGTTTACAGTACCTGTGAAAAATGACTCAGATGGGAGAAGAAACCTGTCGTTTCTAGGATCCAGGCAGCAGGGAAGTGTGTACACTCAATAATAAGAGGAAATAAGCTCTGCTCCACTCAAGAATCAAAATCTGATGGGGCCCAGGGCTTCCCTGGTGGCTCAGTGGTAAAGAATCCGCCTGCCAATGCAGGAGACATGGGTTCCATCTCTGGTCCGGGAAGATCCCACATGCTGTGGAGCAACTAAGCCTGCGTACCACAGCTACTGAGCCGTGTGCCGCAACTGCTGACGCCTGCATGCCCTAGAGCCTGTGCTCCACAACAAGAGAAGCCCCCACAATGAGAAGCCCTCGCACTGCAGCTAGAGAGTAGACCCCCCAGCTCACCTCAACTAGAGAAAAGCCTGCACAGCAGCGAAGACCCAACACAGCCAAAAATAAATCAATAAAATTAGAAAGAAACAAATTTGCAGTCTTTAAACAAACAAACAAAAAAGTAATGGGACCCAGCCCGAATCTTGTGCCTGGTTCTCAGCTAGGGGAGGCGCAGTCACCCTGAGGGCAGTCCCGCTAAGTCCCACTACTGGGGGAAACAATTTCCCGAAAGAAAATTGGAGTCGTGTTACTAGAAGGAGTTATAAGAAAAAGAAATGGAGACTGCACAGCTGAAAATAACAAATATTTACTGAACTTTTAAGATTGTATTACTATAGTAATTCCTCCACACTAATGATTAGAAAAGCAACTAAATGATCATGCACATCATGAAGTATTTGGACAACCCAGTAGCTCTTGCCTATGACATTAGAGACAAACATAACTCATTTTTATTACTCATTATGACATTGAGGACCCACATAATCAGGTATTTTGTAGGAGAAATATCTTATGTTTGGCTATAAATATTGCAGATCTGAAAGACAGTGTCTTCCACCTTATGGAGATTTATATTTCCTTCATGTGAGAGGAATCCACAAAGACTGGGGCCCTTATGGACGCCTCACAACATTACCAGTATTCAGAGCTCCTTCAGTCTTTCCACTCTGTCAGACTTTTGACATGGCTTCTATCTTAAGGTTTACTTCATGATCACAATAGAACTGCTCCAGCTCTTAACATCTCATCTACATTCCAGGTAGGAAGAAGGAAGAAAGAGGGGAAGGTAAATGTGCCTGACAATGGAGTCACCCCTCTACTCACTCCCCCTTTTAAGGAACTTCCCCGGGAGCCCTTACCTAGTGGCAAAGAACCTGCCTACGAATGCAGGAGACGTTACGAGACTCAGGTTCCATCCCTGGGTAGAGAAGATCCCCTGCAAGAGGGCACGATAACCCACTCCAGTATTCTTGCCTAGACAGTTCCATGGACGGAGGAGCCTGGTGGGCTACCATCCATAGGGTCGCAAAGAATCGGACGCTACTGAAGCGACTTAGTTGTTGTTCAGTCACTCAGTCGTGTCCGACTCTTTGCGACCCCATGGACTGCAGCACACCAGGCTTCCCTGTCCTTCACCATCTCCCAGAGCTTTGCTCAAACTTATGTCCATTGAGTTGGTGAAGCCATCCAACTCTTTGCGACCCCATGGACTGCAGCACACCAGGCTTCCCTGTCCTTCATCTCCCGGAGCTTTCCTCAAACTTATGTCCATTGAGTTGGTGAAGCCATCCAACCATCTCGTCCTCTGTCTTCCCCTTCTCCTTAGCACACAACAATCTCCCTCTAGATTCCATTAGTCAAAACTTCGTCACACCTGTCAATAAAGGAAACAAATATTTTTCAGCTGAGTACAATGTGACTCCCAACAAAAGCAGGTTTCAGTAACGTAGGGAGAAAAGGAGCATGGATGCAGGAAGGGAGCCAGCAATTTCAGACACAGTCCCCTTGTGGGGAGTAGATACTCTTCAGCTCTCTCCTAGGAGTCCCTGATGTCACACCACTGTTATAGACAAGAAGCCAGGAGAGTTATAATGAAGCGTTTTCACAGGTAGAGAGAGAAGGAAGTGGATTGAATGATGAAAACTTTAGGTCGTCAAATAAAGTTCCAACATTTTCTTCTTGCCCCAAACATTCACAACAAACTCGGTGGAGTAGAAATTGAAGGCAAATGTGCCCTGCCATTTTTCTTTAGCCTTTTTGCAATGCAACAGGACAATCAATACAAATCTTTGCAGTAATCATATATTGATTTTCCTAGAATATAACTCCATTTAAAGCACTTTTATCCCCAAGAGTAGAAACATTGGAGGCTATCAGAGGAGGAAGTAGGTTTCCTTGACCCCCATCTGCAGTGCACAATTGATTAACAGAGAGTAGTTATGAGAGAGAGAGAGAAAAGAGAGAAGTCACCGAAAGGTTAATACTAGCTAAAGAGAAACGTGATTATAGGACGTTAGGCTTTTGGAAAAAATCATAAGGTCGGGATAAGATAATGATACCGTCTAAAATTACATGAGATTTTGAGTACTTAGCATCCTCTTACTATGTACCTCCCTTCCCCCAATAGCTGCAGCCAAATTTGGGGGATCGACAAAGCCCTGAAAGGACAGAGGCTGATTGATAATGCTTAGGTTTGGACTGGGGATGAACTGGCTTGATAAGGGAATGAGAGATGCTGTGGTAGTTTTTCTGGAGTCATTTAGTCTTTAAGTACTAAACTCAGGCTTTCACATATATCATATTGAAGGTTTCCTTGCCTCCAACAAAGCCAAAAGGAAAAGAAAGAAAAATATTTTAAAAGACTCATTGTAATCCCTTTTCTTAAGAAAACGAAGAACAAAAGTCCTAGTCTTTTCCCCACTCTTCATCATTTCAATCCCTAATAGTGACAAAAATTAACAACCACCTTCTGACAATCCCAGGAGTTTAGATCTGCTGAATATTTCTATGGGCCAACACCTTCATCCCAGAGAAAAAAATGATTGGATGGTAACATTGAAAAAGGAAGGCCAATTCTGATCTGGCTCTGGCCTGAGAAACTGTTGTTCTGTTGCTAAGTTGTGTGTGACTCTTTGTGACCCCATGGACTGCAGCACACCAGGCTTCCCTGTCCTTCACTATCCTTCCCTGTCCTTCACATGAGTTTGTTCAAGCTCATGTCCATTGAGTCCATGATGCCATCCAACCATCTCATGATGCTCTGTCACCCCGTTCTTCTCCTGCCTTCAGTCTTTCCCAGCATCAGGGTCTTTTCCAATGAGTTGGCTCTTCGCATCAGGGGGCCAAAGTATTAGAGCTTCAGTTTCAGCATCAGTTCTTCCAATGAATATTCAGGGTTGATTTCCTTTAGGATTGACTGGTTTGATCTCCTTGCTGTCCAAGGGACTCTCAAGAGTTTTCTGCAGCAGCGCATTTTGAAAGCATCAATTCTTTGGCGCTCAGCCTTCTTTATGGTCCAACTCTCACACCCATACATGATTACTGGAAAAATTGTAGCTTTGACTATCAGTTCAGTTGCTCCGTCATGTCTGACTCTTTGCGGCCCCATGAACTATAGCACGCCAGGCCTCCCTGCCCATCACCAACTCCCGGAGTCCACCCAAACCCATATCCATTGAGTCAGTCATGCCATCCAACCATCTCATCCTCTGTTGTCCCCTTCTCCTCCTGCCCTCAATCTTTCCCAGCATCAGGGTCTTTTCAAATGAGTCAGCTCTTCGCATCAGGTGGCCAAAGTATTGGAGTTTCAGCTTCAATATCAGTGCTACCAATGAACACCCAGGACTGATCTCCTTTAGGATGGACTGGTTGGATCTCCTTGCAGTCCAAGGGACTCTCAAGAGTCTTCTCCAACACCAGAGGTCAAAAGCTTTGACTGTGGGGACCTTGAATAACTGGGATGTTACCAAACTGAGGGTGACACGTCCTCCAGCAACCCCAAGCACCAGCTCTGACACATTGCTTGCTCAAAAGGCAAGAGGGCGTCCTGGGCTTCTCTTGTTTGCAATTTATTGTTCCCAGTATATGTCTTTCCTTAATCCCTCTCGTTTTGTTATCAGGGCTGGATCCTCACAAACAAGCTCTTTAGTAAATTAGAAGGTGCGTGTAGCCTCATTATCCTTCTCAATGTTCTGTACTTGCTACTGTTTATTTTCCTAACAACTTCAGAAGTTTATGTTTTGTTTTGTGTTGCCTTTTCTTTTGCTTCAGGCAAAGCAACTAGTACACATTGTCAGATAAAGTATCTTATCTATCAGCAGCACCCTTGTGAATTAATCATAATTCAATGGGCTTACTAATCAAGATTTGAGATGAATGTTTTGATAGAGCAGTCAGATTTGTCTAATCTATCCTTAGTTGACAGTCACTTCAGGCAGAGTGTGAACTTGGCAATATTAGACTTGTTTCTGATCCCTTTGGTTTGGCCCACCATTTAGGTAGTGTGGCTGAGCCTAAGCAGTGGACCCAGGCATCACAGATAATTAACTTCTGCTTCTCACTCCCCCCAATCCTTCTTCACCTCCCACCAATTTTCAGAATGCCTTAGGAGGTATTCAGCTCCTGTGAACTTCCTGTTCGTGGCATCAAGAGTTTCAGGAACATGGCAGTACCTTTGTCATTTTCACCTGATAACAAAGGTGGGCCAAGCCCAAGTGACAAATCTCCTGGGTAATTTATGATATCACTTAGAAATGATAGTCAGACAAAAACATAGACATAATCTGTTGTTCAAATCCTAAAAGATGATGCTGTGAAAGTGCTGCCATCAATATGTCAGCAAATTTGGAAAACTTAGCAGTGGCCACAGGACTGGAAAAGGTCAGTTTCATTCCAATTCCAAGGAAAGGCAATGGGAAAGAATGTTCAAACTATCACACAATTGTACTCATCTCACATGCTAGCAAAGTAATGCTCAAAATTCTCCCCAAGCCAAGCTTCAACAGTACGTGAACCATGAACTTCCAGATGTTCAAGCTGGATTTAGAAAAGGCAGAGGAACCAGAGATCAAATTGCCAACATCCACTGGATCATTGAAAAAGCATGGGAGTTCCAGAAAAACATCTACTTCTGCTTTATTGACTAAGCTAAAGCCTTTGACTGTATGAATCACAACAAACTGTGGAAAATTTTTAAAGAGATGCAAATACCAGACCACCTGATCTGCTTCCTGAGAAATCTGTATGCAGGTCAAGAAGCAACAGGTAGAAGTGGACATGGAACAACAGAGTGGTTCCAAATTGGGAAAGGAGTACATCAGGGCTATATATTGTCACCCTGCTTATTTAACTTATATGCAGGGTACATTATGTGAAATGCCGGGCTGGATGAAGCATAAGCAGGAATCAGGATTGCTGGGAGAAACATCAGTAACCTCAGATATGCAGATGACACCACTCTTATGGCAGAAAGTGAAGAACTAAAGAGCCTCTTGATGAAAGTAAAAGAAGAGACTAAAAAGTTGACTTAAAGCTCAACATTCAGAAAACTAAGATCATGGCATCTGATCCCATCACTTCATGGCAAATAGATGGGGAAAAAATGGAAACAGTGAGAGACTTTATTTTGGGGGGCTCCAAAATCACTGCAGATGGTGACTGTAGCCATGAAATTAAAAGACGCTTGCTCCTTGGAAGAAAAGCTATGACCAACCTAGACAGCATATTAAAAAGCAGAGACATTACTTTGCCAACAAAAGTCCATCTAGTCTAAGCTATGATTTTCCCAGTAGTCGTGTATGGATGTGAGAGTTGGACTATAAAGAAAGCTGAGCATCAAAGAATTGATGCTTTTGAACTGTGGTGTTGGAGAAGACCCTTGAGAGTCCCTTGGACTGCAAGGAGATCCAACCAGTCCATCCTAAAGGAAATCAGTCCTGAATATTCATTGGAAGGACTGATGCTGAAGCTGAAACTCCAATACTTTACCCACCTGATGCGAAGAACTGACTCATTTGAAAGACCCTGATTCTGGGAAAGATTGAGGGCAGGAGGAGAAGGGGATGACAGAGGATGAGATGCTTGGATGGCATCACCGACTTGATAAACATGAGTTTGAGTAAGCTCCCACAGTTGGTGATGGACAGGGAAGCCTAGTGTGCTGCAGTCCATGGGGTCACAAAGAGTTGTACACAACTGAGCAACTGAACTGAATCTGTTGTTAACCTTTATTGATTACAACTCTTGTCTCGTCATGTGTCACTAAAATCTGTACCCTATGTGACTGAGTTGTACATACTTGGGGGCAATTTACAGCATAGCTTGTATATTTTTTTTCAATTTGGTAGTATAAATGAAAGCTTTAGTTGTAGATTAGTATTTTGTTGTACACAGTGTTTTAAGTTCTGAAATAAAATCCCAAAGTAGTAAGTTACACTGTGTATATTACTGAAGCTGAAGCTACAATACTTTGGCCACCTGATCTTCTTGCTCTCCAAGGGATTCTCAAGAGTCTTCTCCAGTACCACAGTTAGAAAGCATCAATTTTTCAGTGCTCAGCCTTCTTTATGGGCCAACTCTCACATCCATACACGACTACTGGGAAAATCATAGCTTAGACTAGATGGACTTTTGTTGGCAAAGTAATGTCTCTGCTTTTTAATATGCTGTCTAGGTTTGTCATAGCTTTTCTTCCAAAGAGTAAATGTCTTTTAATTTCAGGGCTGCAGTTATCATGCAGTCACAGTGATTTTGGAGCCCATGAAAATAAAATCTGCCACTGTTTTCTTTTTCTCCTCTTGTTATTTGCTATAAAGTGATGGGACTGGATACCATGATCTTAGTTTTTTGAATGTTGAGTTTTAAGCCAGCTTTTTAACTCTCCTCTTTCACCTTCATTAAGAGGCCCTTTAGTTCCTCTTCACTTTCTGTCATAAGGGTGGTGTCATCTGCATATCTAAGGTTATTGATATTTCTCCCGGCGATCTTGAGTCCAACTTGTGATTCATCCAGCCTAGCATTTCACATCATGTACTCTGCATATAAGTTAAATAAGCAGGGTGAAAATATACAGTCTTGATGTACTCCTTTCCCAATTTTGAGCTAGTCTTTTGTTCCTGTATGGTTCTAACTCTTGCTTCTTGACCTGCAAACAGGTTTCTCAGGAGGCAGGTAAGGTGGTCTGATATTCCCATCTCTTTAAGGATTTTCCACAGTTTATTATAATCCACAAGGCTTTAGCATAGTCAATGACGCAGAAGTAGATGTTTTTCTGGAATTCTTTTACTTTTTCTATGATCCAACAGATGTTAGCAATTTGATCTCTCGTCCCTCTGCCTTTTCTAAATCCAGCTTGTACTTCTGGATCATGTACTGTTGAACCAATTCTTGGTTCTTGGAGGATTTTGAGCTTTATATTGCTAGCATGAGAAATGAGCACAATTGTGCAGTAGTTTGAACATTCTTTGGCATTGTCCTTCTTTGGGATTGGAATGAAAACCTACCCTTTTACAGTCCTGTGAGCACTGCTGAGTTTTCCAAATTTGCTGCCATGCAGCACTTTAACAGCATCATCTATATATAAATACATATATTTATCTAGATGTATATATCTTTATAAAGATAAATATAAAGATATTTCCTTGTAAAGTGTTTGGGAAATTCCAGAAAAGTCTAAGGGAAAAAATTTTAATTTCTCAGAATTCCATCAACACTGAGTTAATGTTAACAATATTAATTCATCCTATGAAAGTTAAATAAATAACAGTACAAACACCAATGAGTGATGGCCTGAGTAAAATGGAATTCTCCTGACATGCTGTTCTAGAATCTATGAAACACCAGAAGAAAATCTAAAGGCATCTGGGAAGATGAAACTCGCAAGGTTTCAGTTTCTACATGAAAGGCACATGGGAAAGCTCATTTAAGCTGTTAGTGTATCCAACATGTTGAAAGGGACAACTTTTCGATTTCCCAGGTATGTCACAAGGCTTCCTAAATGAATGCTAGTCACACTTTGAGAGATGACTGAGACAAGGAAGAGTGGAGCGTTACCTAATTAGACTCCAGGTATAATTATGTAGTTGCTTCCCTGGTAGCTCAGCTAGTAAAGAATCCACCTGCAATGCGGGAGATCTGGGTTTGATCCCTGGGTTGGGAAGAACCCCTGGAGGAGGATATGGCAACCCACTTGAGTATTCTTGCCTGGAGAATCCTCATGGACAGAGGAGTCAGGCAGGCTAAATCCATGGGACCACAACGAGTCAGACACGACTGAACGACTAAGCACACACATAATTACGTAGTTACATAAGGTGCTCCAGGCAGCAGTGTTCTGTGTGTTAATTAACTTTCATGCTGAATGTACAGTAACACTTGAACAAAGAACAGTTCCCAGAGGAAGAGAAGCTCCCTCACTTGCCCTGACTTTGTCATTTTCTTCCTAAAACTACCTTCCCTATCCCCTTTTGTTAGTTGAGATGGGAGCCATAGGGCAGGCTGTTTTACAAGAAGTTCATCATTGGTTCCTTTAACTGCCTACTTTCTTCCCTAGCCCTCGCACATTCTTTAGAATGATCTTTGAAGAAGTAATATGTGTCCGAATTTACTTATGTATTTATCTGTTCAGTTCAGTTCAGTCGCGTCTGACTCTTTGAGACCCCATGAATTGCAGCATGCCAGGCCTCCCTGTCTATCACCAACTCCCGGAGTTCACTCAGACTCCCTTCCATTGAGTCAGTGATGCCATCCAGCCATCTCATCCTCTGTCGTCCCATTCTTCTCCTGCCCCTAATCCTTCCCAGCATCAGAGTCTTTTCCAGTGAGTCAACTCTTCCCATGAGGTGGCCAAAGTACTGGAGTTTCCGCTTTAGCATCATTCCTTCCAAAAAACACCCAGGACCGATCTCCTTTAGAATGGACTGGTTGCATCTCCTTGCAGTCCAAGGGACTCTCAAGAGTCTTCTCCAACACCACAGTTCAAAAGCATCAATTTCTTCAGTGCTCAGCTGTCTTCACAGTCCAACTCTCACATCCATACATGACTACTGGAAAAATCACAGCCTTGACTAGATGGACCTTTGTTGGCAAAGTAATGTCTCTGCTTTTGAATATGCTATCTAGGTTGGTCATAACTTTCCTTCCAAGGAGTAAGTGTCTTGTAATTTCATGGCTGCAATCACCCATCTGCAGTGTAAAATCCAACCAATTTTCAACTTTGATCTTTTTCTCTTCATGAAACCGCACAAGTCTCTTCCTCCAGTGAAGAATGACATTCACTGGACCACAGGATGAGTTCACATCCCAGCAGCTATCTTGTGTCCTGGACCTCTCAGGTTGATCCCATTCCTGTCTGCAGGTGACAACAATGGGAAAGGCACTGGTTAAAGAATATTCTTTCTTCTAGTAAATTAGTCCATGGCTTCATTTGTGCTAGCCTCTCTGTCGATTGCTGCCTGAGTCCTTAACTAACACGATAGAGTACACTCTGTAAATCCATATATATCAAGTCTACATACTTGCATGAGAAAAGATTTCAGGTAATCAATGATGCACTGTGTATGGATAGGAGCCAATTAATTTTCCACTCCTCTCAGTCCTCAAGTGGGAAAATCCCATTTTGAGGTTCTCTGCTCCTTCTAATCCTGTCTCCTTGACATCTCCTGGCTTCATTTTGCTACTAATGACGTCTTTGGGATGACACACAGGACCACCCTGATCATGTGGGAGACGGACAGTACTTTTAGGATTCTCTGTACAATAGCAGGCAATTAACATAGAATAAGGGTTTACCAGAAACTTTAATAACTCAGATTCACCACCTTTTTAAAAAATTCTAGTACCTCTCACCAGTTATGAGAAACAAATGCTTCAAAATGGTCTTGATTTTTGTTGTCTTATTAGAAGAAAGGAATAATGAAAGCCTTTGTGGTATAAAAAGCTTCACCGAGGAGCCCTGTGATTGGACAGGAAATGTTTTCAAATAATGCAGCCCTTGTGCAGATAAGGCTCACCTCATGCAGATAAGTACTTACATTTGGACTGCTTGAGTACTTCCTTTCCATAATTTTCAGTTGGATAGCTGGTGAAACTGTCCTCATTGTTTTATTCCCCTCTGGTGGGTTGCCGTCTATGGGGTCGCACAGAGTCGGACACGACTGAAGTGACGCAGCAGCAGCAGCAGCAGCCAGTGTGGATGGATCAGAGGGGAATCCATCAGGGAATCCATTGACCAGATCAGCCCTTCATAGTCAAAACGAGAACAACCAATTTTGACCAAGCACTTGCTCTTTGCAAGATTAGATTTGGTACATCCGAAACCCAAAGAAGACTAAGACATAATCCCTGTCCCGAAAGTTTTCCATCTATTTTGGAAGATAAGACAGAAACATGAAGGACCCTGATGCTGGAAAAGATTGAAGGCAGGAGGAGAAGGGAGTGACAGAGGATGAGAGGATTGGATGGCATCATGGACTCAATGGACATGAGTTTGAGCAAACCCTGGGAGATGGTGAAGGACGGGGAAGCCTGCTGATCTGCAGTCCATGGGGTCGCAGAGTCGGACATGACTGGATGACTGAACAACAAAAAAGGACTCAAATAACAGTTCAAGATAATACTAGGGAAGATATGTCACATGACAACACATGATTGTCAAAGGCATTTACAGATTTCTCTTAGAAGAAAAGTATTCTCAGATCCTTCTAATAGTCAAATCTCATAGATGCCAGTTCTGAATCCCCATAATATTAAGTACTAACTCTATAAAGATGCTTTTCAATTTCAAAATGTCAGCTAAAGAGAAATCTGGTCTATGTAACTTATAAAATAATTATTTTAGATTATCACTGAACTAGTGGTAAAGACCCACCTACCAATGCAAGAGATGTAAAAGACGTGGGTTCGATCCCTGGGTCGGGAAGATCCCCCTGAGAAGGGCATGGCAACCCACTCCAGTATTCTGGTCTGGACAATCTCATGGGCAGAGGAACCTGGTATCTATAGGAACTGTATAGTCCATAGGGTCACAAAGAGTCAGACACGATTGAAGCAACTTAGCCCGCAAAGGCATAGAATTTTAAAATTCTGTTAAAACTCACAGACCTCTGAGAAGATGCCAGTGGAGCTCACAGACCCAGAATCTAGTCATTTCATTAGCAGGATCCAGGTTCACTGATGGGTTCATTTCAAGCCATGTTGATCAGACTTTGGGGGAATAGTTGGCTTTCAAGTTGGGTTAGTTGTAGGCAGGTGAAGAAAGGTCATTCCAATTAGGTAGAATTCATTAGGAGGGTCAGGAGAACCTAGTATAAACCAGGTTCGATGTGTTGGGCTTCCTGGCTAACATAGAAAGTTTCAGAAACTTAGACCAAGTACGTAGGAGATACTAAGAGATGGCTGAGTTCTGAGAAGCCATCAAAGGTTTCCAGTGCTAAGTGTGACATGATGCTCATGATATTAGTATTTTAGAAAGATGATTAGTTTGGTGGCCGGTGTACAATGGATTTGGGTTGTTCTTATTTAAAGGGATGTATTTGGAGGAAAGCAAGATTCTTGAAATAACATGATGTGGACATGTACTCTGCAGAGCAGTGATACAGAAGGGAAATATGAATTTCAAAGGACTTACGAGGTGAGAGAATTTTATAACCAATTATTTACAGAGATGAAGAAGAGGACAGAGTCAAGGGTGATTCTCGATTTCAAACCTAGCAGTAAAGAGACATTTAGAGGGAGCAAGTTGTACATGCCAACACTTAGCTTAAGCACAGGGAGAAGTTTTAAGGATACAGCCATGTGAATAGCTATTGATAAGACCTACAATGCAAAGAAAGAAGCACTGCCTTGACATTCCCCTGGTTGAGAAAATTATGAAATTGTCCTACAAAGAATTACTTTAATTTTCATGTCAACTCAGCAACCTGAGCTATAAGAATACTTTAAGTACAAAGCCAGTAATGGAAAGTAAACAGATTGCCAGATGTTTTCATGATTTTGATACTTTATTGCATTCTTAGTAATCACCTTAAACTGTCTTCTTACAGGGGCTTGTGATTAAGGGCTTGGTGGTGCTTCCACCAGTGGACGGCCAGATTTTCCCTCTTTGTTCCTATTTAGGTTAAAACTCATATCACCTTGGTTCTCAGAAACTGACAAATTGACCAATGACCTGTCAATAACCAACTGCCTTTTTTTTTAGCTGATTACCGAGATTCTGTTGTCTGTGAAGAACAAGTGCTCTTCTAATCATGTGACTTAGCCTCTGTAATCCTTGAAGAATTGGCTGCTTTCTGTCTAGTGGAGCAACGAAGTTGAGGCTGTGGGGCCGGGAAATCTCTGGGGTGACACCCTCAAATTTGAAGAGTGAGGAGAAACGAGCAGAAAAACCCTGTACCTCCTCCCAAACCTGTTGCCTTGACCTAGGAATCTACTGGGTTGGCCAAAAAAATTTGTTCCAGTTTTTCCATTAGATGTGATGGGAAAACCTGAACGAGCTTATTGGCCAACCCAATTGATCTGGGCTGAAGATTGAATTGAGTGCAGACAGTTGTCTAGTTGAAGACTGTCTTTATGAAACTTGCACTCACCCCATTTCAGAGAACAGGGAAAATTCCACATTCGTTAGAAACATCTAAGTCCTGTGAGCTCCAGACTATGTGACTTTTTAATAGGCAGTGGCCTTTAAGGTCCTTACAACTTTCCAAGTGTCTCACTTACAATGCCTTCAGTCTCGTGCTGCCCTGTCCACAATTTAGCCATCTCAGCATCACTTCTGAAAGGTGAAGGTCAAAGGTCTGTGGCACAGGCCCCCTGACACTTGGAGGGGGCAGAGCCGTGCTGGCCAAATTCTGCAACCATTTACAAATCGGAAAATAAAAAAATTAAGGGTGGTTATTTCCCCCGTTACCAAGAGGTGGTATATGTGAAATCACCTTTTTAAATAGACTTTACAATAAATATTGGCTTTCCTCTCTCTGGGAAGGCAGACATTTGTGTAACAAGGAAAGAAAGCACTCTTCTAATAAAAGATCCCGTTGCTTTTCCATCTTAAAATGAGAGCTTAAGAGCTTTATGATCCTAAATTGAAAAGAATTCCCTGACTATATAAGAAAAAGGAAAGAGTGATGGAAAATTTGGGCCTCCCCACCCTCCAAAAAAAATGTACTTCACCTTGCCGTCTCTACGTAGCCCATTGGCATGAGCACCCTGGGAGGATGGCGCATTTATTAGGATATAATCATTTCCAGCTCTGTTGCAGTCATTATCCTCAGAGTTTCCCAAATGCTGTGCTATGTTGGCACTTCACCCTGAAACCTGCGAAGCCACAGGTGGGGAATGAACCGAGCTTCTGAGACCAATAGGATGGTGTGAACATAAGACCAGGTAACAGAGCTGTTTTAGTCATTTTAGGATCATAAAAAGGTCGTTAATGCTTTGCTTTCAAGCCACTGCAGTTTCTCTAATTCTTCTGGAGCTATCCTTTTTTTTTTTTTATAATCATAGTTCACATTTTCACATAAATTGGCTTGAAATAATTTCCAATAATAAGCTGATGTGTGTAGCTACACTTACATCAGGTTCTCAGTCTAATACAGGTATTGTATTAGTGGCTGCATAGAGGACAAAGCACACTGAGTCTCCAGCAAAACATAATCAGAATAAATCCCTTTAAAAATAATAATATATGATCACCTTTCTAAATATGGGCCTCCCTGGTGGCTCAGATGGTAAAGAATCCACCTGCGATGCAGGAGACCCAGGTTCAATCCCTGCGTCGGGAAGATCCTCTGGAGAAGGGAATGGCAACCCACTCCAGTATTCTCACCTGGAGAATTCCATGGACAGAGGAACCTGGAGGGGCTACAGTCCATGTGGTCACATGACTGTGCAACTAATGCTAACACTTTCTAAATATACAAAGCTTGGAATCACCCACTTAATATCATTTTTTGTGTGTTACGGTAACCACTGAGGTCAGAAAATGCAGAGCTGATTCCAATTTTTTCCCTTATGGTCCGAAAGAACTCACATACCTCTCAAAGTGACTGATAGCAGGAAGTATCTTATTGATGGAACAGGAACTGATGTGTCCATTTTGTTATTTTGGCTGTAAAACAGATGCTCTCTTTAGTCAGATCATCTACTTTTATGGTATTCCTGAATGCAGACTTGCAAGATAACTTGCCAGTTAGTCCTTGATAGGTACAAAAGTTAAAGCACCAAGAAAACAGGTGTCTTTCCAAGACCACATAGCTATTCACATCCAGAAGTGAAGTGAGACCCACTGTGAGGCCTTTTCTTTGTTTTGGTGGGGTGGCTGTGGTTCTGACCCCTCAGTCTGACTTACAGTAACATGAAGGGGGAGGTCTCAGCTGAATGAGCAGTCTTCATTAGATGTCCTGGAACCATGTCGACACGTGACTTCCCAAAGGTCTCTTAACCAGACACTGGCTCTAACAGCTCCTCCCCTGGGACAGAAGGGTCTTTAAGGTATTTTGAGGGGAGGAGAAGGGTTAAGAGGTCTAATCCATAACTCTAAATCCCCATGCTTGGGGGAGCTCATTGACATGGTGGGTTTTAAGGGCTCCTCTGGAGCCATTAGGGTTTGTCATGCTGAGGCCCTCTAGAGAACACTTAATTGTAGATCATTGCCCCAGTGTGTTACGAGGGCTTTTCAGGGTCTTTAACAAAGCAGCTTCTTGCCACTTACGGGAAACCTTGGGAAAGTTCTGAGGCAGACAAACCCAAGCATATTCTTTATGTTTGTCCTGAAGTAACTGGAATCGTCAGACTCTTTGTATCTTCCCCTAACTTTTTCCCTCTTAAATAAATCAAGCCTCGGTTGTACGTAGATCCCTGGGTGCTGGATGTATGTCGAATACGTTTCTTTCCCTTTTCAATTTCTTGCTTTTGAAGCTGGGATTTTTGGTGGTGGTGCGGTATGGTGGAGATGGTGTAATGAACACACACAGTTATCACATCCAGGGGCTGTGAAACTTTAATTTAGCAGCGTAATAAAACCACATTGTTTCATATGGAGCCAATTCCTCCTTGCCTTCTTCCCCCAAGGACTGAAGGAAGTATCTCTGGTATATGTTTAAATACTTGATAGATGAGACCTGCAGATAGATGGGTGGGTTAAGGCAGAGCACAAAAGAAAGCTCATGTTTTCAGCCATCTATCCTATTTTCAGGTTCCAATTGCCCCTCAGTGTTCAGAATTTACATTAGTCCCAATCTAACATTTAGCTCTTTAATGTTTCCAATATTCTGGGTGGACTGAGTTCCCAGCTTTCACATTGCCTGTCTCTGTTAGCATCTCTGCATCTATAAGAGGGCATTCATTAGGGCTGGATGGAGGGAGATCCACCAAAAGACCCGACCCCAGTTCTGGGTGCCGGGAATCCAAGTCCCCAGCATTGAAGACAATGAATTGAGAGGTACCCTGAATCATAAAGATAGATCCAAGGATCAAAACTAAAAACCTAGAGTCTCTTTTTGCCCTGAACTCTCAAGCTCTTTCAAAAACGGGTTCACTTCTGAAAATGCTGAAGTTTTAAGAGTTCTAGCTCCTTCTCGTGGTTTCCCACACTGTCAAACAGAAGTTAAGCTCTGGGGTCAGAAGTAATTAACAGGTAGTCTTTGTGTTAAGCAGGAGCCTGTGCATTCATTGAGCTTGCGCTCCGCCGGCACAGTCCTGTGTTGTTGGGTTTTTACAAGCGCATTGCCTCTGTTCTTCTACTGATGGGAACAAATAATACTGTTTTGCTTCTTTCTGTTTAAATTACCAGGAGGTGGGTAGATGTGTAGAAATACCGAGGACCCTGAATGAGGATTGTTAACTCTGAGTGCTTTTTGCTAGGTCAGATATATACCAGTGAAATAAGGGACACGATTGTTTTGGTAGAACTCTGTGACCGATTCAGAAGATCTCATTAAACCTGATCTTAGGAATAGTCGGGGAGGTGTCTGTCTTTGATTTCCGCATCTCCCTGCGTGTCTGCTTTCTCCCTTTCGCAAAATCAACTTCTGCTGTATCTCTATCCGCATGACTGACTGAAAGATGGCTGCCAGTTCTGGAATAATCCACTCTGGCTCAGGAGGTTGGGGGTGGTGGACTGTAAGGCTGCCCTGAACAGACATGGCTGCCAGGATCCTACTGCTGAAGCCACACGTGTTCGAGAGGCAATCCGGTGTATTTCCATCGTACCACTTCTTTACGAAGTACGTCAAAATATCTATAGTTCCTTGTATCCCTCAAAATAGAGTTACTTTAAGGCATGAACATAAAATTTTAGAGCAGGAAAGGATTTTAAAGTTCACCCAACCCTACCCTCTGTGTCTCATTGGGGGATAAAAAAGTGAAGGCAAAGAGAAAGTGATTAATTTCCCAGAGGTCCTAAAGCTAGGGAATAGTGTCCAGCGTGCACACTTTTAGGCAAAATCATCTAATATATCCTTTATTCAATTTTTTCCTGCTGTATCTGTGCTACACATACTTCAGATGTTATTTTTTCCTATTGCCTAGAAATTTTTGGATTACAAGGCATTTATATTTATAGTCCCTTATTTAATAGATGGTTTGTTTTAGGTTTTTATAGACTCTTTTATGCTAGCAAAAACATAGGTAATGTTTGTGAAGACAAGACAGAAACATGGAAACATGCTTATGATGTACCATTCAATGAAAACAGCCAATTAATGATTCTGTATTCTTTATGTTCAAAAGTATGTAAAAATATTCGTGTGAATGCCAGCTAGATTTTTTAGAATGGTGGTATTGTGTGTAACTCAATTATCCTTAAGACTGCCGTTATTTTTAGTATTTTAGAAAGTACACTTAATGAGAAGACAACCTACCCTACTTCTGATTGTATTCTTGCTCACAGAAGTGAACTTGCCCTAACATAATGCTGTGTTTTTCGGAGCCACTGGAATCTTTATTCCAACAGTGAACACATCAAAAATGAAATCCTCATCGCTGTGGCTCCAGCTGCATTAAATTAGGGTCTAAGCAGAGACTTGGCCCCAGGAAGACGGCCCATCATCAAAAGCCATCGGAGGATATTTTCAAGCACTGGTAGAATCAGGATTTAGGAGTTGGGAAGAACCTCTCATCATGTAATTTCAGAGCCACTGGGTTTCAAAAGTGGTAGAAGCGTGGAACATTGCAGGTCTGTAGAGGCAAAAGTTTGGTTAAAATCCAGATAGGGGACTCTCATTGCAGTGGCCTCCCTTCCCTTGCTTTCTGCAAGGGAAACTAGATGCATCAAGATTGTGCTTCAGGAACTTCCCTGGTGGTCCACTGGTTAAGTCTGCCTTCCAATGTACGGGACACAGGTTCAATCCCTGGTCAGGGGATGAAGATCCCGCAAACTGAGGGGCTACTGAGACTGTGCGCCATAACTAAGAGAAGCCCACACAACACAATGAAGATCCTGCATGCTGAAACTGACCCGAAGCAGCAATAAATAAAGAAAAAAAAAAAGATTGCGCTTCACCTGGAAAAGGCCTTCTCCACCCTCTCCACTGCCCTCCCCCCACCCCAACCCCAAGCTTTGCTGTCTACTTCTGACTGCAAAACTGGGGGAGAAAATGCAACCCGTTAGACACCATCTGATTTTTAATCTGCCCTTATGGCAGTCCATGTGTAAAGCAAGACAGGACAACTAGAACAGCCAGCAGGGCTTGTGAGGGCTGGAGGGCGCACCTCGGAAAGGGGGCCTTTTGCTTGCACGCTCCTTTTCTTCTACTTGAAAAGGGCAAACCAGATTGTCAAGGAGCATGAGAAGTAAAGGGAAGGGATCAAGAGGCGAGCTGACACTACATATCCCACACCTGTCAGGTGCCTTTAATCCATTAGCTCTTAGACCCCAGGAACCTGCTCCTTCTGGCTCTTTCTACCACATTTAACAGTGCTGTGTGGTTGGGGCTTAAGGAAGGTAGTGCTTAATGAATTTGATGAAGAGGACAGGTTGTCAGGAGCCTCCACTGAGGCACCTCTGCTTCTCTGAAAGTAGGACAGTCTTTGTTTCAGAGTTGATACAGAGGGATGGCAGAGAATGAAAGGTATTTCAATATCTGGAAAGAAACTATGTGGAGTTTGGAAGAGAAATTTCAACACCGTTACAGGATTATCAAGCATCTTAGCCCCATAGGAATGATCTGGCCCATTCATTCATTGATGGATTTATTCATTGATCTGTGCTTTTCATTCAACAAACTTTTTTACCTCCCACTGTGCTGAGTACTGGAGAAACAGGACCTTGACCTCATGGAGTTTACAGGGAAGACGTCCTCCAGACTCGCTCCACCACATCTATCTTGAGTGCTTAATATTTTAGATACTATGCTGTGCTGTGCTTAGTGGCTCAATCATGTCCGAGTCCATAGGGTGGGCTACACCCTGTGGACTGTAATCCACCAGGCTCCTCTGTCCATGGGGATTCTCCAGGCAAAAATACTAGAGTGGATTGCCATACCCTGCTCCAGGGGATCTTCCCCGACCCAGAGATTGAACTCGGGTCTCCAACATTGCAGGGAGATTTTTTACCGTCTGAGCCACCAGGGAAGCCCAAGAATACTGGAGTGGGTAGCCTATCCTTTCTCCAGGGGGTCTTCCTCACCTAGGAATTGAACCAGGGTCTCCTGCATTGCAGGCAGATTCTTTACCAGGTGAGCTGCCAAGGAAGCCCATTAGGTACCATGAGGAGTCATAAAGGTGAACCAACGGAGTCCTCAGGAAGTGCAAATGTCAGGGATGGATCCTAATTGTAATCTCCAGAGATTTTTAGTCAGTCAATTAGGCTTCTCACTTCCTGTAGATATTTGTTTTCTTGGTTGGATTCCAATTTTCCTGTTCTAATTGCTTTTCTGGTCCTGGCCAGCCCTCAGCATGCAAGATTGCCATTGGTACCTGCTGTTTGAAGCACAAGCCAACGATTCTTTATTTAATTTTTTTTTTCTTTTAGTTTAGCTGGATTGGGTCTTTATTGCTTTGTGGGGACTTTGTCTAGTTTCAGTGAGTGGAGCTACTCTTTGTTGCGATGTGCGGACTTCTCATTGTGGTGGCTTTTCCTGCTGTGGAGCACAGGCTCTAGGCATGCGGGCTTCAGTAGTTGCTTCTAGCACACGGGCTTGGTTGGTCCACAGCATGTGGCACTGTAAAGGAGGGAAAGGGACAGGGCACAACTTTTGAAAGAATGACATAGCCCAGGGACACAACATAAACTGATTAGAATCAAATGGGAGCAAGATGACAGACAAGACTAGACCTTGATCCTCAACCAGCAAGTGAAATGACAGACCCAGAGGCGCCATGACAGTTCCAAGGCACTATCCAAAGACCAGGAGTTGGCAGTGGCCCAAATCCTGGAAATCTCCGCCCCTTCCCAAAAATAATCCTCCTGGCTCACTAAAGTGAAGTGAAGTGAAGTTGCTCCGTCGTGTCTGACTCTTTGTGACCTCATGGATTGTAGCCTACCAGGCTCTTTGTCCATGGGATTTTGCAGGCAAGAATACCGGAGTGGGGTGCCATTTCCTTCCTGCTCATTAGCATATGAAATTAGTGAAAGTGAAGTCGCTCAGTCGTGTCCGACTCTTTCGACCCCCATGGAATGTAGCCTACCAGGCTTCTCCATCCATGGGATTTTCCAGGCAAGAGTACTGGAGTGGGTTGCCATTGCCTTCTCCAGGGGGTCTTCCCGACCCAGGGATTGAACCTGGGTCTCCCGCGTTGTAGGCAGATGCTTTACCGTCTGAGCCACCAGGGAAATCATATATGAAATTACCCAGCCTGTAAAAACTAACCACGCCACATTTCTAGGCTGCACTTGGCTTCTGTGATGACCCACAGTGTGCTTGTCTCTGAATCTGAATAAATCCACTTCTTACCTATCACTATGTCTCTCACTGAGTTCTTTTTGCAATGAGACATGAGAAGGCAATGGCAACCCACTCCAGTACTCTTGCCTGGAAAATTCCATGGACTGAGGAGCCTGGTAGGCTACAGTCCATGGGATCCCGAAGAGTCGGACATGACTGAGCGACTTCAGTTTCAGTTTCAGTATGAAGAACCTGAGCTTCATTAGTTCCTGAAACCAGGTACCATGGGTTTTGGCTGGGTTTGAGTCCCAGCACATGAGTTCAAGTCCCATCTGAGATAAACTGTTTCAGAATCGTCCAGGGTCAGGCAAGTCCACAAGCCAACAGTTCTTGTTTCCAAAAATCTTGGCTCTCTGTGCCCCAATGCTAAACAGAAATACGAGACAGAGTTATGGAGGAGAAAGAAAGAGGAAAGAGTCGCTTTATTACGTTGTCAGGCAAGGGGAACATAGTAAGCTAGTGCCTCAAGAACTGCGCCTTGGGCTTCCCTGGGGGCTCAGACAGTGAGGAATCTGCCTGCAGTGCAGGAGACCTGGGTTTGATCTCAGGGTCGGGAAGATTCCCCTGGAGAAGGGAATGGCAACCCACTCCAGACTTCTGCCTGGAGAATCCCATGGACAGAGGAGCCTGGTGGGCTGCAGACCATGGGGTCACAAGAGTCAGACACGACTGAGTGACTAACAGTATGAGCGGTCCTTGGTGAGTAGGGAAAGGTTATATAGTCAGGCAGGAGTATGTGATAAGACTCAAGGCAGTAACAGTCTTGGATTCTTTCTTCTGCAGTTGCAAAAGGGTGGGGTTTGCTGACAAGATTAGGGTGTGTGCAGGGGCCCAGGTGGTCCCCTCCTAATCTCAATGAACCTCTGCCTCAGGTGGTTTCCTTGCTGCTTCCCCTTTGATGAGCAACTGTGCTGCCCTTTGAAACTCAGAAGGTCATGGAGGCCAGATTCCTGCTCTTGAGGAATGGGGAACAAAAAGGCCTCCGTGCCCTGGAGTCCCACAGGGCCCTGCTAGGCATGAGTCTCACCTTGGCCACAGCTGCACTTAGTTGCGCCTCTCTGAAGCTGCATTTAGCAGGGATTGGTTGAGCCTCTGCAAACCTCAATTCAAATCAGAGTTCAAACCTGGTGAGCAAACTGCTTTAATACTAACAGTGAAGGGGGTGGGGGGTGGGGAGGGGGAAATGAGTTTAAAATAATCCTTTTAGAGACACAAAATGCGCTGACTTGACCTTTTATTCAGATTCTTTTCTTTCCAATAATAGCGATTTCAGGTCAACATCTCTTTCCCTTTGGTTAATTCCATTAGGGTCATGCCAAAAGAGAGGTTCCATCTGTGCCTTTGAAACCCAAATGGGATGAAGAAAAATCATTGACATGGTCAAAATTTCAGTTATGCTAACCAGATTAAAGACTTTCTATGGAATTAAAGAAAATTTTGACACATAGATTATTCGAGACTAATCATTTAAGCACATAGGGAAATCTTCCCTGAAGTGGTATATTGCCAAGCTCTCTTAGTACTGACATGTCAGCAGGAGAGACCAGTTTTAAACCAGTATTGGGTTGGCCAAAAAGTTCATTCCAGTTTTTCTGTGTAACACTGATGGAAAAACCTGAATAAACTTTAATAAACTATAAAACAGCAGACATCATTTTGCCAACAAAGGTCGATATAGTCAAAGCTATGGTTTTCCCAGTAGTAATGTACAGATATGAGAGTTGGACCATAAAGAAGGCTGAGCACTGAAGAATAGATGCTTTTGAACTGTGATGCTGGAGAAGATTCTTGAGAGTCCCTTGGGCTGCAAGGAGATCAAAACAGTACATCCTAAAGAAAAAGTCAACCCTGAATATTCATTGGAAGGACTGATGGTGAAACTGAAGCTCCCGTACTTTGGCCACCTGATGTGAAGAGCGGACTCTTTGGAAAAGACCCTGATGCTGGGAAAGACTGAGGGCAAGAGAAGAAGGGGGCAACAGAAGGTGAGATGGTTAGATAGTATTACTGACTTAATGGACATGAATTTGAGCCAACTCTGGCAGATAGTGGAGGGTAGAGGAGCCTGGCGTTCTGCAGTCTATGGGGTGGCAGAGTTAGACACAACTTAGTGACTAAGCAACAACAATATAAAAAGATCATTTCAGAGAGTGATTTAGGAAATGGGGGTAGAAGGGTGGGTAATATTAGAGGGGCCAGAGAAAGCTGCTCTGAGAGGTGACGTTTAAGCTGAGATTTGAAAGACAAGAAAGAGACATCTACGTAAGGATATGGAGTTAGTGTTCCCAACAGAGGGGACCCTGGTAAGTCAGAGTTCCTGAGGTAGGATTGGGCTTGCTGTCTTAGGGGAAGAGGAGGAGGTCTGAAACATGTTCAAGGCAGAGCGATGGGAGACGGGAATAGTCAGAGAGGACACAGGGCTACAGGATGAAGTTTCAATTGTGTTGGAAGTCCAGAGAATACTTTAGACAACCAAACACAGACTTTTCAGCAAAGGAAAAATGGGTGAGGTGTATGTTTTATTTAGGACTGAAGAACGCACAGAGGTTTCTCCTGCTTCTGGTACCTCCATGTTGAATTATGCAAGGATTAGTAAAATCAAATCATATTTACTAAACTGCTTTGAAAATTTTAAAACACTATACATTTAAGGATATTGTTATGAAATCATTTAACACCATTGAAGATATTACTTTATGAAAGTGTTAGTCGCTCAGTCTTGTCTGAATCTTTGAGACCCCATGGACTGTAGCCCGCCAGGCTCCTCTGTCTATGGAGATTGTCCAGGCAAGAATACTCAAGTGGGTTGCTGTTCCTTCCTCCAGAGGATCTTCCCAACCCAGAGATGGAACCTGGGTCTACCTGCACTGCAGGCCGATTCTTTACCATCTGAGCCACCAGGGAAGCCATTATTTGTGGGAGAAGCCAGTTCTCCCTGTTAAACCCTCCTGACCATTCTCTGAGGCCTGCATCGCTCTGAGGACTCTGTTGTCATTTTCCATACATCGTGAGGGCTTCGGGGAGGAGGATTCCCACCGTGTAAACCCACAGACACTGAGGAGAGGATCCTGGTTTGGCCCAGTGCTCTCCTCTGAGTCCCTGCGAGCAAAGGTGAAGATGTCCTGAGGCTGTGATTCCCAGAAAGTCCCTGCTTCTGGGGCCACATGAGCTAAATGGAAATTATGAAAATATCCAGGGCAAGAAGCTAATAAATAAGAAGTGACAGGCATTGCATATTAGGGGATTATTTGACTCTCCTGCAAGACCCATGATGAAGGCTGAGGGCGTCTAATCATCACCCCGTAATGTGCTGCCTGATGAACTCCTGATACAAAAGGAAGTCTGGTCCTTCGAAAGAATTAACCAGAAGATTTATGTCCTGAGGAGGATCGCGCCCTTTGACGTGGGCCGTTTCTAAGAGCTTTTTTTGTGACCTTTGGCTTCTAAATGTAGTCCTTGGCCGTGATCTCTAGAAAAGGTAAAGGAATATGGCCCAGGTTTGTTCCATGGCACCAGGAATAAGGGAGCTAAGATACAGGATGGTGATCACCATTCATGCTGGCTGTTGTCTGGGCCTGGCCCCCTCCATGGAAAGCCCTGGCAGGGATGCTGTAATCGTGTACTCAATGAAGGCAGAAGTTGTTTTGATATCTTTTTACTAAGTAATTCTACCAGTGCTCTCCAAGCCAGAAGTGCAGCACAAATTAATTGAGCAAAAAAAGTGACTTGCATTCAGTTGGCCTTTCTGTTCTTATTAGGATTGGAAAAGACCATTGGATGCAGATCATTTCAGAGGGGGAAAAAAAAAAGGCGTATGTTACTTATTGTTTGGGGTGAATGTTTTTAGGATTTAAAAAGGGGATGCCGTGTCCTTAATAACTCTGGCATGCCACACCAATTCTGGTTGGCCTGACAGATTAAACATGAGCGCTCTCCCATTATTCTTGCAGCCTTGGCTTCCCCTCCAGCCTGATATGTATTCCACGCACAGTCAAGCCTCTGAGTTGACATCTTCTTCTAAAATTGTTTGGCTGTAATAAATATAAAACTTTCACCACTGATGTAAAGCATTGCTGGTTGGCATCATTTCGTACCCCCTTTTAATTATTCCTGACACTGTGGAGAAACATCTAATATAAATCTGTAATGTGTGCTGATGACGAACTACACGGTTGAAGGACCATGTAATTTCTCCACAATTAATTAAAGTGCATGGAGATTTTTTTCCCCCCTTCTTCCTTGCTTGCTTGCTTTTTTTTTTTTGCTTTCCCCTAGCAGCCAGATGCCACTGAGTGGCTCAAATAACACTGCTGTCAACTGTAAAAAATTAAGATCCAAACCGTAAGAAAGGTACTTAGATAAAGAAACCAGATGCCGGGTTATTTTGATCCCCACATACATCTTGATGTAAGCCGCCATTGTTCAACATCTGTATTTCCACAGCCTTAATTATGTACTTAACTCTGCAAGTCTGTCAGCAGTTGATTTCCACAAGTATCGTCACTTTGGTAAATCTTTTATTAAAAAAAAAAATCGAATGGTGCCAATCAGCCAAGGGATGAGAGAGACTAGGAGCTAGGAGACCTTGTGCAGAAAGAAGCTGCTCCTGTTTACACCCCTGCAGACTGGTGTTTATGGGCACGTGTGTGTGGTCACTCAGAGAATGGGGCTGGGTGTGGAGGGGAACAAACGCTCTGCTACCATTGCCGGCTGATCTGCCACCTGGAATTGATCAAAAGCAAATTAATTTTCATTTTCAATTAGGAATACAATTAAATCGAAAGTGGTGAGGGGGGGAAATTGTAATGTTTACATACAGCTCGGGTGGTGGGAGGGCGGAGGAAATGGCAGATGACATGAAATACACGTCTTTGTATCTGGGCGTTTAATTCATTCAAGTGTGAAGGGGGTGGCTTGGGCTGCCGCCGAGGCTGCTACTGCCTTTCACTTCCCCAGAAGCGGCCCCCTCCTTCCCTTGAGCTGAGTTTTCAGAGAAAGGGAAGAGGGACAGCCCATCAGGGGGTAGAGACTGTGAGAGGTCCCTCCATGGGGCCCTGCCCTCTTGCTCTGCCGCCTCCTTTTCCCAGGATTCTGCAGTGCGTCAAAGAGGTGGATGTTTTCGAGAAGCGCTTGTATTCGGAAACAGGAATTTGACTTTGCAGTCTGCCCCCAGCCCGCCGGCTCCCAGCATCAGAGCGGTACCTGGCAAACGGATCCCCCCGTCTCAGTCTGGCCATCATCAAGAGATATTGAGTGATTGTGTGAAAGCAATCTGGCTGCTGAATGCCTCGTGTCACAGGATCCGAGCTCTTTCGCTTGACTTTTTCTCTGCATTCAACGGTTGCCTTTTGTTGGAGTAACTGAGTGGGGGCCTGCTGGGCGGACAGGATTCCTCCCGGCTGCCTGGGGAACACTTGGCCCACTGTGTTCATCACCAGGGGTGGTAACTGGGGGGAGCTTTGACCCTCATTGGAAGGCAAGTCAATTATTTGTCAATTATGAGATCTAGAAATCCAGATAGGGGACTCCTGTCAAAGGCTCGGCTCTGGGGTCTGGGGACGGATAAGATAACAGTGGTTTGGTGAACAGGCAGCACATGTTTCTTCCCTGTATCCACCTGTCTGTCTCCCAGGGCAGTCACATTTTGGCCTGCCCTGAGCCTGCTGCTGTGCTGGTGAGAAACTCCCAAACACCCCTCTTGGAGATCAGCCCCTTTGAAAAAGCAGAGTTGGTCAGTGATAAATATTTTGTCATATGAGTAACAATGAAGATAGCTTCAGATAATAGCTGACATCTTTGTAAAATCCTCCGGGTGATGGATTAAGAGGAAGAGAAGGCTCTGGGTCAAGGCAACAGCTGCTTCTGGTGGAAGATCCTCCAAGGCAGTGTGGTGACCAGTAATCCCCAGCGCTCCAGTCCACATTTTCCTTCGTACCACCCCCACCTTCCTGGTCCCAGTGCAAGGGTGTACGTTTCTTCCCTGCGTGGTATTTGTGCTTTTAAAGAAGATTTTATGACTTCTGCTACGTTGGAATTCCTCTCTTTACTAGACAGTTGGCATGACCGCAGCCTGAAACCACGATGGAGTTGTTAACACGCTGGGATCAGTTTCCCCTCTTTAAATCTATTCTTTTCTTTATTTTTTTTAAAGGCGGGGAAAAAACACTCCAACAAATCAACAGAACTATTAACTTTCTGATTTATTTGCTACAGAGAGTGAAAAAAAAAAAAACAAAAAGTCAATGTGAAGTGACAGAAACACCAGGACAGACAGGAGGAAAACATTCTACATGCAAGTTTCCATCTGAAATCACACCACAAGCAGTGGGTTATCTGGAGATAGACATCTTCAATTTCCTGACTGCATAATAGAAATGGGATTTCTTCTTCCTCTTAAAAAGAAAAAGAGCATGCTCCGTAGCGCTGACATAAAGTTTTCTGTGATTTGGGTTCCCCAAAGTCCACCTCTCAAGAATAGGCTTCTCTCATCTCCGCTGTTAACAGTTTCCACCGCTTCTCCTTCAAGGGCATAGGTCAGTGTTGCTAACATGATGAAGGCCAGAAGACATCTTCACGGGAGCCTGGGAGATGAACTCTGCCCACCTGGCAGATATCATGTCATTCAGTAAATAGACAGGTCAGCGCTAGTGGCTCAGCTGGTAAAGAATCCGCCTGCAGTGTGGGAGACCTGGATAGGATCCCCAGATTGGGAACAGCTACCCACTCCGGTATTCTGGCCTGGAGAATTCCATGGACTGTATAGTCCATGGGATCGAAAAGAGTTGGACACGACTGAGCGACTTTCATTTCCACCATTCAGCAAAACAGCAGTGAGAAAATCAATCTGGATTGGTGACCTAATAGCTGCATCTCTCTCTCTCTTTTTAAAAATTTTGACTGTTTTGGGTCTTCATAGTGGCATGCGTGTTCAGTAGCAGTGTGTAGGGTCTTAGTTCCCCAACCAGGGATCGAACCCAGGTCCCCTGCATTGAGAGGTAGATTCTTAACCACTGGACCACCAGGCAAGTCCCTAATAGGTGCATCTCTTGCACACATTATCACTTAGCAAGTGTCTTAGTGTTAGAAGTTTCTAACCCTAAGGATTTGAGACTGTGGTTGGAGGCAGTTCAGGACAGTATGGACATTTGTCCCAGCTGAGGTTGGGCTAGACTCTGCAGGTAGCTGACCCACCCTCCTCAAGAACTGGCCCAAGTGATGTGTGGTCTTCAAATGCACACATCTTCCTCAAATGCACTATATTTTCCTCACCCCTAAGTTTCTGATGACCCATTTCTGAGATGTGAAATTCTTGGCATTGGCACATAGCTTGCATTACTTTTACACTTGAAAATGCCCCATGATCTCAAAAGCAGTCCTCATTTTTCAATCACTCTATATATCGATACTTCATTTTATTTCATGGAATGTTTTAAAATTATATTTAAAAGGCAGCCTCTTTTGTCTCATGTGCCCTTCCTTGGCTGGGAAACAAAGGCAGTCTCTTAAGAGGTGTTTTATATTTTATGAATACAGAGAGCGAGCACAGTTCTTTAATAGGTATATATGTAAGAGAGTTTCACGTTATAGGTTTTCAGAGATTAAAAGTTCTGGAACAAGGCTGTTTGATAACATCTTTGAAGGGCAAAGGACCCGATAGAAACCTTACAGGTCTGGATGCCCAAACAGAATACTCCCAGAACCTGGGGACAACAGGAGCTTTTCTGAGGTCATATATTTCTCACCAATAAGAGCATCCTGCCTCAACCGCAGGTGAGGGCTGTGCAAGATGGATCATTCTCATCTTATGCTTCATGGTTATGGGCGTGTAATATGTTCTTCATTGAGCCGGGCAATTGACGGAGACGCCAGTGCATTTAAGACTCGAGTCTACTGGAAATAAGACTTGCATTCTTGCCAGAAATGGATGCTTTTCTGTGTCCGCCACTATCACACATCTTGATATTTTTTGTAATCCTGACTCTTAAAACAATAATATCAAACAACTCCAGGGGAAAAAAAGTTAAATATTTCCATATGAAGAGCTGATTAAATTTGTATGGTTTTCTTTTCAGTAAAAATTGATATGTGATGAAACGCAGTGCAGCTGGATGGCTGGTTGGAGCTGATATTCCCACGTCCTCTGATCTCTCTACCAGCTCGAAGGGCGGGTGCCCAGTGACCCGCCGTGCTGTGACTCGGGTTCTGAAATGCTCATTCACTGGGCACCTGGACCACAGAATGCATGCTCTAAACAGAGTCAGCAGTCACCTGGTTCAGGTCTCTCTTCTTAAGTCATATGGTTATCCCCTGAGCTTTCCTTCAGCAGCAGGCGGAGTCCATGGGAAGTGTTGTAGTTGACAGTGGGCAGGTGACACTCTTTCAGGATCTTTTCAGTTGAAACGGGCAAAAGCCTGGCAGGGATGTGTGGGTAGGTGGTGGCAAAGATGATTTATTGGCTCATGTGTTTGAAAAGGGGCTTCTCCCGTGGCTCAGAGGCACAGAGTCTGCCTGCAATGCAGAAGACACAGGTTCAATCCCTGGGTTGGGAAGATTCCCCTGGAAGAGGGCGTGCAACCCACTGCAGTATCCTTGCCTGGAGAATCCCCATGGATAGAGGAGCCTGGCGGGCTCCAGTCCATAGGGTTGCAAAGAGTCAGACACAACTGAAGCGGCAAAGCACACACGCATGTGTTTGAAAAGGTCAAGAATATCTGACTTTAGAACAGTATGACCTTGAGTTGAGATAAGGTGGCCGTGACCTACATTCTTCTGCTCCATGTGCTACTCCCTCCCAGCAATGTTGGCCCCACTGTCAGTCAGACTTTCTTCCCTTGCTCACAACATGTTAACCAGTTGCTCTTGATGCTCTTTCCTTCCGTGTTCATATCCCATGGTGTTCCCAGCACAGGTGCTCCTTTGCCTTGATGGAAGCTAAGGGACCAGGATGAGCCAGGGCTGGGGTTGGCTGCACTTGACACCCTGGGGCCCAGAGTCTGGAAAGAAGAGCTTTTGTGGAGGACAGTTAGGATAAGATCACAGCCTGAGTTGGTGACCAAAACAAGAGTATTCTGGGGGACACTTCCCTAGATAGAGAAGTCCAGTGGTTGAGACTCTACCTTGCAATGCCAGGGACACAGGGTCAGTCCCTGATCCAGGATGATCCCACATACTGTGGGGCAACTAAGACCTCTGGCTACAACTACTGAGCCCAGGAGCTCTGGAGCCCAAGCTCCACTAGAGAGAAGCCCACATGCTGTGGTGAAGAGGCTGGATTCAGTAACATGATGCAGCCAAAAATAAATATTGAAACCAAACCAAAACAAAAAACCAAGACTATACCAAAGGCCATTCCACCAAAACATGAAGACAGGAAAGTAGACCTCTTTGATCAGGAAACTTGGTGTCACAGGTTAATTACATTCACTGCTTCTATTTCCATTCCCTGTAAAATATGGATAATAAGAGGGAGGGGCTGCTCAGTTATTCCTGCAGATGTCCAGGCTCGGCTTCCGATTTTCCCAGTGTTCAGGGTGGGTGGGTGTCTTTCTGCTGCTGCTCACAGTGGCCCAAGGTGACAGAAGTGTATTTTTGTTCAGCAGACTTAAAAGAGATGAAACCATCCTGCCATGTCTGTGCTTAAAAACCATGTCCATCTGGCGACCTCTGCGGACAGGAAGTTGTCAAAGAGTCAGGGATCCCTCTAGGCTTTGGCCGGCTTTGATCCTTGCTCATCACACATCCTCAGGACTCTCCTTGACCGCTAGGATAAGAAAGCACCCGTTTTGTCTATTGTGCCTGTTCCTCTCTCTGCTGCTGCTAAGTCACTTGAGTCGTGTCCGACTCTGTGCAACCCCATAGATGGCAGCCCACCAGGTTCCCCCATCCCTGGGATTCTCCAGGCAAGAAGTTCCTCTCTCCCTACCCTCATTTTCTCCTCCTCAGGGCTTTCAAAGATCATCTCCTGCTGGGTCACTGCTCAAAGTTCCCTTGGTCTGCTGGTCTTGCCATGAGAAGCAGAAGTACCTTGAACCACTTCTAATGGTAGTGACTTTCCTGGGTGAGGTCAGGCACTGGGAAAATGGGTAGGAGATATTTACAGCGGCTCTCTTCACGTAATTCCTCAGTCAGGGATGGCAAAGGTCCCCAACTCAAGGACTTCAATGTTTGTGATTAGAGAAAAAGACAAACTTGACTCTCAATGTTGGCAAGGCCCCAGGGAAAGTCGTGTGTGCCACTGAGCTGTTAGAGATCTCTGTTTGTCAAAAGGAGTGTTTACCATGGGCTCCTTTTCCGCCCTCCCCCCAGCACCCCCCCCACCATACCAGAAACCTGTCTACAAACAAAGCATTTGCCCTCTGAGGATTTCTTTCTAATTAAAATTTTACATATACCCAATAAACAAGGGCACATTTGAAATGGAAATGTGTCATTTTCCTAGGCAACTTAAATCAGCCCCGCCTACCTTGAGACCAGGGTTTCTCCTTCAGCTCAAAGCTGCACAATGCTGGTTTCCCTTTACTCTTGGGCGGCTCATACTCCCTGTGTCCTTAAATCCTGGGGTGGGTTCTTCTTGGGTTTTGTTTGTTTTGTTTTGTTTTTTTTCCTTGAACACTTTCTGCAGTTTAGTTATTTGTTGTAATTATCAAGTTCATTTTTCTCTAATAGATGTGATTAAGTATATTTAGCACTGTGTAATGAGTTTTCTGCCTGGTTGCATCTTAGCTAATAAGGAATTCCTCAGCGGCATCTCTTGACAGCTGCTGCGAATCCCAGGTCTGTGCGGCCACAAGAGACCCCTTCCATGAACTGCTAGCATTAAAGAAATTAACTCCATTACACTCACCATAAAATTGAGGCTGAAATTTGATTACTCATAGACCCTCAATTCAACTAGAAACTGTAGAAATGGGGTGGGGCCAGTAGGGAGGAAGGTGAGTGAACGTGAAACACCAGTGTTCACTTTTCCATCAGTGTGTGTGTTCAGATGCTTCCAACCGTACCTCTGATTTGGTACCTGAGCAGGACCAGAGAACAGTGCCAAGCTGGTGACTTTATAGCCATGCGCTTTGGTGGGTGTAAAAGACTGGAAGGCTTTGTTTCTGCCATGATGGTGGTGCCTTATTTTTCATGCTTTTGCCTTCCCTGAGCTAAGAAAACCTGTTGGTGTGTTTTTGGCTATCTGAACTACTTACCATTGTCATAGGCGGTCCAGATTTGTCAGGCGAAAGTGCTGAGGGCAATTAGTTATTGGTGACTGGCTGCTATGATGTATAGTTGCTTAGCAACGGTCTCTGAATTAAGTCTCTGGAAAGGGGCATACAGGAAGAGACAAGACAGGAAGATGAAATAGGTACCATTTCGATGGGTAGGTGAGTGGGTAATGAAAAAAGAGTAAAAGGTATTTGTAATCATAGAAATGGCTGAGTGGAAACGGGGCTACGGGAGAGAAGAGACAGAACTTAGTTCTTGCTTAGTTCTCCCTTGCTAAATAAAATAAGAGTAAGCAGCAGTCGAACCAACCCCATTAATACAAAAGCTCATCTTCTTTCTTCGACACTTTGTGATTCTGATGCAGGCAGAACTCAGGGAGCGCTCTTTATCCCAAGTGCAGTGTGAAAATTCATGGAAGGGAGAGATGGAGACCCGAGTCATGCCTGACTCTTGAAATCTTGAGGACAAGCTTAATTCATACCAACTTTAGTTCATACCAACGAACTGGGGTTAACTGGGGGACGGGATCCAGTTTTCATTCAGTCCTGCTGTAGTACCAGGTGGAATTGGTACTCTCAGACACAGACGTTCCATCTCAATTCATGTGAAGTCAGGAAGTATCTTGAAGAAGCCGAGAACAGCACATCCGTTTCATTAGAGTCGGCTGAGTTTAGACACGTGGCAGACTAAGCCATCACCCTGAACTCCCTGATTTATTTAGTGAGCTGGTTTAGCCTCTGGAAGGCCAGATGAGCCAAAGAAAGTAGAGAAGCAGACTATGGCCTTGATCCAGATACGGAGCCTTGTTAAGGGGCTGCCTTATCTACATGAGTAGCTATGTCTAGAGGTCTGCAAGGGTCCGGGGCTCATTACCACTGGTAAGAGCTGGTTTGCAATTAGTGTTGAAACACTGAGATAAAGAAAGGATATATAGGAATTAAAAACAGATAATGTAAACACTAACAAAGAGTCTTAATCCCCTCAGATGAGTGTTTTGCATGTTTACCTCTGATCGGAATTCTTAATAATATTGAGTGAGTTGCAATTCAATAAAGATTCCCCAGGAAGAAAGAAGTCGATCCTTGGATTACAAAACAAAACAAGAAAAACAAAATCCACCGCACCCCCCCCCCCGCCCCCGCAAAAAAGAAAACTTACACTCACTGCCTTTCCATTACTTGAAAAATAAAAAAAGAACATTTTAAATAGTAAATACATGACACAAGGTTTTGTCTGGATTTAGTCGGGTTCAGATCACTTACAGACACAGTGGAATCCCCCGTTATGTAGTAATTAGAAGGGCATCTTTCAGGCTTGGAAAGCAGATTTTCTATCTCTACCTA